>NC_136494.1:77973578-78063578 GCF_053919585.1 Euprymna scolopes
TCTCTCTCTCTCTCTATATATATATATATATATATATATATATATATATATATATATATATATATATCGTGTGGTAAGATTAATATTTATGCGAAAGAGAAAATGAGATTAAAACATTGACAGGTAGTGTTGTGTGTTTTACTGATTTAGCTTAATATATATATATATATATATATATATATATATATATATATATACACTTGTAGTCATCGACATACAGTCCTGTTTCGTTGTATCAAAACTAGACTAGCATCTCTCACAAGCCAAGGATTGAACCTAGAACCGTCGTGTTGACAGTCGGCAGTTCTCCCACTCGACCATGGAATTGACGCCCGTAAATAACTCGTCGGAATGTCTATTTATATAGACACCCGCCACCACTTTTATAGTGCTCAAATCGCCTGTTGGTAAACAAACAATATATATATATATATATATATATATATATATATATATATATATATATATATATATTAGGTTGGTGCAAAAGCAATATCGTTTTCTAACATATGCCGTTTTTTACGTTCGACTTCAAAAGATCAAAACTCCTTATATGTTGTTACTCATTCTATCCCGGACAACGTTGCGTCTCCCGACTAGTACCGAATTGAACCTTCAACCTTAAAGTGAATATATTTTTTACAGTTGATTTTTCCAAGTACTCTAACCACTGCGCCACAGTACTTGCGGACAGTTTCATTAAGGATTTTGGGAACCTTAATCGAAAAAAATTCAGAAACATTATACACCCTATGCCAGGATTATATGCAAATCGATATTTTTGTTCTAATCTGATGGTTTTCAATTAAAATTTGAAATTTAGCACGTTATATGGCAACACAAACACAAGCGCAGATCTAAACTTTTCAGCTAATGTGCACAGTAATAAACAATTGACAGCCATTTCGGTGATTTGCATTTTTGTCAGTGTTCGAACTTTATATGCAAACCAATGCTAAAATATGGTGAAGTGCTAAAAGATCATCGAAACATTGATTATTCTAGTAATTTGTAAATTGAGAACAACAATAATAAAGAACAAACACCTTCAATATTGTTTCATAGTACAATCAATACCTTGTATAACTGCCATTTTTATTGACAAGAACAAAAAGCCTTTGGTCCATTGAAAATGTCAAACTTTCGATTTCATCTGATGAAATGTCTTTGGCAGCAGTAAGAATAGCATTCCAGGGGTCATCATTTGAGTTGTACTGTCTTTCTCCGGAATAAATATTTTGTTTCAAGATGCTCCACAGATTTTCGATGGGATTTAAATCTAGATAACAGGCTGGCCATCGCATTAATTTCGCATGTTTGGCAAAACCCTCTCTAAATATTCAGTGGTTATCCTTGCAAAATTAGACGATGCATTATCATGCATGAATACCATCTTTTTCCTGAATACTAAATTTTTCTTCTTGTACCAGGGTTCCAAGTGTTCCTTAATGAAGTCAACGTAGAGTTTGGCGGTAATTATTTTTCCATCTACGATTCTGAATGATCCTACCAGCTCATTATCAGTGATTGCAGCCCAGAACATCATACCACCACCTCTTGTTGAAGCCTGATCCTTTAGGGACGTAGACACTCATTATGGTAACATCCTTCCCTTTACCCATCGGGTCCATCAAAGGTCGCTCGACACTCATCGGTGAGCAAAACAGCTTGAAAATTTGCTTTCATGTGATCTCTTGCCCACACCATTCTCTTTTTCTTGTGGATATCTTTCAATTGATGGCGGACCTCTGGCTTTCCAAATTTTGCAATCGTCCTCAGGATACGGCAACGAGTTGATTAGGGCACATCAGGAACGCAAGCTTTTTCAAAAACTTATTTGCTAGTTTCAACTGGGTTACGGCGAACTTCTCACTTAATGTTGCTCATTGTTCGACGTGAAAGATATGATTTCTTACGAATTTTCCATTTGTCAGAACGTCCGTTGCAAAGTTGAGGATTATTACAATATGTTTTATTGTACGATGATCACAGTGTAATTCTTTGCAATTTCTAAGTTGGAAATCTTATTATTACGGAGCCTTTGAACAATTTTAGACTTCTCAGCTTGACTTTAAGCACCTTTACACCCCATCCTGCATATAAAGTTGGCACGCTGAAGAAAACTGCAAGCCACCAAAATGGCTGCTGTTTGCTCACTATTGCGCAGATCAGCTTAAAATTTTATATCTACGCATGCGTTAGTGCTGCCAAATAACGTGCGAAGTTTCACGAATTATCATTGAAAACTATCGGAGTTAGATCAAAAATATCGATTTGCATATAATTCTCGCACAGGGTGTATTCAACATATTTCTAAAAACTTGTTTAATTCTATTTTTTTAAATCTTACAAATGTCATATAAGAAACTATAACTGTAATTAGACAATGAGATAACAGATGCTAATATTAAAAAACATGTATACAAATATAATATTTAAAATCATATAATATATTGCGTATATATTTTTATAGTTTCCTGTATTATTTCCTTATACATTTGTAATACACGTTTTCAGTTTTCATGATGGAGATATGCTAAGTAAAATATAAAGACCCGTTAAGTTAGTATGACTAAACACTACTTTGATATAAACCAATTGGTAATATACAATTCTCGCATTAAGAATAATTAATTCCATTTGAAAATATGGATCCATCTTTGTAGGTATATATATATATATATATATATATATATATATATATATATATATATATATGTATAGTACGATTATATCGATTTTTGTTGTATATAAGCGTGCATACTCATTAGTCACATATGCACGTATTATTTTGTCAGCCCATGTGTTTTTCTCATTATTGCTTAAAAAGCATATATCTACGTTTAGCTATCTTGTCATCAATAATGATAGATATCTATTCTATCGATTTCAATAAAACCATATGCAAACTTCCGAATGCCAATCGATGTTTCGCATGTTTTTATCAAACTACCTTATCGAAATTCTTAATTAAATTCGAAATGATGCGCATTGATTTCACACTTAATCAGCTTTCTATTTATTCTTGTTCCATAGTATTAAGTACCGCCATTTTGGGGAAGAAAAAAAAACGAAAAAATATTTGTTTTACTTAACTTTCGTAAATGATATCTAATTAAATTTCAATCAATTCCATCTCTCCTATTTAATTTATGTGTTTCTATATTTTTTTGCATATATATATATATATATATATATATATATATATATATATATATATATATATAGCATTATTCTCCTTAATGTAGATATATGTATATATTATCTATTATCTATCTTTTGGTTCTATAGACCCTGTCGGTGGGGCATTAGAATACGCCGACTGCCCCCCCCCTGCAGAGGGTAAAACACGTGAAAACAACAAATATATTCTATTAAAAAAATGTTCTTCAAAATCTTTGGATTCGGCATTAAATAACCCGAAAAGGGTTGATATGCCGTAATACAAAAACAACCAACCAACTTTTGGTTCTATAATCATGTATTCATAAAAAGAATCGCATTTCACCGTATCGCGAAGCGTTTGTTATGCAAAACAGGTAAAAGCTTAAGGGATTTTAAGTTTGATCACTTTTGCAATATTTGAAACTGTTTCCATCAAAGACATCAACCACCAGTAAAAAGTAATGGAAATCCACAATCTCTATAAGTAGCCATTATCAACTGTCTTAAGTGGTCTATTTTGTCTCCGAGGAATAATAATCCTAAACTGCACGCAACAAAAGTGATAGGCAATAAACGTACCGTTATGGAATGGGTTAACACTTTCTTATTCTGGTTGGTTGGTTGTTTTTGTTTTACGGCATATCAACCTTTTCCAGGTTATTTACTGTCGAATCTAGTTATTTTGAGTAACGATTTTTAATGGAGTATATATTTTAATGGAGTATATATATTTTTTTAAAGTCAGATTCCTAACAGGTACTACCACTCCGGGTCGGAGCAATGGCAATTAAAGGGTGGCTCCACACTCCCCAAGGCCCGAAAGCTAGGGCCTCACTATCGGATATAGTTTTAGGTAATATCCAGGACTTCTTATTCTGGAATGGGTTTTAATACTTTCTTATTACAGAACTGAAACATATTCTGATCAGATTAACACGACCTCAAACATAGAATATGGTAAGGATTCCTAGTTAGCTATGAGAAGATGCTTAAATGCCTTTTATCTACACACTTTCAATGTAAATAAAACACGTGACGCTGTTTTACATTGAAGCGATAATTCCCTTAAATAGCTCACCATATTATGATTCAGAAATTTCCGTCAAATATTATATGCAATTTTAGTTAACCTGTGCAATTACCTTATTCGCAGGCATAAACTGAACGAATTACCCTGACTGGGAACAATCTCAAGTAGTTTACCGGTTCGCGTCAAAATGATAGAATATTGATTTAAAAGCACAGGTATTATAATCTTAAATCAATAAACGAACAGAACAAATCAGTGAATCTAAAGCAGCATATAAAAAGTGTTAAAAGTGTTATATCTATAAAAATCTATATAAAATGTAAGAAAATGTATAGAATAATTGCCAATTTTCTAAGAAATATGATAAACGTTAGGTGAATATTACGTATCGCCATATTTATTAAAATAACTGAAATTATTTAAACATGAATAAAAGTACAATTTTAACTGCAGATATCATAATGATCACCTGTAAACGCATGAATCAGACTATTGAGGAGACAGGGAAGTAAGGGAGGTAATTATAGATTTATCAAAAGTAATAGATACAAAAGATGATCATTCCATAAAAGACCCGAATAGGGAATTAATTAAAATTAGCTAGATATTTGGCAAATGAATAACATTCCACGACCTTAAAACAAAGTTGTATTTTCTTTTGAAATAAATAAATAGAAGGGATTTTAATATGAATATCAGTACACCCAAATCCCAAATTAATAGGATCATGGATAAAATAACTAATTTTCATTATTTAAACTTTTCAACTTCATAAAATCTTGCAATTTTTATGAACCTTAATTCATTTTGTTTAGGTTTCGAAGCTGGAAATATGGGGAAGGTTGAGAACACCGAAAACCGCTCATAAAATATAAGTATAGATTTAAATTGGATACGTATCGAAACTGTTATGAAAACCTGACGAATGTGTGAATTTTGCTGGATTTTTTAAACACAGGTGTGTTCATGCTTTTCAAAATGATCATTAAATAGGAACGCTGTTTTAAGGACACAACAATTTTTGTCTCGCGTTTTCATTATTTTCGTAGGCTGTGAAAATGAAATAATATAACTAGTTTATTTGGAACTTCTTATTTTGAATTGTATAAAAGCTATGCTGATGACATTAAATTAAATTACAATTAAATCGTTTTACATATAGGGCGATTAAAATTAAAGAAAAGCGAACAACACAACAATAACTATCCGAACATGTTAAACAAAAAGTCCATCAACAAACATTATTCGTCAATATCTTAACTTTTATCGCAGTGTTTTCTATATCAAAGAGAGAAAAAATATTAGCTATAATCATAATGGCGGTTTAAAATTTATTATAGTGAATGATTGATTTAATTTTTTTGTTTGGGTCTATATGTTTCACATATTTATTGATAACTCGCAAGACCTTTTAACCGGCGTTGCAAGGTGGAAGCATGCCTATCTCATAAAAAATTAACCTGCAGTTGTTGGTGGTTGTGACCAATACCCAATCTCCTAATATTAAGAATCGCTTTGGAGTAGACACACCCAACATTCTTATGTTTAGGACAACTTTCGGAATAGACACTCCCAACGTTGGCCTGGTGATACGGCTTTCAGAATAGACACCACATTTTACGAGTGGGGGCTTGTCAAAGTACTTGCCGCAAATTTAACTTTTATATTCGTTGTTATCATACCTAGCCGTTAAGACTATAAACCTAAAAAAATGGTGGGGATGGCAGTATTGATCGAAAAAAGTAGATTGGTTTAACACGCATGCGTGCAAATCTGGGGTCCCCTGAAGAACAAAGCATAATGCATGTCTTTATATCTTAGAAACTACTTGTCTCCGCCAAAGTTAAGAGATTATCTTATTCAGCATAATCAAAAACATATAAAAGTCGTCATTTCAAAAAATTGTTGAGGTGAATCTAAGGTAAAAATTTACCTAAGAAAGTTAATGTCTGAGCAGTGATGTAAATGAGTCTGGAAAAGAGAAGTACACAAAAAATATATAACAAAAAAGTGTTTCTGTAGCCAATATAATTTAAGGTGAATGTGTAACTTAGCGGCGTGAATTATTTGACAGCCACAGACATTATAAAAACTATTTTATATAAAAATCAATGTTAGATGCAACATCATAAAAATAATTTTTATTAGTTTTCATTATTTTTATTACACTAAATATACGAGAATCGAAACCCCCATATGGCTTTTAAAATTTAGCCTTTCTAAGATTTGGCAGATTGAAATTTGAATGCCAAATCAAACCTTTGATGTACTTTCATGGAATCATGTTTTTATTAAGAGAGTAAAAAAGGCCAAATATTTCCTTAAAAAGTCCAATTTGTTAAACGTTTAAAAGGCCAATGTTTAAAAGCAATATGGCGGCCTCGAATGTCGTAGAATTAGTATTAACACGTGTGTACAAAATTATAAAAATGTTATTGTTTCTAGGGGTTATTTCATCCATTCGGTCGAATACAGTCTTTTATATAAAAATAAGTTTTTATAATTTGTTCGTTAACATACGAAAACAAAACAAAAAATTAGCATGGTGTAAGGGTTGGTAGCGGTTGACATGATAAGTAACATGGTTTTAGCCTATGGTAATCTTTAGAATATACATATATATATATATATATATATATATATATATATATATATATATATATATAATCTCACCGGTAAGAGTAAATGTAAAAAAAAATAATATGAATATAAAAAAAAAACACAAAAAGTGCCAAATAGTATTGTGTAAGAGTTGAAAACCCGCTGCCAAATCAATAAAATTTTTAAGGGTATCTATAAATGCTTTTGCTTATTTTTTTTCAGTTTTCTTTTTTGTTGGGGAGGTTGGTTGGTTGGTTGGTTTTGTTTTACGGCATATCAACCCTTTCCGGGTTATTTAATGCCGAATCCAAAGATTTTAAATAATTTTTTATTTTAAAGAATATATTTGTTGTTTTTACGTTGGTTTCTATTTAACCCATAGTTGGACCTCTACAGGTACTACCACTCCGGGTCAGAGTTGACCTGGGAGCAATGGTCATTAAAGGGTGGCTCCACACTCCCCAAAGCCCACAAGCTGGGGCCTAACCACTGGATATAGTTTAAGATCATATCTAGGACCCCCATTGAGGGACTTTTACCCTCTGCAGGGGGGCAGTCGGCGTATTCTAATGCCCCGCCGACAGGGCCTTGTCGGGGAGGATATTGATGCGTAGGCAATTTGTGCATCAATAAGTGTACGATTAACTGTATTTAATTTTCTCTTTATGAATCGGATAATGTATTAATAATTGGTATTTATTGCCTTATATAGAGAGCGTAATAAGACAAAAATTGTCTTCGAAAATTACATAAGATAGTGACCAATAGCCTAGACGTAATGCGTTAGTATTTGGCATCTGTTATTGCAAATCTACGATAGGTAGGTCCAGAGGGGAAGCTCTGTATTCTAAATTTTATATAGGAGATATTTTTCAATGCCTTTTCATCGATACTATAATTATAATGCATTTAGTTTTCATAGAGTAGTTTTATAGGGTTTGTATATGTAGCTGTGGATCCTGCTTTACTACGCTTGATATTTTAAAATATCCTAAGTTATTCATGAATAACATGGTTGGGATATCAATTATTTGGATCCACACTTACACCTACTTTATAACTTTGAAATAACTACTTAATTTTAAATCATTTACTAAAATAAATGTAAAACCTTTAACCTAACTATAACTAACCCCCACTCGAGTGACTTGCTTCAAAGGACTAACTTAGTTTATCGTCTCAAATGCCCTGTAGACGACTGTGCTTCCAACAACAAATACGAAAACATATCTATCTCTATATATATATATATACATACATATATATACATATATATATATATATCTCATAAATTACTAATTAAAATTTTATGATGTGAAATGTTTTAATTTACAATCTATTTATTATATGCAAGACAAAGAGTATAATTATGATAAAGTATGATATATTTTCTCTATCTGTTATATTACTAAATTTTTATTTTGCTGGGATTGTCTTTATAAAATATTGCAGGTAATAGTATTTTATAAGAGCAATAAACACTGGAATTCCGGACCATTAGATCCTTGCATTCCATTTTTCTCAAGTATATCTATCTATCTATCTATGTATCTATCTATCTATATATCTCTCTCTCTCTCTATATATATATATATATATATATATATACATATATATATATATATATATATATATATATATATATATATATATGTATTGTTTTGTTCGTTGCAACCCTCTTCTTATTCATCTGTAATATCTTCGCGAATTTTCCATGATGTCCATTCTCGGCCGAAAGAATTCAACTTCCGTTTATTTCAGGGAAAACTCTTTACGCTGCGCTTTGGGTATTCCTGATCACCACCGGCTCATAGCGAGTTTTTTTTTTTTTTTTGTGATTCATTATTCGCTCAAAGGTAAATAAAACAACCGGTCTATTTGACAACGTTCACTGCTCTCCCCAGTCTCTTTTTCTTTTCTCTCTTTTTTCTTCTTGCCTCTCAATGTTTTTATACGAACGCTATCGTTTTTCACTGTTGACAAAACGCCCAGTTCAAAAACTGCTGTTTTTATTCGTCCGCGTCGATTTAAATTTAACTCTCCCTTTCCCTTTTCATCAACTTCACTGATAGTGGGCTCTCTCGCGCATTGCATTTTAAGAGGGAGGGATGGGTGTGTGTGTACGCCTAGAACGCTAGTGCGTTTATTTAATTGTTCTTATTGTTTATTTTTTTTTATTGAATTTGAATTCACGCTCGCGCAAAGCGAGGGGGTGCATGCTTTCATATTTATATTTAAATTTAAATTCACCGTTCGCCGTAGGCGTTCCCTAAGAGATAAAAAAATTATTTCGTATTCCGTTATGATTATTTCTTAATTTATCAACCGATATCCATAAGCCTCTCTACCAATATAACAATATATATATAATATATGTATAACACGTAATATATATATAATATATATATTATATATATAATAAATATATATTATATATAATATATATATATATATTATGTCTATAATATATATATATATATATATACTAGCTGTACCCTGCCACGCGTTGCAGTGGCTCTATTTGGTGTAATGGAAAAATTTAATAAAAGAGAAAATGCATGTTTCTTATATTAGTACAGCAATCCACTGCAAAAAGTGAAAAAGGCGAAACTGAAAAAATGGTACTCTTGCAGAATTTGATCTGGATCCTCTGTCAATCATTCATGTTTTGGACTTGACCAACAATCAGTGGATGAAGCCGAACGTAGCAAAAATGTTGAAACGCTAAATGCTTTTTTTTGTTGTTGTTTTAAAAAATGTGAGTTAGTAATTAATATTTGGTTGATGGTGGGGGGAGGGGGTTACTATACACAGATTCGAAAGAGTCGTCCAAAAAAAAATAAATGAAAGCAAAGGTAAGGTAATTTACGTTTCTTCCTAATTGGATAATTGTTTAGTGTTTTTATGTAATGTAAAATGTTTAATTGGCTCAAAAAACAGAAATGGTCGCGAATTCTGTTGAATACGTTAAGTTTGGGAAAGTAAGTTGAAAACTAAAAACTATACAAAACAGTGTCTGAAACTCACCGAACATATGTTACCATGACATAGGCTGGCATAATCGGTAGGTTTCTGACAGTATTTTTTATAGATTTTTTAGTTTTAACTCACTTTCTCTAACTTAAAGTAATCAACAGTGTCCACCACCATTTGTAGCTTTCAAATACACCAATAAACACTGTTTTTCGAGCCGACTAAACGTTACATTAAATGAAAAGGGTTTATATTACTAAACACAGATACAAAGAAGTTGTCAAAAAATAAATATATCACAAATAAAAGTTATCAAAGGCAAGAAAAGTAAGTGTTCTACCTAACTGGATAAGATTTTAGTGTTTTTATGTAATGTATAATCGGTTCAAAAACATTCAATGTTTATCGGTATATCTGAAAAATACAAATGGCGGCAGACTGTATCAAACACGTTAAGTTTGGGGAAATTTTGGGAAAATGAGTTTAAACTAAAAAAACTATACAAAATACTGTTAGGAACTCACTCAATATATGTTACCATGATGTAGGCTGGCATATAATTGGTGGTTTTAAACTTTTGTTCGATACAGGTGACGACTTTTAAAAATCCCTTTTAGTGATTACCTGGTTTGAGGATATTTGTACAACTAAACAGCAAATCTGCTAAAAAAAATCCGGTATTATTTTACTTTAAGGCCCGTTTCACGTTCATATATAACGAAATATTTTATTGTAGATTTCGGTGTGCTAAAAACGAATTTGCAAACCGTTTACGTAGCAAAAAAAAAGTTTTCATGACATTCATGAAATTACTTTTTCGAAAAGTGGGTGATCACTTTTCAATGTAAATTTAACTTAGAATAAGCACCCACTTTCTGGCCACCTGAGAGAGGGGCATTTTTCTGTTTCTTGGCTAAAAAGTTTTTTGTTTGATTGATTTTGCATGGTAATAACCCCTGAACTCTGGGACTATTTTCCATTTAACAGCCGTAGCCTTCGTTTACGCTATGCGTAAGCATAAATGAAAGCTGTTTAGCCAATAAACATGGGAAAAAATCCCTCCTCTCTCAGGTGGCTAGAAAGTGGGTGCTCATTTTAAGTAAAATTTACATGGAAAAGTGATCGCCACTTTTTCGAAAAAGTAATTTCTTCATATCATAAAAACTATTTTTTTGCGACGGAAACGGTTTGCAGATTCGTTTTTAGCACACCAAAATCTACAAATTTTTTTTTGTTATTTACGAACGTGAGACGCACAGCCCTTAATGGAAAATTATATCAAAAATCCGGGGGAAAATAGTTTTCAATAAAAACAGCAAATGAATTCGATAGAAAAAAATGGATGCTATTTTTTTTTCTTTCTGTGTGTTTCTTGGCTAAAAAGTCTTTTTGTTTGATTTCTTTTGCATGGTATTAACCCCTGAACTCTGGGACTATTTTCCATTTCACAGACGTAGCCTTTGTTTATGCTATGCGTGAGAATAAACGAAAACTGTTAAATATGCATTCGCGTACCAAACTTCCTTGCCAAAAAAACCTTAAAGCCAATAAACACGAAAATAAATGCCCCTTCCTCAGGTGGCCAGAAAGTGGGTGCTCATTTTAAGTTAAATTTAGATGGAAAAGTGATCACCCACTTTTCGAAAAAAAAATTTCTTCAGATCATGAAAACTATTTTGGTACTCCTTGGGCGTTGAGTTCCATGGCGACCCGCAGAATTATTTAATGATCGTTCCCTTAGTACCCCCCTAGTCAAGGCTAACGCATGCATAGTAACATTTTTTATTTATTTACTTACGTGGTGGAGTTTCTATACTGATAGGTTTTTTGAAATTTTTTCACTGGATTATTATTGATTGAACACTAACCAGATTATGAAAAAAATTGAAATAAAAAATCATTTCAACATTTGAAAGGGATACTCACTTTTTAGTTACCACGTTCTGGTAAATCGGTCACTTTTTATTTATTTATTTATTTATTTTTTTCTAAATACGGAAGTGTCTTCGGGAGATATAAAATGGTCGCATGTTGACGAAGCAATGTATCGGGAGGCGTACGGGATTAAAAATTATTAGTAAATTTTTAGATTAGGTCCACCTCCACCTCCTCAATTTTCTTTTAAATGAAGACTTGAAATGGTTTTCGACTATGCTGAATACGAAAATCGCATCGAAATTTTGCAGAAATAAGTAGTTATCAAGATATAAAAAGTTGTATTATGCATTGTAATCTTTGGCAGCCATCTTTTTTAAGTGTGTGTATTTGTTTATGGCGCGTGTGCACGTAAAAAGATGGCCGCCGAAGAATACAATGCATAATACAACTATTTATTTACGCAAAATTTCAATGCAATTTGCGTGTTCAGCATACTCGGAAACCTATAAATGTCGTCATTGAAAGGAAAATTGTGGAGGTGGACCTAATCTAAAAAAATACCAAATTATTAAACATTTCTCCAGCAGGTTAGTGAAATTTATAATACTTTAAAAAAAAAATTAAAAAGAAACAAAACAAAAGTTTTGAAAAAAAACTCACCTTAAAAAAAAACTAAAAACACAAACTGACTAAATAAGTAAAAAAAAAAATAATTAAAAATCTCGAAACTTTATTTTCATGAAAACAATAAAAAAAGTCCTGTTCTCTCTATTTTTTTTCTTTGAGAAACAAATATATTTCTGACTTACAAATGCGGTAGAGACTCATTATTTTTACTTTCTATGGTTTTGATATACCGCGTTTTTATTGCTTAAAAAATGGGTGACTGATTTATCAGAACGTTGTAACTAAAAAGTGAGCACCACTTTCAAATGTCGAAATAATGATTTCTTTTTTACATTTTTTTTTAATAATATGTTTAATTAGTGTCCAATCAATAATAATCCAGTGAAAAAAATTCCAAAAACCTATAAGTATAGAAATTAAGCATGGGAGTATACAACAACGTCGCCTTTCGCACTTTTACAAACATTTTTTTAAAAAAAGTAACTAAACCATTTATTGATAATTTGTCACGTTTACAAACATTTATTTATTAACGTAGGCTTAACTCCTTTCATGAATAAGAAAAGTTTTACTCTTTAAGAACAATAAAAGGAAAAAGTTACTGAACATTTATAAAAGGACTTCTTTTCATGAAGGCCAGAGGAATAGTTGGCCGAAATCTCGTGAAACAACAACTAATAAAGATGAGAATAATGGTCCGCAATAAATAAAAATGGTGCTAATGCAGAGAGCGATCCGCGCTATTTTTTAAATCATATTTCCACGTTTAAATAACGTTTTATGATGTTTTTTTCATTTATTAAATTGTAAGGTTAAAGTACAGAATAGGTACAAAACATCCTTACCTCCCCATGTTAAGAATGACTTTTTAAATAATAACATTATTTCAGCACGGATCACTCTCTGCATGAGTAATCTTATATAGAAAAACAAAAAAAAATAACTCAAAAGCAAGCAACAAACGTTTTTTTTCTTTTTGGCCTTATATAATAAAGAAAAGATGTTTAAATAAAAAAATTTGGAAGATAAACAAATGAAATATGTTTTTTTTTGTTTTGTTTTTTTACTTATCGAGTTAACAGAAAATGAAACCTTTCGTCAATTCGTGGCTGTGAAATGAATCGAACCGGAAGTTCAGTTTTATCAGAACAGATTCGCAGAAACGATTAAATAAATATATTTATTTTATTTAATATTTTAATTTTAATTAGGTAAATTTATTTTAATAACATAAAAACATACCTTGACTCTAAAAATGGGTTGTCTGAAAATTTCAAATAAATTGGTAACGTATAAACATGGTTTTATTTGTTTAGAACGAACCAACTTTACATTTTTATATATATAGATTATAATATATATATATTATATCTATAATATATATATTATATAATATATATAAAGATATATTATATCTATAATATATATATATATATATTATATAATATATATATATTATATCTATAATATATATATATATATTATATAATATATATATATATTATATCTATAATATATATATATATATATATATATATACAGTGATGATCATATTTATTGGCACGGTAAAATAAAAGTTAAATTTTGTCTAATAAATTCTAAAAAAGGGGTTAAATTAAAGAAAATAACAAAGTATATTATGTATTTTTCACTGGCCTTTCCGATGCAGCAATCGGATTTTAGAAAAAATAAATAACAAAGGAACAACAAACATTTATTAGACAAAATTTAACTTCTATTTTACCGTGCCAATAAATATGATCATCACTGTATATATTATATCTATAATATATATATTATATCTATAATATATATATTATATCTATAATATATATATTATATCTACAATATATATATATTATATCTATAATATATATATATTATATCTATAATATATATATTATATCTATAATATATATATTATATCTATAATATATATATTATATCTTTAATATATATATTATATCTATAATATATATATTATATCTATAATACATATATATTATATCTATGATAAATATATATTATATCTATAACACATATATATTATATCTATGATATATATATATTATATCTATAATATATATATTATAGATATAATATATATATTATATATATAATATATATATTATATCTATAATATATATATTATACATATAATATATATATTATATCTATAATATATATTATATCTATAATATATATTATATATATAATATATATTATATATATAATATATATTATATCTATAATATATATTATATCTATAATATATATATTATATCTATAATATATATATTATTTCTATAATATATATATTATATCTATAATATATATTTTATATCTATAATATATATATTATATCTATAATATATATATTATATCTATAATATATATATTATATCTATAATATATATATTATATCTATAATATATAAATTGTATCTATAATATATATATTGTATCTATAAAATATGTATTATATACATAATATATATAATATATATATTACATATAATATATATATTATATAATATATCACATATAATATATATATATTATATTTATGTTTTATAATATATTGTATATAAATGTTATATAATATATATATATTGTATATATATTTTATATAATATATACATTGTATATATATTTTACATAATATATACATTATATATATTATACTTTATATATATATTTTTCATTATATATATTATACATTATATATATACATTATACATAATATATATATTATATATAATATATATATTATATATATATATCATATATATAATATATATATTATATATGATATATATTATATATAATATATATTATTTATATATAATATATACATTTTATATATATCATATATATATAATATATATAATATATATATCATATATATAATATATATATAATATATATATCATATATATAATATATATATATATATCATATATATATAATATATATAATATATATATATCATATATATATAATATATATAATATATATATCATATATATATAATATATATAATATATATATATCATATATATATAATATATATAATATATATATATCATATATATATAATATATAATATAATATATATATCATATATAATATAATATATATATCATATATATATAATATAATATATATATATATATAATATATATAATATATATATAATATATATCATATATATATATAATATATAATATAATATATATATTATATATATATTATATATATAATATATATATCATATATATAATATATATATAATATATATATATAATATATATATAATATATATATAATATATATATAATATATATATCATATATATATAATATATATATAATATAATATATATCATATATATAATACATATATATACATATATATGTATACATATATATATATATATATATATATATATATATATATATATATATATATATATATATATATATACACTTGTGCCCGATATTATTCATACCCCTCGGATCTTTGAGATTTCTATAAGAATATTGCTCAAACCAGAAGGTAGACAATATTAAAGGGATTTCAAACCATAAATCAAGCATAAGCATTTAATTTAAACTCAACAAATAAATAAATTATGCTAGTTTGAAACATTATACAAAGAAAAACAATAATGGCACTAGTTCAAAATTATTCATACCTCTCTTACTAATAGTCAATAGCATACCCTTTATTCTTAATAACTGCCTGTAACCGTTTTGGATATTTATCAACAAGGTTTTTACAAGCATCAACACTGATTTTTGACCATTCTTCAATGCAGTAGTTCTCCAAATCCCTCAAATTTCTAGGTTTCCGCTTTTTAACCTCAGTTTTTAATATGTGCCAGAGGTTTTCGATAGGGTTCAGGTCGGGACTCTGGCTAGGCCATTCCAAAACATTAATTTGATTATCCTCAAACCATTTCTTGACTATTTTGGCAGTATGTTTTGGATCATTATCCTGTTGAAGGACCCAGTTTGGTCCTAAATGGAGCTTCTCCGCATCCTGTCTAATGTTTTTCTGGAGTATTTCCAAATATTGCTCCTTCTTCATGGTTCCATCTATCTTGACCAAACTACCTGGGCCACTAGCCGAAAAGGAGCCCCAAAACATTAGGCTACCACCACCATGTTTGACCGTGGGTATGGTGTTCTTTGGGTTGTAAGCTTCTCCTTTCTTCCTCCAAACGTAAGAAGCATCCATATGGCCAAACAATTCAATTTTTGTTTTGTCAGTCCACAAAATACTTGAGAAAACGGACTCTGGATAATTCACATGGTTTCTAGCAAATTTTAGACGTGTTGCAAGGTGTTTTCCGGTGTGCAATGGAGTCCTTCTTGGTCTTCTTCCTTTCAGACCATTTTCATGCAGAGCCCTTTGCAATGTTTGCCTTGCTATTTTTATGCCAGAAGACGCCAGATTTTCTAAAATGTCCTTAGTAGTGGTGGTTGGATTTGCATTTACACTTCTTACAATATTCCTGGTGGCTCTAGCAGATAGTTTCCTTTTATTTCCCCTACCAATCAAGTTGTTTGTTGTGTGGTGGCTCTGGAATTTTTTGATGATGCTCTGTACTGTTGCTGTAGGGACCTAAAATTTCTTGGAAAATGACTTGTAACCTAAACCATCCTTATGTGAATTCGCAATTTTAGTCCTAAGATCATTACTAAGCTCTTTTTTTCCCCCATTCTAATAATTTTTATTCTTTTATTGGTTTTCAGTTGATATCATTTTAATTTCTAATAAATGCAAAAAAAGAAATGAAATTAATCAAAGGTTGTATAAAAGGATTCAAAATAAGAATCAAACAGGAAACAAACAGTCAGAAACTCGATTAATACTGAAAAAATTAGGGGGTATGATTATTTTTGAACATTGCAGATTTTATAAATAGCTGTATATTTCTTTTATTACAAGTGTCCCGAGATTTTAAAATGACGAAAATGATCAGAAGAGGTTTATTAAGAATATGTATCAATATGGACGTAAACAATAAATTCTTACAAAGTTACACCTAATAAACTCAATTTTCAAGGGTGGGTATGAATAATATCGGGCACAAGTGTATGTATAAATATTATATGCTTGACTGACAGCATTTATTCCAAGGGAATTAAACATCAATTGCGCCGAAACCATTGCTAGATGAAACTACTTGACTAATCAACATTTATGTTGACTGTTCAAATTTAGGAAGATTTGGTTGACAACAAAACTATACTGGAAAAGACTGATAATAAACGAAACTTGAAATAATAGAAACATTAATTATAAAAACTTAAATCCTACTATTAATAATTTTTTTTTACAATATCAATAATATACTGACATGATTGTAACATTATTAAATAATTAACCAATGGAAAAATAGTGTAAACAAGAGAAAACAGCGGGTATATATATATATATATATATATATATATATATATATATATATCTCCATTGTTCAAAACCAGTGTGATAAATCCATCCCTGAGAATAATTTCAGAACGATTGCAAACTACTGTGACCTGATAAATATAGTGATAACTAGGTCAGTTGCGAACAGAATTAGAAGACTCTTATACGGAAGTTGGAAAGGATAGGAAAAAGAATTTATAGGAAAGACGTCTAAAGTATTTAATGAAATATGCCTAAGAGAAACTATGATGCCTATATATATATATATATATATATATATATATATATATATATATATATATATTATATTATATTATATACTAGCATGGGTACCCGGGTATTTGGAGATGCCTGTTGAGCTAAAAAAAAAGCGGTCAATTTTTTAATTTTGACTTCTATTATAACCCCTTAAACTTTATTGTTTTGGGCTCAACTTTAGTTATTAAGTTAGATCCATGTGCAAGGAACCGATATCTAAAATTTCAAATGTTTAGACAAAAAATTGTCGGAGGAGTATGGTAGAATTCTCAAAGGTTAAATCGTTGAACTTTGACCCTTTAATCGCCAAATTGTTGGCCGAAAACGGATCATGTCGATTTTCCCAAATCTCAGTACCATGTATATCAAATTTCGAGTCTTTAGACTTAAAATTGACAGAGTTATTGCGTATAGAAATGTACACACACAGAGACAGACATACAGACACTTTCACTTTAATAGATATACTAGCATGGAGGCCCGGCGTTGCCCGGATGTTTTGAGGTGTATGCTGAGCAAAAAAAAAAAATGTTTTTTAACTTTGACCCCTATTATGACCCCTTAAAATTTATTGTTTTGGACTCAAATTCAGTAACTAAGTTAGATCCATGTCTTAGGAATCTATATCTACAATATCAAGTGTTTAGACTCAAAATTGTCGGAGGAGTTTAGTAGTGTTTTCAAAGACTATATCGTTGAACATTGCTCCTCTAATCGCCAAATATCTGGCCGAAAAGCGATCACGTCGATTTTTCTAAATCTCAGTACCCTGTATAGCAAATTTCGAGTTTGTAGACTTAAAATTGACAGAGTTATTGCATAAGGAAATGTACACACACACAGACACACACACCGACAGACACTTTCACTTATATATATATATATATATATATATATATATATATATATATATATATATATATATATACTAGCATGGGTGCCCGGCGTTGGCCGATGTTTGGAGGTGTAACAAAACAAAAAAACCCAAAAAACGGTCAATGTTTTTAACTTTAACCCCTATTATGCCCCCTTAACATTTATTGTTTTGGCTCAAATCAAGTTATTAAGCTAGATCCGTGGTCAATAAACCTATATCTAAAATTTCATGTGTTTAGAACTAAAATTATCGAAGAAGTTTGGTCGAGTTCTCAAAAGTCAAATCGTAGAACTTTGACCCCCTAACAGCCAAATTTCTGGCCAAAAACGTATCACAGAGATTTCCCCACATCTCAGTACCCTGTAAATCAAATTTCCAGCCTGTAGACTTTAAATTAACAGAGTTATTGCGAAGGAAAATGTACACAGACACACAGACAGAAAGACAGACACACAGACACGTTCACTTTTATAGATATACTAGCATTTCAGCCCGGTGTTTCCCAGGTGTTTGGATGTGTCCGTTGAACAAAAAAAAAGGCAAAAAAAAAAACATGTGGTAGTAGGAAGGCAGGCTCGAACCCATACCCCGAAAGAAGAAAAGAACGGGGTAAAAACCTAACGTATATGCTGTTACGACCACCACCAAACCGGAAGCTGCATTATTTTAAAAAGTAAGCAAGACAATCTAAAGGAGAGAATAACTTTAAAAGATATCGGGGAAAAAAGTGACCACCCCCTGTAGAAAAGTGCATAGTTGAAGGGGAAGATATTAAAGTTTTTAGCCAATTTTTCGATATTTGTCGTATGAAATGTCGAATCTTAAAATGATTACAATCTTGGTAAAATCCGTCGCCTCTATTGAAAGTTTAAGGCAGACATGCAAACATACATACATACATACATTTATGTATTGGTAACTAAAAATTTTCGACCCAAACCGATGAAAAAGCTTGCCCTGTCTCTGAATATTCTTTATGTAAAATTAAAATATTTAGACCAGAAATTGTCTGAGTAATTTGGAAGAGACCGCAGTGGTAATTATTTTTAAACTTTGACCGCTTTGTTGACCCGTTAACATTTATTGTTTTGGGCTCAAATTAAATTATTAAGTTAGATCTATGCCAAGGAAACCTATATCTAAAATTTCAAGTGTGTAGACCAAAAATTGTCGGAGGAGTTCTCAAAGGTCAAATCGTTGAACTTTGACCCCTTAATCGCCAAATTTCTGGCCCAAAGCCGATCACATCCATTTTCCCAAATCTCAGTACCTTGACTATCAAATTTCGAGTCTGTAGACGAAAAATTGATAGAGTTATTGCGTAGGGAAATGTACACAGACACAGACACACACACACATACACTTTCACTTTATATATATATATATATATATATATATATATATATATAATGTTCAGAATATGAGATATCATTTTCATAGTCAAACAACTTCACAGTTCACAAAAGCAATCGCAGCCAAAAAACAGGAAGTCTAAGACTAGGGTTTCGCCCTGGTTTGGGCTAATCAGATAGCCATATCCAAACTCGGGATAAAAAAAAAACTCGCCTCTTGCATGTAAGGCGAGTACTCTGCCACTTGAGTAAACGCGCCACAGGCAATACAGTCTATTAACTAACATATATCAAACATACTGCGGCACAATCTGATTATAGAATGAACCTACTTCGTTTCGAACAAGGGATGTCGTCCTCCAACTAGCTATACCCCAAGTGTATGTCTCAAAAGTAGGAATTTTATACTTGCTAGGACGATGCCATCCAACATGCTAACCTAGCATTCGTTAATAATAATAATAATAATAATAATAATCTAGCGAGTGTTAGTTAATATATTTTCTTGCGTGGGGTTCGTTTGCTAAAGTGGCAGAATACTCGCATCGCATTCAAAAGGTGCGGGTTTCGAATCCCGAGTTCGGATATGTCTAAATGATGAGCCCAAATGAGTCTGAAACTCGAGTCGTGGACTTTCTATTTTTAGGCTGTCAATACACTTGTGAGCTTGTTTGATCGTGGAAATAATATATATATATATATATATATATATATATATATATATATATATATATATATATATGTGTGTGTGTGTGTAGAGAGCGGAGACAAAAATATAAAAAATACTGTAAGATTAATTGCTTGTCACGATGCGCACTCAATATGTAAATTACTTGTTAAGATCCCGAAAGGACTGTGGATATATTAAAATGAAAACGAACGTAAAAATAAATTGTCATATTAACGATCTAAATATTACGATTAAGACTGAAAAGATACAAGAATGAAAAGCGAATTGATTGGGAGAAAGAGGTAGATGAAGAAGAGAAATTATAATAAATTCTGACACCATTATGTATTCTTACTTAGTGAAATCTTTACATGGGATAATTCTTTTTGAAACCAGATTATGCCTCGAAAGAAAAGAGTAAGAAGTAGGATTTATATGAAAAAAGCTAGAAAATATTTACTCATGGGTTAGTGACATATAATTCTCACTTGATCGACGAAACAAGAAGACAGCGATGGGTTATAAAAAATCAACGTAATCAATCAAATAGAAAAAAGTGGCATTTATTGTTATACTGTCAGATAATTTTTCAGGCTAATATCGATTGTGTCTTGAATTAAAAAAAAATAGTTAATTTATTTTTGTAAGACAGATTACAAACAAATCAGTTCAGATTAACACAAAGAATGTCGTTATTGGTTCCTCCGTGTTGATGGGCACAGCTATTATCAAATAAGTATTCCAATAATAATGTACGGCACAATCACGTTGACACACCGGGTCTCGCCAGATTACCGAAGTTAAGCAGCGTTGAGCCTCGCAAGTACCAGATGGGTGACGAATTGGGAGGGTCATACGCTGTATGTACCATGCCAAGTCGTAGAAATTTCCAGGTTTGTATCTGGAGGCGCATTAATTCACTGAAAGTGATTCATCTCCAGTCTTCGTAAACACATGCATCTAGGAGAAGGAAACTGATGTAAAAACCTACGGTCAACCGTATACTCTGTCCTGTAAAAGTTATCTGCACCGAAGGAGGTTAGCAGTAATACAAAAACATGGATGGTTCTACACAAAGCCTTCAGTACTATAAACAAATAATCTGTGTGGATTTACGAGCATATTTTTTTATGGCGGAACCTCATACGTCGAAATCGACGGGAGAGTCAATTCCAATAATCGTTGTGTAAGATTATTGCATTTTTGTGTAGTCGATATATAATACACTCGCAGGGAACCCGACGTTGCCCGAAATTGAACAAGGATAAACCAATGTTCCAGGCTTCTAATACTTTTAGTGTCTAGGAAACTGGTGAAATCGCATATGTTTTTATTAAAATTCATAGATTGCCTACTCTAGGCAGGAAATCAACACTATTACCTTCACATTTCTCCGAAGTGTGTTGCTCTACAATGCATTATAATGTAAGTTGCACTGTAGGGAACCCCCTGGCGCTTTTATTAAATAAAATTTTCAAATGAATTAACCAAGTCGTTGTCGATTCCATAGAAAAAAATTTCACACACACAGATACACACACAGATGCACACATACGCAAGTGCTTGTAAAAGAAAGTTTGTTTTTATTTAAGAGCACATTTTAATTCATATTCGACCCCCTAAATTCTTCTATGGTTTTATACTATTTCTCTCTTCCCGGCTGAAGACATTCTCTTGCGATTGTTTTTTTTTCTGTTCAGCGGTTTGTGATTTACCCTTCGTTTAACACTCAACGACAGCGTGTCTCTGAACTATGAAATATATAACTAGAGTGAACTAGAGTGAATTAGAATTACTTTAAGCCAACTAATTGGTAGATACTTTTAACATAAAATGTTTTAGCGAAGATATATGCTAAAATTGTATCATTAGACATATTATATCGAAGCGCCTGCATAAGCCTGTTATTTCGTTTTATCGATGTATTTCTGACTTACTCTAGAAATAGCACAGAGATGTAGAAAATCTCGGTATGCAGTAGCCTGCAAATCCAAAGATGGGCCATTCCATGCAATTTGATATTGATAACTATTATTTCTCTGGTAAGGTTTGTTATGGCATTATCTATAATAAATATTAACTAATACTTTCTTAAAGGTAAACAGGAAACAATATTTGATTTGGCAAGATTTCAAAAAGGTTTATAATCCAATATAATTTCACACTATTTGCAGCTAATGTGTCACAAAATCGGATACCTTTTCTTTTTTGTTGTATGTGCATGACAATGACACAATAAAAAAGTTTTATTTTTGACCATGCCTATCAGATACAGAAAGAGAATAAGAAAGGAAGCCCATTCCACAAAACAGTTTCATAGTACAAATATATTTGTAGTACATTATAATACAACGTGCTAAGTTAATTAGATAAAGATTCTCATGAAAATTATGAAACGTACTAAATGAATATAAATATGGTCAGTTGTAATTTTCCACGATTTCGAGAAGTTTATACTGATACGTATATATTGCAACTATTAGGTTTGTGCTAAAATAAGGTAATTTTCGACGCTTATTAATGGCTAGCAATCTACGAAAGATTAATTCAAGCAACAGTAAACGTAGTTACTAGTTTTGTCTTCTCTGCGCCAGCCTCTCGAACCAAAGGTTCTCAAGTCCTTCGCCACCTTTACTCAAGGAACGCCTCCATGCTGATCTAACTTCGGCTAGCTCCTTCCCACATTCACATCGATGCCAAGAGCGATCAGGTTCTGTTTGGCCACGCCTTTAAAGCGCAGCACCGGGAGACCGCAGCTTCTTATTACATTTGCCAGTTCGCTGTAGAGAATATCCTAAGGGAGACGGCCATCGGGCATTCTGCGCAGGTGTACAAGCCATCTCGATCGTCGAAACTTGAGTGTCTGGAACAAGGAGCGGCTGCCGGCGCGTCTTAGCACCTCTTCGTTGGTGATTCTATTCCACTAATTGATGCCCATGATAAGTCGCAAGCATCGGAGATGGAAGACGTTCAGTCTTTTCTCGTGGCGAGCATACGTGGGCCAAGTCTCTGCTCCATACAGTAGGATACTCAGAACACAGCATTCGTAGATGCTGCATTTTGTGCGAGAAGTGAGATATTTATTGAACCATGCTCTTTCACGTAGTCTGTAGTCAGTTGAAAGTAGACGCTGCTCTACGTATGCGCGTTTCTAGCTCCTGTTCAATGGATACTCCGTTGTTGATGTTGGATCCAAGATACGCAAAGTTCTCGAAAGTCTCTAGTTTGTGGCAATTGATGGTGATTGGTGATGCGTCATCCTGGTGCATCACGACTCTCTTCATCATAATGATTACCAGTGCGAACTCTGCACAAGCATCGGTCAATTTGTCAAACAGCCGCTAGAGTCCACTTGCGGAGTGCGAGACCAATGCAGCATCGTCTGCAAACAGCAGCTCAAGTATTAGGACTCTTCGAATCTTGGTTTTGGCGCGTAAGCGAGCCAAGTTAAAAAGTACTCCGCCAGAGCGAGTATGAAGGAACACACTGTCTTCCTCCTCGTGATTTCCAAAAGCGTGATGCAGAAGAACCGAGAAGAAGATGCCAAACAGTGTTGAAGCCCTCACACAACCTTGCTTGACTCCACTGCACACGGGGAAGTTGTCAGACATGTCACCTTCGACGAAGACTGCGGCTGTCGTGTTGTCATGGAGAGATATTGTCAACCTAAGAAAAGCTGGTGGACAGCCCAACTTTTGTAGGGTGGCAAATATACCATCTCTACTGACCATGTCAAAAGCTTTTTTGAGGTCCACAAATGTGATATGGAGAGGTCTACGTTGTTCTCTGCATTTTTTCTGAATTTGACGCACTGAAAATATCATGTCCGTGGTTGAGCGCCGCTACGGAAGCCGCATTGCGATTCTGGATAAACGCGGTTTGCAATCTGCTGGAGTTTGGGAAAGACCACTCTGACAAAGACTTTGCCGGTGCCACTGAGTAAAGATATACCACGGTAGTTATTGCAATCTCCTTTGTCTTCTTTCTTGAATAAAGTGACAATTTTAGCATCTTTCATAGCTGTTGGAAATTTCCCGTTGCGCCAACTGGTGCAGAGGAGGTCGTACAAGTGCGGAAGCAGGAACTTGTCGCACTTGATCACGTCTGCTTGAATCTCGTCGATACCTGGGATCTTCCTTACATTAGTGTGTTGGAGAGCTTTTTCGAGTTGTGACATAGTTGGAATGTTGTCCAGTTCGACTAGAGTGTCGAAGTTCGGAGTGGAATTTAAAGCTGTGAGTGTGATGTTGCGAGGTTCGCCATATAGTACAGAGTAGTGTTCCACCCAGCGTTCAAGCTGCTTCGTAGGATCAGTGATGAGCTCCCCTGTAGTAGATTTTAAAGGGCAAACTTTCTTCGCGATCGGTCCAGTTGCCTTGCGGAGTCCACGGTACATCACACTTAGTTTACCGCAGTCCACAGCAGTCTGGATTTCGTCGCACAGGTTGTCCAGCAGTTGTTTTCACAGTGCCGAGCAGCTTTCTGGCATTGACTGCGAGCCTCTTTCAGCTTGGACAGGGTGCTGCGTGTCGGCCGACTCACATAATACCTTTGAGCATCGTTTTTGGACAGTAGTAGAGGTTCTAAGATTGTTGCGTTCTCAGCCATCTGGTCTTCGTAAGTGGCCGCTTGGTTCCAAAGGATGTGACTGCAGCGTCATGCATCGCAGTTTGCAGGATTTCCTAGGATTTATTCAGGTTCACTGCTTCACTTGGTGCAGAATCTCTCAGCTTATTTTCGAGTGCAGTGCGAAACGCACTGATGTTGTCGTTGTTCTTCATTGCAGCCGTCTTGAGACTACGACGTGGTCTTGACTTATGTGGTGTAGGTTTCTTGTTCGGGAAAACGAGTTGTCTCAGCACGAGTGAGTGGTCGGTATCACCATCGGCGGAGTAGTAGGTCCTTGACCGTTTGCCAGAACCGATGTCTCTTTTTCTACACAATGCAAGATCCAATTGGTGCCAATGTTTGGAACGAGGGTGTCTCCAAGAGACACAGTGACGCATTTTCTGCTTAAACCAGGTGTTTGCAATATAGTCCCTGTTGACTACAGAGCTCCAGAATTCTTTGCCCATTTTCATTCATTTTACCGAAGAGACCAATGATGTCAGGCCAGGCAGCATGATTTGCACCGATGCTGGCATTGAAGTCTCCGAGTATTAGGAGGTGATCGCTGGCTGGGATCCTGCTCAGTATTTCGTTGAGACAGTCGTAGAATTCATCTTTCACATGATCCTCGCAAGGCAGTGTTGGCGCATAGACGCTGATGAGGTGTACTGGTGTATCGGCGCAGTTGATCTTCAGTGACGAAATTCTCTCTGAAATGCTGACCGGTGTGTCGACTACATGTTCTCTGAGTAATTTGTCTGTCACTTCGAAACGTACTCCATGGAGGCGACGTTCCTCTTTTGTTTGCCAGTTCGGAAGAAAGCGTAGTTTTGTTCTGAGATTGAGCCAGTTCCAGCCAATCTGGTCTCCTGTAGAGTGACTGCTTGGCAAGTTCGGTCAATAATGCAGTCTTACGAGGAAGACCTTGTGCACGAAGGTTGAGGTTCGGGTCATGCGTGAAAACCGGGTACAGTGTACGAATGCTCCAACTTCCGAGTCGGAGAGTAGTCTTTGAATTTTGATTTGTAGCAGGTGAATGATTTACGTCCGTGATTGCCTGACCACCCAATCTAAGCAGCGGACTTGACGGGGTAGCACCTTACTGACAAGGGGTTGCCTGGTTTAAAATAGCCCTCTCAGCGTTGCGGAGGATCCGAAGCGCCTGGTCGCGACGCCAATTTGACCAGACTTTTAACTCGTAACTATACATCACCGTTGTGAGAGTCTGGGCGAAGAAAATCGTGCGTTGCCCAAGCGGCACGAGTGGAACTTGACCAGAGCCGTTAGAACCAAAGGAAAGACAAGGTCGATACGTTGGTACCGACTCTGGCTGCAGTAGATGGCCGTTTAACTTAATAAAATCATAATTTTTGCACCAACATTATAAAAGTCTAAACTTTCCGCGTAAAATTACATATTATATCAAATGTCATATGATTTTGCACGAATTTTTATATTCATATAAATTAATGTTTAAATAGAAAAAGAAAAGTAAAACCAAAGAAATAAAAAAATAAAGCATTCAAAACCAACAAAAATCAACAAAAAATTGCAATCAGTACGTCAAGAAGGATAAAAGAAAACTATTCCATAAGAGAAATAAATTGGACGATCTATTTTTAAAATTTATCTTTAACGTTGCTAGACCCCTGACTTTTCATTCTTCTTCGGCAAATTGTTTCGTTCGACAGGCTTACCACGCTTAACTTTGCGTGAAATGATGAATAATCTATCTCTCTCTCTCTCTCTCTCTCTCTCTCTCTCTCTCTCTCTCTCTATATATATATATATATATATATATATATATAATGTATATATATATATGATATAGTTACACATTGGCTTTTATTATAGTGCGAGTTTTTTATTCATACGGTAAAGAATTCCATAGATATTAAATAAATATATTTTACTCAATATATTTACTTCATTTGGTTTTTGCAGTTCATGTTTTCTTCTTCCATCGACTTTTATTTTTATCTTTCTCTTTATCCATCTATATATATATATATATACATATATATATATATATATATATATATATATATATATACAGATATATATATATATATTCCAGTATGGGCGTCTCAGGTTATTTGTAATTTACTAATTTATTTTAAAACGTAGACAGGCAAAGCTGTGTAGGGTAAATCTTCTGGAACGGTAAAGGAATATATCTCAGACCGACATAGAAGAATGGACTCAAACAATGACTTCGTCTCTGAAGGTTTTTTGATTACACTATCCTAACTAAATTTCTGATTTTCATTTCGCAATGTCTATTTGAGTCTTGCGTTTCCTTTTCTCATATTAATATTTTCAATTTTTATCTTTTTTTTTACCCAAATAGATTCAGGAACATTCATTGATTTGTAAGAATTAAATAATTTATAATATTTGCAACTTAATGTCAACATTGAATTTGGTTATTTTGGAGTGCAATATATACTTGCATGAAATATGTGTATCTCTTTCCCTGTATGCGTCTATTCGTCTCTACTCTCCTCGTCAAGATTGTGGCTCCGTATAAACGTGGTCCATCTAGATGCTTATAACTTATCAAATAGTAAAGAAAAATAAGAAAACGTTAGATATCTTGAGGCTGAAACCGCAGACATTAAAGAGTTTTCATACTGTACCTCTTGTTGCTTGAAAAATAAAACCTTATTACATATGTTTCTCCTGTGTGTCTGGGCACTAGTCACATACTTAAAATCGTCAAGTTATCTTGCTGGTTACTTTAACGTCCTTCACATTTTACGCAACGGATTCGCTGAGTAATGGAAACATTTAATACTGCAATTCTCTCTAAATCTTTTCAGGAGCACATTGTAAGCGAAAACATACAAAACCTGTGTTTATGTATCGTTCAGATGACGGTTTATAGTGTGTATTATTTCGATGTTTTTGACATTTGTTCTCATCTTTAATGTACATTTATGTAAACTCCTATTTTTTCAGGCGTGTCATGTTTAACTCAGGAATCTTTTTTTCGAACTTAGAAATCTGCACGGAAATTCAAACAGAAACCCTTAAGTTAATCTACGAAAATGACAAGCTACTGTTTTGTCAAACATTACTGGATGGAATATTTTATTGACTCCAACTTTCATTATGATATACTAAAGGAAAAGGAGCAGATTTCATATTCCAAATCTCCTGTTTGTTATAAATTCTGACCAGGCACACAGACAGATAATTCGAAGTAAGTAACTTCCGGCAAATCATTTTCGAAATTTATATAAAAACACTTTACCTGAATCAATCCATCTTTGGTAAATGTAATAGTATCTGATGTTACGCTGGCACTTCTATTACACTAAAACGTTTTCACCATCTTATCACAGTATAAATGAGCTTTAAGGCGTATAATCTAAGCAAAGACGAGCAAACGCAGATTTCAATGATCAAATAAACTGCGCCCGTTCGTATCATAGTATGATTATATCGGCGTTAGTGATAGTTTTAACAAGTAACATACATCGACAATTTGATTCCTATTGACACATGGCTGGATTATCCAGCCGTTAGGTATTGGTAGGTTGTTTGATTTTACAGCATACTTTAACGAGATATATGATGCCAGTTTAGTTATTGTGTTGAAAGTCTGCAGGCTCCAAGGACTTTACATCTTTTGGTTTGATAGTTTTGTTGAAGAATATTGCTCTGTTTTATATTCCTGGTTTTGTAGAATGTGATTGTGTTTTGCAAACGAAAAAAAAAACTCTTTGGCGTTCTTTAGGTCAAGAAGCTGATACCTCCGTACACGTATTATTGTTTATAACTAGGGCTAGGCCAACAGCATTTTCTTTTTATTGGTTTTACTCTCGAGTGCGTATCCTTTGATATCTTATATGCTTTTATATATTTAGTGATATGGTTCTCGGTTGATTAACTGTGTCTGTGTCGGATATATATTCGAGAGTCAAAACAATGAAAAGAATATGCTGTTGCCACAGTGCTATTTATATCTAAGGGAGAAACAAACCCAAAATCCTGATATAAAAGCAATTATACAGCTATACGTCAATGTAGATGCACAGGTGATGTGAATTAACTACCCTTTTTGAACGAAATTAACTGAGATATGTAGTCTAACAGAACTGTCAGTTATATACGAACTATGTTACTTTGAAGTGGCACAGCCGATAGAAGGGCTAAGTAATAATCAGTTTTCAGCTACGGTTTGTTGAGATGGAAGGTTTAGTCTGTTAATACGGTTGATACAATTACGATTTACTTTAGATTTCTCTGGCTATGTTTAAAAAAACAAAAGCAACTACCGTGGTGAGGTAAATATAACGTTCCATTCGAAACAACTCCCAGAAGATTTTCGAGCTCAATAAGAATCGCCTAAAAGAAAGACAGGATTTATATCGGCCGTAACGTAACGAAGACAACTATAAATCATATAACAGTAGTCCGATTAATCCAAACAATCCAAATTATCAATCCCTATCTCAGAAATTGCGAAAAATACATGCAATAAAAATTATATTTATCGTCATTCGGTTAACTTTTTTATTTCTCGAATGAAACAAAGCTAACCTGTATCTCATTTCTTCGATATAATCTTTATACCAATTTATATTCTATACATTCCACATTAAATTATATATTTTGTGAAGTCATTATATTCCGTGTTAGTCTGATTATTGCTTGATAGACACGATACACGATGGATGCTCATTCGTATCAATACTGCCTGCTAATATTGAGTCCCACTAATATTTTGTATACATTTCATTAGGTATGCCATGTACGAGTTAATATTCCATTATATCGATTTATGTTTGTTTCGATATTAAAGGTGTCGCTGCCCCTTTGATGCATTTCTCCATTTGATATTTGATATTTTGTAATTTCCTACACCGGCTTTTTATCAGCCGCCATTTTGTGTTACGCATTGATGTCGTCTGCTTTCCACTTGTTTTTGCAGCCTTTTTCTACTTTTCCAATTATATTTGATTAGAACAGTTATTCTCCCAATATATATTTATTGGGCTAATCACAATCTCGACTTACTTTCCGCCCAAAGCTTATTGTTAGTTAAACATAAACTATGATCTCCATCAAATAAATTGCTATAATAATGGCTGTATTTATTTTCATTTCTCAGATTTTTGTTTTAATGTCTTGTTTTTCGAACGTTTTATTAGTTTTTGCCTGTGTTAGTTGACACCCAGTTTTCGCATTCTGGTTCATAGAGCTTAATAATCCTGTTATAAACTGAAGATATTATCGTCATCGACCGAAAAAACATCATTCGTTAAAAAAACATCATGCATCCGTGATCGTCTTGTGGGTTCTGGAAACTACATAATCTTGACCTGATGTATTAGCTAGATTACGTAGTAAAATTGATCGCGATAATGTTTTTTTTTCGGTGAATAATACACAACTGTATATAAAAAAGAAGTCCAAGGCAAATATTTTTTTACTTTTTTTTAAATTTGAGGATATTCATAAATTGAAATCGGAAAACATACACAGTTGGACATTCCTATTTTGAAAATAAATAAATAATTGTTATAATTCGTTTTCTATCCTTTGCAAATGATTCAAATTTTAGTATGTTATTATTGATGATAACGACTACCAGTTGTTTAAATTGCAGCTTTTCACAATTGTTATTTCTTACAAATATTAGGTTTTAAAATTGTGTCCCTTCATTTTGGACACCAATGTATATAATCTGTCTTTCTCTCCGTGTGTGTGTATAGACATATATAATATATATGCATATATATGTATGCATATAGATACCTATATATACACTACACATATATGCACGTATATACACTTCGTATCAAATTATTAACGAGTTTACATTTCTTTAAATATTTAAGGAACGAGTAAATAAAAATCTATGAAACTTTGTGAAAGTGCTTATAATACTCTGTAGCCACTCCAGTCAGAAAATAAAAGTATTTAAAGCAGTATTAACGAAACTCTGGCAGAAGATAGGAATGTCTGTTGAATTCAGTGTATTAAGTTATACACGAAGTTGAGAAAAAAAAACAATATACCCATAACTTGTTTATTGAAATAATTTTCAAACATTAAATGAACTAGGAAAAATGCTTAGAACACAATAACTACATACCAATTTCTATGTTGACATAATTAGTAGTAGATATGCGATACTTTTTATGAATGACTTGTAAAAGACGTTGGTTCACAGAATTAGTCAAATTTGTGATTTTGTCAACAGTTATTCCTCGCAAGACCTCTTGGAGAGCATTCTACAACACATATTTGTTCTTAAATTGGCATTCACTTGCATAGAGGTGTCGCTTCATGATACTTCAAAGGTTCTCAGTTTGGTTCAAATATGGTGAATTCGCAGGCCACTCCATCTTCCGTAGCCCAGAGTTGTTTCACATAGTCTTTCTTTTTGTTTGTTACATACGAGGGGGCATAATCCTGCATAAAAGTAATAGTTCTCCTGAACGTCAACCTTTGCTACTTCAGCCATGGTACAAAGTGCTCATTTAGAAAAGCTATGTAAGCATTTGACCTCAATTTTACGCCTTCTGGGACTCTCCATGAGCCAACTAAAGTACCTTCGATAATCCCAGCCCAGATCATTATCCTACGACCACCTTGTTGGCGCCTTAAACGCGGATGACGATGTCGTCCATCTAGGACCCATCTTTTGCTCCAGCCATCTGGGCCATCAAGAGTGACACGCACTTCATACGTGAACAAAACTTTGGGAAAATCCGTTTTCATGTTGTCTTATGCCTATTTCTATCGTTTTGTATGTGATGTTGCTTAAATAGAGGCTTTGTCACAGGCTTAAAAGACTTTGCCATTTCTTTCAGAAGGCGACATCGAGTACTTTTTGACTCTCCCCTGACAGGGATATATATGCGACTGGAGACCGCTTGTGAATTTCATACTCCCATGAAACTTCCTCCTTTGGGTGGAGCCGGTTAAACCCGAATACCCGAATAGGGTTAGTGCTGACGCAGTTACAGTTAGACTGACTGGCGGAACGAGTAGATTAAATTAATTGTTCACTTTGAAACTCCGTGCAATTTCCCAAGCTTACCAGAATAATACAGGAGTTCAATAAGATACAGGTGAAGTAGGTCGACGTAGACCTAAACGTTGTAAAAATGACACTCATCAAGAGAACAGTAGCACTCATTTAAAACTTTAATCGACACTTCTAACACAGAATCTACAACTTTAGCTGAAAAACGCGTAGGAAACGCCATTCCGTCATTTCAAAACAACATCGCTAAAAAAATGGTATATATATATATATATATATATATATATATATATATATATATATATACTTTGTTGAATTGATTTACCCGTAGAAATACTTTTATACATATCTTTCAAAGCTAATTTCTTAACGTATTTGGATTGTTTAAGTGTTTAATTATTCATGTAATTTTTATATAAATATAATTAATATATACATGTGTGTATAATTCTTGCTCTTAAATCCTGGAACATAAATATAGTTTCAAGTCCGGTTTTAATGGCGCAACTATTTTAGTTATTGTCTATAAGAACTGGATAAATTGGTTTAAAGCAAGACTATAGTCTCGGCTTTGCTTATAATACTTCCTCGCTGATACAGAATTACATTAAAACGTTATTTTCTTTAATGAAATACTTTTGTTTTATTTGGAAGACATAATAAATTACTACAAAATATCTACATGTTACATTTTCTGTAGGTAACTGATCTAATTATATTTTAAGTAATGTTCATTAGATGAGTAATTCAGGATGTATTAAATTTTCGACCTAGCCAGGGAATATATTTACTGGTAATAGGTTAAACCAATAAAAAATATACAAAACCTCCTTATTTGATCTGAACACTATTTAATTTTGTAAACAATGAAAAAATTAAACAACGGAAAAAGTAAACAAAGCGAAAAGAATTGTCTGTGATAAAATTGGGTTTATTTATAAACGTAATCTATTATATAAAGGAAAGTCGTATGCGTGTTTTTATGTCTGCTAAATGCTTTTGTCATCCGTATCCGACCTGGTCGAAATCGGTAACAACGTAAAGAGCAATGCGTCGGACGCATGTTTAAAAATTGGAAAAAAGTGGTCAACTATTTCATATAGAAATAGTTTTAAATGAAACGGGGTTCAGTTAAAATCGTCTTTTTCTAAACAATTTAAACAACTGCGCATACATCAAGCAATGTTCTTTGAATTGTCTAATATAAAAGTATTTACAACGGGACTTTGCAATTAACGCGATGGCTCAGTGGATTAGGAGGTTGTCTCATAGCCATTAGGTTTCAAGTTCACGTAGCCTTACCTTTTTTTCACGTTAGGCAGCTAATTCTATTAATACAAGAACACTTTCCTGATTTCGATTTTTTTTATTACAGGTTATTATCAACTGAAGGTTCAAATTTTATTTTAAAAAAGACAAAAATCCATCTCCAATTACGATTCTTTCATTAAAACAAAAAAAGAAATCTTTCATTTTTTTAACAGTTTAAGGCTTCCTTACTTGATACGACAATTTAAGACACGTAAATGCTCACATGAAGAATGTTATTAACCACGTATGCCCTAATCGTTAGTACCTTCTTGTGTTTGAAATGACTATCATTTGCGATCTCGTAACATTTACGTAATCGTGATCGCATCACTAAAAGTGTTCGTTTTTGACTGATGGCACCCGATATGTTTGCAACCCCTCTGGCTTTTCTTTACGACAGGAAAACAATGGGGTGCCTCGCCGCCACCGTTGTCACATTTAATCGAAGACAATTGTTTACTTGCTGTCTTGTATTTTTAAACTGCGACATTGCAGATTCATGGATTTTAGTGGTTATCAATTGATTTGTGGTTCTGAGCCTGACAAGCCATTGCTTATTACACGCTAAGATATAGAGGAACATATGAAAACTTATCCGTATAGCCAGAAAAGTCTTGAGATATAAGGTACTGTATAATGGACTGGTTGTAGCGATATAAATTAGGTATTTTTACTCATGAGTATCTCTATAATAAATCTTGTGTTATATAATTAAATTAAATGAGTGTTCAAATAATATGAAAATAAAAATCAATAGTATTTTGTTTTACGAACGAATTAAAATGCGTGATGCTTTACAAACAAATCTTTTTAAGGGGATTTTATTAATGTGGACTTGTACTGTAGAACTAGAATGAATTATAGGGATTTTGAACCATACGAAAATTTGTGTATGTAAAAATAAATATTGCAATTATTACAATAAGCAACTGCTCAAGTAATTGTCGCCTTATAATTACAGACTATTAACACCTCCTATTATACAGAAATTTTATTTTCATTAATAAACATTTTCAACTGTATTAGTTTCAGGCAGTGCCCTTAGATTTAGAAAACGTTAAGTTATTTAAGCCAGTCGCTTTTGGTCATTGAAATTATCGAATTATTCTAATATTATACAACTTTTTAAAACATTTGTTTCGGAAAATTAGAAGCTATTATCACCACCTGTGACTATACAAGTTATATTTTAATTAATGTTTTTCCAGCGTTCTTATTGGATTCAATCAGTATTCAAGAAATTTTGAATGGCATTAAAGATTAATTCAGTCACTTCTTGCTAGAAATATGATTTTATAAATTAAATTGTAAGACTATTATTGAATTTAACTATGTTTCAAGACATTTTGGGGCTTGGATTATATATTATCTGAGCCATCGGTTAATAAATCCATGACAGCAATCATAGAACGCAAGTAATGGTTATCTCTTTGAAATGACAGCATGCAAATAATAGTCATCTGTTTTTAGACTTTCAGAAATTGCATTTTTAATTAACGAAAATAAAATTAAAACGTTTTTCGAACCTTAATGTTCGTACTGAACAGTCACTGGTAAATTGTAAAAGACAACGCGGGGAAATGGGAATTAAAACTTTGTTTTTGACGTTTGCATGCTTTCAAAGAAAATTAGTTTAACACCTTTGGTTCCTGGGCTTATGGCCAGGTAATTACTTGTTACGTCATTCCAGGAAGCAGGGCTCATCGCGTCAAATTTCGACTGCGCAGACTATCACACCTTTCGAAGGATAATTCTATTGGCCTACATAATACTAATAGCAAAAGTATAATCTCGTGCCTGGTGTCTAATCAGCACAATTAATAATTAATGCTATGTATGGACTGAAATGTCCCTGTGTCAATTACTTAGACGATGGGAGTTAAATTAGCGTGGGACAATATACACTTATAACAAGTTCTGTGGTGTTTCTGAGGGGATGTGTTATTTACAAATTGTTATATTCACAACTTTTCCATTTGCGCAATGATTCGACAATGTCCAACAAAATTGTTTTCGGACTGCTATTTTCGGTCGTTGTATTCACATGTTTTCCAGGTGCATCCTGTTTGTATTTCCATTTTTCATGTTCCCTGGGGTTACGGTGTCAAAAATATGTTACCCTCGTATCTTTGCGAATATCTTACTCCCAGCGTCAGGTAGTTATATTGTATTGATTACGCGTCGCTGCAGCAGTAGCCGCAGCAAAACCAGTGGATTGGTTTATTTTTACTCAGTATATGTAAATAACAGCAGCACGCTATATGCGTTTAAGGACTTTTCTCTTTTGGTAATTTATTTTGGTATTTTCACAAAATACGATCCTAACTGTACAGACTTTTTTTTTCGGAATGAGAATAACATAAACAACAAGGGCCAAATCATAAAACATAGTTTCCATCTTGTTTCCCCGAGGATATAATTTAAATAGCTCGTCGTATGCGTTCTTATTTTTTGCTAACTGTTATCCTCATCTTCATATTTGTTGTTGTTTCACCACCTTTCAGCCAACTAATCCTCTGACTTTTATCAGGTGATTAACCAAGATGGGAAAGGAATGCTTAGTCTTATAACCGTATCCCCAGTAATCACTGTCTTCCATAGTTACATTCGTAACTGGGGATCTCTCATCTTCTTAATTGTCTCTAGAGTATTTCTTGAGCTTAGAGAATAACTAGAAGTCACAGAGAACAAGGTCTGGAATAAAGGGAGGGTGAGGAACTGTCTTGATGCTCATCTTGATATATATATATATATATATATATATGTATGTGTATATATATATGTGTGTATGTGTGTGTGTATACTCAAATAAAAACCACGTGCAAACGAGTGTTTACTTTAACATCTCTGAATTACATACGTTATGCTAAAAAGGACATTCTAGTGTACAAATACTTTGATGCATCAATAAAATTGTTAAATTAACTGCAGTATAACTTTTTTTTATTGCATTTTGATTTTGTCAGTAATACATAGTGCATTAACATACATTTGATATCTACATTATAATTTTTTTTGTTTTACAGGTGAGTTCGATGTTACTTGGATTTTGCTAAAACAGATATTTTGATCTGCCCTATAAATAAAGGTGAGCTTAAATCTTACCGATTGTACATTACTATCCTATCTGGGGGTATAATTATAACCTACGTTGCATACTGACAATTAGACATCTACTAAAAAAAGATAGTTGATAATTCTATAGTAAACCGAGTGTAATCGTCATAATAAGACTATAAATATGAGAGTCGTCTTAAAAGTAAGACCTATTATTTTGAACTCAAAAATTGAAACTATGAAGATAGGAATAAAACGATTAAATCGAGTGCCCTTTTTTCTTGACTTTTTCTACATGGTCATTCCATTCTCAATTCATTTTTGCATGCGTATTTTGAGGTATTAGCCATAAACGTTTGAAACAGGCATTGCCACTCAGATCTCTGTCGCTAATTGCAATCGACGAACCTATTTCCTAACTGTTCTGACATCAACTGCATCGGCTTCGTAAATGTTCAATAGGCACCGATAAATGTAGATCGATTCATTTACTTCTGCATGGAGAAATTCAATGACGCATCTAAGATTTTGATCCATGATTGGAATTGCTTTCTTAAAGTCTCACACCGTCAATATCTGCAAAGGAAAGATTAAACGTTGAAGTTATGAATGCATAAGTTCAGTCGTCAAAGCAATGACATTTGCAATGCTCTCCGATCTATTCGAGCGGAACCAAAAAATAAAACTCATCACATTTTGAACCTAGTCTAGTACAGCTGCAGCCCTTTACCTGGTTCAAAATATTAAGATAGATTTCAATAATAAGTAAACGTTTAATTCTAATAAGATATAGCATATTTTTATTTGATTGTGTTTGACTTTATGATAGTTTCTACCCCAAGAATATACCCATTTTGAGTCGCATGCTGATTTTAAATATATCATAGAAAAGATCAGACAATTCTATTCACGGGCCCCGCATCGCCATATACCTAAAAACGACACACTAAAATCCATATCTGACAGAACCGTAGTTGCTTTTTTTACATTCTTGTAAAATGCAGAGTTGAATGAAACGAAGGCAATCACTGACCGTTATGTTTTAAATATTAAATAATTTTAATTATGTTTTAAAACGTCTAAAAAAGTTGTGAAATTGAAATATTCATTTTTTTTTAGTAGATACACATATTAATATTAATTATATTGATTTCACTTTTAAATTAGGATTTTTTTTATTTCATTGTGATTTACTTAATTCATAGTATTTTCTGATAGAAGTATCAACGCTTAAAATATATTAATTGTAATGATTCAATGAAGTTTGAATATAAAAAAACCGTTATTGAAATGAAGGGTTTGAATTTCATATCACAGATTTTTATTATTCTAAGCAAGACAAAGAAAACTTTAGAACATTAATCTCCTTAACCTATAGGGTTTCGATGTCTACCCTCTCATCAGAGGAGAAAATATTAGCAAATATTTATAAAGGTATGTACCCTATTTGCTAAAGTCAGTGAGACATGGAAAGTCAAAGTCAAATGAATTATTTTGACTTTAGAATAATAAAACTCTTTGTATATGAAACTCTAACACTTTATTTCAATAAAGGTATTTTGAAATTCATTGAACCAGTACAATTAATTTATTTGCTCTATCTTGCATATCGAGCAATTCTTATTTAGATGGTATAATACTTATAGAATATTACTGCGAGTAATATTTTTTAAATCTTATAATCACAGGTTTCCATACCAACTGATTGTTAAATAAAATTAATCTGAAGTATATATATATATATATATATATATATATATATATATATATATATATATATATATTATATATATATATATATGCTAAAACAATGATGGCCCGTTGAGTCAGTATATGTTACAGCTAGCGATGGAATTAATGTATAAACGCGCAAAAATTGTAGGCCGCACGTGCAGAAAACAAACATGGCGACCAGTGAAAACACTATGGAATACATTGGAAAATAAATATCTTTATATAATTGTCCTTAGATTAAATGAAAACTCCCTTATTTAAGTGGGGTGAAATCCGTTAAAAAAATTGTAAAATGTCAGAAAATAAAGAATCGAAAGAACGGAGGGTGAATTGTACATAGTCAGCCTATTTTGTTTTTTTGTGTGTTAACAACCTTTAAAATATCAGAGAAAATACTCAAGTAATATTAAACGGTGAGACCTTTTAAAAGCAAATCTTAAAAGAAAATCCTCTCCCCACACACGTTTTGAAGTGTTTCTACGTATTTTAAGAACGTTAGCAAGTTATAACACCTCACGCCCAGTACCCTACTTTAGCTTCCCCCTCCGACAGCAAACTTGAAAAAATGCTAACGAAGACATGTCTCGTTTACCGCCACGTGGCCCAGAAGTGATGGCTCATTATATGGTAAATTTATAGAAGGAAAGTGATCCCCATACTCTGAAATGTTATCTTTTTAAAACAATTTTATCACAAATTCTAATCGTAATGAAATGGCAACGAGTATTATTTTATTTATTTATTAGAATTGTAAATAAAAATGAACATTCAAAGTTTCCTATTCTGATGCTACTAAGAGTAAACCTATTTTTATCACTGTAAGTATGTACAAGCGATGACTGTTTGTGCTTGTTGAATAAAGGTGTACATATGTATATGGTGCAGTTTTTGACAAATAAATGAAATATAAAAATGTATCAGATATGCAGTTATTACTTATTTTCCCATTAAATTTCTTATAAGAGTGACAGATGGAAAGAGGAATGTTTGGAGAAAGATCAATCATGCATAATTCTGTCGTGAAAGCAGTGAAAGAGAAAATAACCGAGCGAGTTTCATTGGAAACACCGAAGAATTTTAATGTAACGTTTATTTTTTTATAACCGTATACCAATAATTCGCCCAACTCTGATACGACGCATATTTTAGGGAATAACTTTATACTCGTTAACAGAACCCCGTAAGATATATAACTTTGCTTTACAGATAGACTTATCTGCTTAGAATAATTCCACCACTACGAAAACACATTTTCAATGTTAACATTTTTTTTTATAATCTCATTCAAGTATAATTAAATTATAATCATTCCGAAATTAATCCGTCTCGTATTATTTATTTAAAATATTATATTAGCAATAAGAATCGTTTTGTTGAATAATGCATTTTCGTAAGTCATTACCCTAACAATATGCAATTAACTCTCAAATCTACTCCCCTAGTATTCAATATCTTGGACACTCCATTTAATCATATCCGAAGTGAGGGCTTCGCAATAGAATTCAGTGACAACCTTGTTAACCAATTAATCGATCATATTAGATTCGATGAAAAATATAAATACTAAATAAATTCCATTTGAATTTCCTTTCCAAATACATTTCATTTTTTATGAAATTCTATTAATTTCTAATCGTCAACGAAAACAACACATCAGGGGGTTACCGAATTATTTGGATTATTGAGAATACAATCCGCATCATGGTTGTTGTAGTCATAAAACTCAAGAACACGTATGTGAAGAGAATTACCACGGTTGACACGTTATATACACTGAAATCTAAACTGGAATAGTAGAGACAATAATGCAAAAATGAATAATTCAGGTTGTTTTTATGAATTATATTCCTGCGATTCTTTAATCTAACAGACATGCAAACATTGATATTAGGAAATATGAGTTAAGCGGTAAATAGATGAAACAGTGCGACATAAACAGCGGTAGTCAATAAAAGGGATGATACACTTTCGGATTACGGATAAATCAAACGATTAATACATATATTTGTAACACAAATGAGGTCAATTTTAGCATTTATTTTCTGTTATCAGTAATATAGTAATAGATAGTAAATTATATTTACTATCTATATACGTTATTGATATATATATATATATATATATATAAATATAAAAAGGTAATGTAAATCTACTTAACTGTAGAAGTTAAATAGCTAAATGTTATATACACATAATTATATTTACTCCATGATGATAATACATGAAATAATTAAACAACTAAAAACAAACACCTAATAAAGCAGGCAATAGTAAACATGAAAATGGCCCTATCAAAGCAAGCATTTAAAATAACATGTTAATTAGAGACAAAACTGATGCGTCACCATTATAAAAAAATGAAGATTTCTGGTAAAACTAAGCCGGACTGAGAGAAACCCGTCAATTATTTAATGAAAATATTAATCCGTGGTAGAGAATAATAATGCATTCAATTAGTTTAATTAGCTAGACTGATAAATGCATATATATATATATATATATATATATATATATATATATATATATATATATATATATATATATATATATATATATATATATAAGTCCTAGGTTATATGAATATTGTAAATTTTAGAGCGACGATCCCATGCGACTGTTGGTAAAATGCTAACCCCGGTGTCTCGCTAAATTCACATAAATATATTGCAACACTTACTATATAGTTATATTCACGTATTGAGTACTGCTGAAGTAAATACTGAACATCCGCGAATAATATAGTGTATCTCCTTAGAATAGTATATGTGGATACATGAAAATATAATACGTAGCTCTTTTTAGCAGTTGGGTACCATCGTAACCATTCCGTTTCAGCACATTAAAAACGAGGAAATATGTTAATTAAAAAAGAATATTTATAAAACATCACAGAACTTACGAAGCATCAATACACTATGAAAGTAATTAAAGGAACGCACGAATTAATCGACCGCTAATCGATCCCTGCTTAATATCTATGAGCACATAGATACAATAGAATCCAACGTATTTAAAAACTCCTTAATTCAATAGAACTCTTCATTAATTTCAAAATTACATTTGCAACTGAATTAAATATTTAGTTTATAATCCAAATAAAAATAACACGAAATTCACGTTATTAGCACGGTTTCTTATTTTCAACGTTTTCACCTCACTGTCAATCAGTTGATCCATTGTCCGCTATATTTTGTCTTTCGTAACGCAGTTAATTCCTTCAATTGCAAATGAATGCATTAATATTTTTTAAACTACAGGTCCCTATGATAATTAAACATCTTTAACATCAGATAAACACTTGTCAAAAAACGGCATTTACATCTCAAACCCTTACTACATAGCAAACCACAACTATACGGCCAGATTCGGCTAGCCCCCATTATTGGGCCAGCTTCAGAAAACCTTCATTATACGGCAAGTTTTAGCTAGCCCTCGCTATACGGACATACTCGGATTTCATTCGCAACGGTGCCAGACTCAACTAGTCCTCAGTAAAGTGCCGTACTCGAGTAGATCTCAATATATGGAAAGACACATCTAGTTTTTCATACTCGGTCGGACACTACTAGCTTTTCAAGCACAGCAAGGCAGCTAGCACTCTAAAGACACACAGACAGAAATAGCTCTCTGCACCCGGTCAGATACTTCTAACCTTTTTAACTTTCAACTAATATTCAAATCCTTTGATTTTTCTATTAGTGCCTGAGCACACACACACCCACACACACACACACACACACACACACACACATACACGTGTGTGTGTGTGTTTACCATATTATATATATATAATTTAAACCATATATATATATATATATATATATATATATATATATAGCTACTTAATTTATTCACATAAAATTAATATACGAAAGTATAGATTTATGCGTAAACTTGAAGTATTTACTTCAAAAGTGCTCAACACGTTGGTAGAGCTAGTTAGTAATTTATAAAATATATATGGCGATTAAGCTACACTGAATATTCCGCGTTCCATCCACTCTAGGACTCTTCAGGCTTATGAGCATAAGCCTGAAGAGTCCTAGGGTGGATGAAAGGCGGAATATTCAGTGTAGCTTAAACGTCATATATATTTTATATATATTTTATGAATTACTATATATATATATATATATATATATATATATATATATATACATTCGCAACACAAACTTATTTGAAGAGACGTATGGCGGCCTCTATAAAGAGGATTCAATGACTATAATAAAGGATTCTTACTTCCAGAAAATTATACATATAAAAATAAAAGGAAAAATAGGCTTAAGAGTAGACGTACTATTTAATATCAAAACTTATCCTTAAGTGTGATTTTAATGCTAACATAACAACTTACGATTCCTCTTTTAATCTTATAGACTTGGCACTAAAGTCCAATTATATACGTACATGCATACATTTATTTATATTTATATATACCAATGAATTATAGCATGCACTTAATCATTATCAGATCCTAATTACATTTTTATGTGGTTCGTACTGCGTTCAATCATTTAAAAAGTATCTGTAACACGTATTGGGTAAAGTATAATGCTTAACATCTCCAAGATTACTATCATTATCTTTAGCTCTTTTATGATTGAAAACCAGATTTCATTTATAAATGTGTGTAACTAAGCATTCGTTTCTTTTTCCAAACGAGTAATAAAATTATACGAATAATGAGAGAGAGAGAGAGAGAGAAGGAAGAAAAGGTAAAGATTTGTATTTATCCAACGTCAATTTTTTTATGTACTGCGACTAGACCTGAAATAAAATTCCGATACTCAATAACCTTTCTTTGTTTCCGATTCAACTAAGGTTAAGAATTATTTCTTCTCATTTTCTGCTTGTAATCTAAAAGAGGTGCCGCCATATTGATTATTTTCTCTTTCGTACGTTTTCGCAACTTTTCACAGCAATTTTATTATTTTTTTGTTATGGCGAGATTGGATCAGCAATTTTATGTCTGTTAAACGTAAATCTTTAAAAGAGCGTGCTAAATGCTTCCGCACTTTTTCGGTTTCTATCGTTTGCTTAAAAAATCTATTTACCAATAAAACATCGACAACCTACATTTGATGTTCTCATTGGTTTGGAAGAATATTTTGTTCTTCCTCATGCACGATGCTTTTGACATGTCGAACTACTTTTTTATGGAAATGATATTACAGATATCGAGAATTTATTTTATATGATTTTACTGATTCGGACAGTTCAGAATGGTTCCGATGTTGACATAAAACTTATATATATATATACATATATATATATAGTTTTGAAAATAGTAAGCGGAAGTTCCTCAAGAGCTCTTTCGGCTATCATCTCATAGCGTACAAAATAATATTATGTCGAAAATTTTCGACATAATATTATTTTGTACGCTATCGATTTTCTCCTGATGAGATGATAGCCTAAAGAGCCCTTTAGGAACTTTCGCTTACTATTTTCAAAACTGTATATAAATTCTGTACCTCCAAACATTTATTTCTTAATATATATATATATATATATATATATATATATATATATATATTAGTAATGGGACGATTCTAATATTTTCACCGATTCCGATACACTTATCAGTTATATTCCAAATTTCCGATTCCGATTCTTAATACATCTCTCTATATATTTAACTATTAAGTTGGTACGCTGTTATGATTAGCATTAAATCACATATTTAATGTGCAAATATATTCTGAAAAAAAAAACACTTGTGTATGTGATCTTTTGATTTTAGTGTTACTACTAGTTTAACATTAATACGTATTGACTATTTTATTATAACTACCAACAGTTTAAGATTTTGGTTGAAAAATAAAATAAAAAAAGATAAGATAATTAAAGGAATCGTTTTTGACATCGAAAAAAGACACATTTTTCTACATGGAGGGTTTGCTATTGCCGCCGATATATTCAAAAGTCATTCCCTCTTTTCAATTGACTAGCCTTAATTTAAACGAACGCCACTTCCGGTTTAACGATTGACGCAACGGCATAAACGTCAGTTATTTTTGTCAAATTCTTTTCCTCCTTCGCGGTACGGGTTCGTGCCTGCTACCTACTACCACTTTTTTCTTTTTTTTTCTCAGCACCCACTTTCAAACACCCGGGCAACGCCGGGTACCCAGGTTAGTCTATAATATAAATCTCACATGTCTGTTTAAATGTATGTATGTATGTTTATATGTCTGCCTTAAACTTTCGAGAGAGGCGACGGATTCTCAGGAGATCGATATCGTTTTGATGTCGGCCCTTCGGACGACAAATATCGAAAAATTAGCGAAAAACATTAATCTTTTCACTCTGAACTGAGCACTATTCTACAGAGAGAGGTCGCTTTTTCCGCTGGCGTTTTCGAAAGCCATGCCCTCTTTTCAATTGACTAGCCTTAATTTAAATCTCCGCCAGTTCCAGTTTGGCGATGAGCGCAAAAAACGTCACTTTTCTTTGTTTCTACATTCTTTTTTTTTCCTTCCCTCTATGGGTTCGAGCCTGCCTGGCTACTACCACTTTTATGTTTTGCTCAATAGACACCTTCAAACACCCGAGTAACCCAGGCTCGTTTTAAATAGAATTGGAATCTACCGATTTGAGAGCAGATATTATGACTAGTGGTCTATAAAATCTACAGCATCCACTGGAGGGTTTTACAGGAGTTTTACTAAAATAAGGAGACGAGCTATGCTGAACACATCTTTAACAGCAATCCAAACCACACAGCTCTTAAGAAAATCGGAGAACTCTTTAATATAATCTTTTAAAATGGGTATGAATCGCCGTTCCTACTTGTGGAAAAGCATAAGGTTATCGTTCATGGAAATCCCCTGAAAATGATCAGTTTTGGGGCGCTTCGCTTGTATGACACGTGGGATGATACTAGATGTGCAAACAATTGTTATACGTATTAGGGACCGGAACTAAAACATCCGTATCTTAATACTGTTTTTTACTGTTTTAAAAATATTTGGATTTTCGGAAAGTTGTTTTTCTGTGCTGGGTTGAGAATAGTTAACATTGAAGTCCTTTGTATGAAAAGTATATAGAATATTCGTTGAGCATTGATCGTCCCACATTATACTGGCTTTTAAGCAACTTTATGATTTATTTTGTTGTGATGAAATGATTGCAATCATCATGTATTCTTCTCGCAATTGAAACCATCATCACTATCGTCATGAAAATTGAAGAATCCTGCCGTTTTAAACGCTCCTTCAATTTGAACTTTGTACAAAACAATGACTCCTGACTCGTTGATCTACGTATCGTATCTTTTGGGTTTGTTCTTATTTATTCATGTTGAAAAGAGAAGGAAAACACCTATTCACAAGGCGGGTAAGTTGAGCTCGTAGGCCATTTAAGGGATTCTCAGGGAAACGATCCTGAACGAAAATTCAGGAAATTCGGAGGTAGTTACTCTTACAAGTTTCCAGCAACTCCTGCACTTTGGAAAATCTCCAATCGTCCTTACTATATCTTGCCATTCAATCCTGATTGTTCTCGAAGCGCGCGCGAAAGAGAAAGAGAGAGAGAGAGAGAGAGAGTGAACAATGCAACGTAAATTCTCTTCACTTTAAACTAATTCAGGCGCAATTTGTAATATTGCATAAGTTTTGGGTCAGCTACAGAACAAGTTCTTTTACGATGGGAAAGTGGCGACGTAGTAGGTGTGGACAAATTGACGGCTACACACGTAAACCTGCACACAGGGTGCTCTGGCTATTTGGTCGTCTTCCTTCTGGCCGAGGCAGCAGAGGAAACCGGCAAACCCCTGAGTGATTGAGCAAGCTTATTTAGGAATGCACTGCTCACCTAAATAGCATGATTAAAACGCTAGAAAGGGTGCCCTGCAATTTGTCTGTTTTATCACACCTGGGCAAGCTTACCAAAACTGGCAGGGATCCCGAATTCAGCGGTCGAAAAAAAAAACAATAGAAAGTAGGTCCGAAAGGCGAATCGCCCTAATAGCAAGACAGCTAGGTCGCCACAATGTGGACATAGCAGCCTGTTCAAAACTTGCATAGCTGAGGAAGGTCAACTTACAAAGGAAATAGGCGACTCTACCTTCTGCAGCAGGATGTAGTGTTTGAGAACGTAGAACGAAATGTTGCATCCCTCTGCCTGTTCTACAAGTATTTTAGTGGTGAATGCTCTGATGAACTGCAAGCACTTGTGCCCCCACGACGTGAGCACCCTCGACAAACACGACACGCTGCTAAATCCCACCCCCACACTGAAGAGATCCCTAGATGTAAAACATCTTTCTACTCCAATAGTTTCTTCCCCATAACCGCCAGACTTTGGAATTCCATTCCCGGTCCCTGCTTCCCCAACAGTACTGACGTGCAGAAGTTCAAGTGTAACGTGAACCGACATCTTGCTGCTCAAATCCCGACATAGTAACCCGGTAGTTGTTGCCCCTGGTAGTAGCCCCCATCACCAAAGTGGCAATTTGCCTTGTTTGGGGTGAAAATGTAAAAAAAGAAAAAGTTTGATTTGCAGTAAAAATCACACACAGAAAACTAATTTCTCTGCATGAAGAAACAAATGATAAGCGTATGACAATGCAATTAGCGGTTGAGATGAGGAGTCATGCGACATTAATTAGCACATATGTTCCTAAAATGACTAATGCGGATGTGCTTGAAACTTCTATCAAGCACTAGATTCTGAGAACAGTTCACAAAGATGACTTTAATGCCAGAGTTAGTGCAAACTGCCAAATCCGGGAAGGAATTATTGGTAGAAATAGTTGGCATGTGTAACAGTAATAGATTGCTGCCGCTAAAGACCTTCATCGCTCATTATCTCCTAATCATACCATCATAAACTGGTATGTGATTCATCAATCAAATAGGAATAAAATCATATTATAGCACCCAACATCCTAATACTGACATCTCATTGACTATGTAATTACCAGAAAGATCGAGAGACAGGATGTTCTTATTACTAAGGTCATATGTGGTGCTGAGTGCTGGACGTACCGCAGACTTGTTATTTCCAAGCTGAGACTTAAAATTATAGTCAAGGGACGGCCTCAGAGAGAGAAGATGATCTAGCGCATTAACGTCTCCAAACGAAATGTGGTTTTCCTATGGGTCGTACCATGGCTTGTAGACACCATTTACCGATTTTACTACGCCCTTTAACCCTGTAAACTGGTCAGTATATGATAGATCATGGCCAAATTTGGATGTCATGCCAAATTCATTTTACTTATCAAAAATTTTATTATGGTATAATGGCTCGTGCCATAGATGATCACAGACAATGGCGGTATCAAACAGGCCTGCGTACTTGAGCCAACGCAAATCAGCATGGTGTTATTAATGCATTCAATGCAAAATATCACGGAGTATGCATCAGCTACCGTACAGATAGGAAATTGTTCAAATTAAAGCAAAGTTAGTGCTGTAACCAGGAATCACTATCACTATCATACAAGGCTTTTTGTTTGCTGATGACTGTGTCCTCAATTCCAACAAAACCAACCATGCAATATATCGTTGACCTTTTTTCTAAAGCATACGATAACTTCGGTCTCACTACTCATCTAAAGAAAACCGAAGTAATGTACCAGCCAGATTCTTGAAAAAGGTATGTTTAGCATAAAATCACAATTCGTAGCACCAACTTAAAAGCTTTAGACAATTTCACTTACTTTGGCAGTATTCTGTCAAGGGCGGACACATATACAGTGAAGTTGATTGCAGAATAGCCAAGTGTAGAGAAATTCGACTACAGACGAAACATTAATTGAGAAGACATTTTCAGCTATACCGTAGCTGGAGATCTTGCGGAGCAAATTTTTATGCCATATATTATAAAAGCCATCTGATATGTCATGAGCAATTGCCCTGGAATGGAAGCCTCTGTCGAGAGATTTCCTAATCCTATGAGATTTAACCGTTAGCATATCTGCTATTGATCTAGCAGAACAAAAACCATATTGCATATTACTAAGTACGTTACTTTTGCTGAAGTGGTTGACGACTTTTCTATTTAATAATTTCCAATAATTTACTCCTGATTCACAAGAGACTTATTGGTCTGTACTGAGAAGGAGATGACGATCATCTGAATTCCTAAACACGGGGTATACTGCTGAGGTTTTCCAATGTGTTTGGAAGTAAACCCTCGATGTAAGACAACATTTAAACAGTTTTGTAAGTATGGAGGCACGTCAATCCGGAAAGCGTTGATTAACCTTGCTCGTATAGATATAAAGATTGAAATGTTACATGGTGATGTAAGGCGATTTCCGACGTGTTTTGAATTAAGTTATTTCCCAGTGTGTTTGTGTGTGTGTGTGTGTGTGTGTGTGTGCGTGTGCGTGTGTGTAGGGGGTAATATCTACATTACGTAGTTGATTTTGTTTGAATGCATGCTTTCGTATCATTTATATATTTTTTCTTTTATCTTTTTGTCAGTACCTCCTTTATTTAATTCCTTAAATTTACCTTTTAAATAAGCTTTTGAAGAACATATATGTTTCCGATAAGTTGTTTGCCGTTGTTAGACGAAACAGGTGTAAGACGTAATTCATAAAAAATATCAGTGTGAATTAGAAAAAAAATTCTGATTTTTAAATATTACTTATATATATTATATAATCGACACTATGTCTGTCTGTCTGTTTTCATATTTTCAAGCTCCATCTCTTTCGAAACTAAAAGTAACAGAACACCACAAGGTGCCTGAAGAGATTTGATTGTTATGAACCGTTTTTATATGAATCTTTAGCAGGTCGTAATATTTTTAAGGGGCCAAAAAGAGGTCAAGATTTAAAAAAATCGTTTCACATTTTCTACATTCATCTTAAGTTTATTTTTTAATCATTTCATATGTGTGTCACGTTTGTACAGTAGGGACGTCACCAGCTGTGAATGCTGCAGCATTGCTTTCTGTTTTGCTTCCAACGGATGGCATCCAAAAACTTTTTTTCTACTCTTGAAATCACGACTCTAAAATAATATATATTAAATCTTGACAAGTGACAATATCAGATTTAATTGCATTTTACGTCCAGGCTTAACCACCCGTCCCTCGCTAGTCGAATATTACACACACACCCACATACACATGACCACACATACACACACAAATACATACAAACACATACATACACACACGCACACACACACACACATATATATATGTATATATATATATATATAATTCGAGTGCAAACATTAGAAAATACAGTGTGTCCGAACAACTGAATTCGTGAACTTTCAATAAACTCTAGTTGACTGCTTTATTTATACTTCCCAGACAGTGTCAATTCCTTCGCTATTTTAAAAGTTGTTTGATAAGTATAATTCAATAATAGTAGTGTTAATCCATGTTGCCTAGGTTACAGTGTAAAGTTGGATCATACCAGTGCAGTTCCCAATGTTACCTATTTTTAAACACAAGACGTTGGTGAGCATGGGATACAGAAGTTGTACTCTTACAACTCATTCATTGGCGGTCACTCGTGTCCGAGTAAGACTGTCCTCCGTTGTAGCTTCTGTGGGTCCTCAGGTGAGCATAGAGCCCAATCCTAGACCCAATTTGTCTTGTGCAATTTGGGCAGATAAAGGTAGTGGTGGTGGGGTGGGGTTGGGTGTGTCTGGTTGATAATCTGTCCTTTCTGTGCTTGCGTTTATCCTCAGCAGCTTGATTTAGGTCACTACTATAAAGCGCAGCACCTTTGTGGACAGCGCTCCTCCATGCCAACCTGCACCCACCCACGTCCTCCCATGTCTCAAGGTCCATGTGAAACCGCTTTAGATTTGCTTTGATGTTGTCCTTATACCTCATCCTTTGGCCACCGTGGGCACGCTTTCCCTCAACAAGCTGAGAGTAGAAAATCTTACAACTTACAACTAGCGGCCTGTTGGCCTAATGATTTATTTCTCCACATAGTCACAAGCATTTTCAATACATCTTTACCAAGGTTTCAATGACGTATCACTGTTTCTGACCCACATCTAAGACAACGGTAAGCCATAAAAAGAGTTTCCAATTAAAGTTAATGAAGACGTGTTGTCACTTGAACCAAAGGTAAAAAGAGCTTACTTTGCCAGAAAACAATAATGATAATGTTACGTCTCTGCAAAGATAACGAGAAAATCAAACACGGATAAAATATTTCATTAAAAAAACAAAGCATATGCAACGTATAAGATCTATCAATGTTTCAGACAATGGACCCATAATATCATTCAGCAGAAGCTAGATATTTATACACAGCATAAATCATATCCGGTATTTATATGACTATAAAGATAAGATATTTAAGGATGTAGACAAAATTAAGAAATGTTTTTTCTATGAAAACAATTATCAGAGCCATAAAAGACATTAAAATCATTGCCATAAAATATGGTAATTCTGAAATAAACAATAAAGATCACGTCACGTGGAAAATATTAGCACTCAACATAAATAATGATACTTCTGAGAATAAATGCCTTTTTCAGACAATAGTTCGTTTTTGTAAATACACACACACACACACACACACACACACATATATATATATATATATATATATATATATATATATATATATATATATATAACTACTTGATTTACTCATATAAATTAATATACGAAAGTATAAATTCATGCGAAAACCTTAAGTATTTACTTCGACAGTTAAAAGTTATAAAAAATCTTACGAAAGATCGAAAAAATGAAAAAAAGAATCATTAAGCAAGGTATCTTGTTTTTAATAATGTTTTTCTGAATTAGTGTATATATATATATATTAGTATATATATATTAATATATACATATATATACAGTTGTGCCCGATATTATTCATACCCCCCCTTGAAAATTGAGTTTATTAGGTGTAACTTTGTTAGAATTTATTGTTTACGTCCATATTGATACATATTCTTAATAAACCTCTTCTGATCATTTTCGTCATTTTAAAATCTCGAGATACTTGTAATAAAAGAAATATACAGCTATTTATAAAATCTGCAATGTTCAAAAATAATCATACCCCCTTATTTTTTCAGTATTAATCGAGTTTCTGACTGTTTGTTTCCTGTTTGATTCTTATTTTGAATGCTTTTATACAACCTTTGATTAATTCCATTTCGTTTTTTGCATTTTTCAGAAATTAAAATGATATCAACTGAAAACCAATAAAAGAATAAAAATTATTAGAATGGGGAAGAAAAAAGAGCTTAGTAATGATCTTAGGACTAAAATTGCGAATTCACATAAGGATGGTTTAGGTTAAAAGTCAATTTCCAAGAAATTTGAGGTCCCTACAGCAACAGTACAGAGCATCATCAAAACATTCCAGAGCCACTACACAACAAACAACTTGATTGGTAGAGGAAGGAAAAGGAAACTCTCTGCTAGAGCCACCAGTAATATTGTAAGAAGTGTTAATGCAAATCCAACCACCACTACTAAGGACATTTTAGAAAATCTGGAGTCTTCTGGCATAAAAATATCAAGGCAAACATTGCAAAGGACTCTGCATGAAAATGGTCTGAAAGGAAGAAGACCAAGAAAGACTCTATTGCACACCGGAAAACACCTTGCAGCACGTCTAAAGTTTACTAGGAACCATGTGAATTCTCCAGAGTCCGTTTTCTCAAGTATTTTGTGGACTGACGACACAAAAATTGAATTGTTTGGCCATATGGATGTTTCTTACGTTTGGAGGAAGAAAGGAGAAGCTTACAACACAAAGAACACCATACCCACGGTGAAACATGGTGGTGGTAGCCTAATGTTTTGGGGCTCCTTTTTGGGTAGTGGTCCAGGTAGTTTGGTCAAGATAGATGGAACCATGAAGAAGGAGCAATATTTGGAGATACTCCAGAAAAACATAAGACAGGATGCGGAGAAGCTCCATTTAGGACCAAACTGGGTCCTTCAACAGGATAATGATCCAAAACATACTGCCAAAATAGTCAAGAAATGGTTTGAGGATAATCAAATTAATGTTTTGGAATGGCCTAGCCAGAGTCCCGACCTGAACCCTATCGAAAACCTCTGGCACATATTGACAACTGAGGTTAAAAAGCGGAAACCTAGAAATTTGAGGGATTTGGAGAACTACTGCATTGAAGAATGGTCAAAAATCAGTGTTGATGCTTGTAAAAACCTTGTTGATAAATATCCAAAACGGTTACAGGCAGTTATTAAGAATAAAGGGCATGCTATTGACTATTAGTAAGAGAGGTATGAATAATTTTGAACTAGTGCCATTATTGTTTTTCTTTGTATAATGTTTCAAACTTGCATAATTTATTTATTTGTTGAGTTTAAATTAAATGCTTATGCTTGATTTATTGTTTGAAATCCCTTTAATATTGTCTACCTTCTGGTTTGAGCAATAATCTTATAGAAATCTCAAAGATCCGAGGGGTATGAATAATATCGGGCACAAGTGTATATATATTAGTATATATATATTAGTATATATATATATTAGTGTATATATATATGTATATATTAGTATATATATATATTAATATATATATATATATTAGTATGTATATATTAGTATATATATTAGTATATATATATATTAGTATATATATATTAGTGTATATATATTAGTGTATATATATTAGTGTATATATATATATTAGTATATATATATTAGTATATATATATATATATATATTAGTATATATATATATATTAGTGTATGTATATATATTAGTATATATATATATATTAGTGTATGTATATATATTAGTATATATATATATTGGTGTATGTATATATATTAGTATATATATATATTGGTGTATGTATATATATTAGTATATATATATATTAGTGTATGTATATATATTAGTGTATATATAAATATTAATGTATATATATATTAGTGTATATATATATATATATATCAATGTATACGTATATTAGTGTATATATATTAATGTATATGTATATTAGTGTATATGTATATTAGTGTATATATTAGTGTGTATGTATATATATATATTAGTGTGTATGTATATATATATTAGTGTATATATATATATTAGTGTATATATAAGTTTATATATATTAGTGTATACATATATTAGTTTATATATATTAGTTTTTATATATATTAGTATATATATTAGTGTATATATATATATTAGTATATATATATTAGTGCACATATATATATATATTAGTATATATACTAGTGTATACATCTATTAGTATATATATATATATATATATTAGTATATATAATATATATGTATTATATATATATATATATATATATATATATATATATATATATATATATATGACAAACCATTATTGATCATGCGAACGAAGACAAAACTTTATATTTACAATAGGATTATCTTCCCTGTTCTCTACATCCCCCGTTCACATAATATACATTGATAGGCTTTTATCTTCTCTTTCGTTACTTCCGGGGAAGCTGCACCATTGGGTGCAATCTCTTATTCTTCACCATAAGACATTTATAACAAAATGCCGTCTAGCTACAACGAGTGTAATTAAGTTTCTTTCCGCGTCCTCCGTAATAAACCGAAACGGAACTTTTATAAAGAGTTTTCTCTAAACAGAAGCACGCCCCTTTTCCAATAATTATAATATTAAGGTTTTTTTTATTTAATAATTACAAATACTTGGACAACTCTTTAAGTTATCAAATAATGTTTATTACTCGTATCGCTTTCAATCTCTCATAATATTAGTCAGCAGCCTTAACTTTCAAGTGATATTTGAGTATGACAAGTACTTGTGTATTTACAAGTTTAATTCGCCTGACATGTTTCGTAGAGGATTATTTCAAATTATATACTAAATTCAACAGCCTAAAAGAATAGAAAATGCGAAGCAATCCTGCATGCCATTTGCTATTCACTCGGGCTTAAATACAATGTAACCGAACAGAATATGTAAATGCTTTTAACATTCGGATGTTGACAAAATTATATGGTCCTTAGCTATTCTCTACAATCCCTTAACAGAATATTTTTAATCCAAGTAAGACCGGCCTCTACTTTGTGTACACGGCAGTTCTAAATCTCGAGTTATCACGATGACACAACTCAAACTTTCCAAGTGTCCACATCAAATAAGCCTTTTTTCTCTTAATGATTAATGCGATTGAAATCTGGCAATGCATGCTAACATATCATACGGTCGCACAGTTGCGAAATGTGACTTCTCATTTCGAAATCTGTCTAATTTATTTTTCATTACGTTGAGTTTCTTTCGCGTTGTATTTAGCATTGAAGATTGAAATACGAATAATGTATTCTTCAAAATGTATGGATTTGTAAGCCTTTGTTTAACCGTTGATTTTATTTAACATCAAGAAACACCCCCTTACTATCACGTAAAAAACCGATGTAATCATAAAATAAAAAATACAGTAAATAAAATATTAAATCGAGTAATCGTTTCAATATTTGAAGAACGCTCGCGGCTGACTGTTAGAATTTGTTTTAAAACCTGGAAATCAAGGTTACTTTGTTTCGTTTAAGTAACCCTTCGACTCGCCGTCCACCCCTCCACAAAAAAGAAAAAAAGGGGGGAGAGAGCAAAAAATAAAATAGAGAGCAATAAATAAATAAATATAAAGAAATGGCATAAGTAACCCATAGAATAGCTGAAATCGTAAGTTGCGTTTCACCCGACGATAAAATGACAATCCATTTTTTTAAGCAAGTAAGAACTCAAACCGGTGTTTCCTCGTAAATTCCCCTGTAGACGTATCCGCAATGGTGCTAAGTGGCCGCGGGGGGAGTATGAATGTAATAGAGTGAAAAGATTTTACCACTTCCATTGATTGTAACAGATTTTGGCCGTTAACTCTCAGCAGAAAAAATATAGGGATCTAAGATTATCGAGGAAGTGGATAGGTAATAGGCATATAACACACCAGTGATATTGTGCTGCAGTCCGTACACATTACACTCGCATGAAATGTCTCGATTTGTAATCCTATTATGGTCAAACTTAGAGGGGGAAAATGAGTTCATTTTATTTATATAGAGAAGAAGAGAAGATAATAAAATACCACATTGTAAAAATCAGAAATATAAATCATTAAAATATTGGAGAAAAAGGAAATACAACAATCACTACTTCAGATATCTAAGACATCTAAGAAAATGCAATAAGATCACGGGCATGCTTGACAACGATCGGCGAACCCAAGTCTGTGGTGTCATAGATGTCTCGCCGTTTGTCTGTTTTTTCTCGTTCTGCACGTATCGTTGTTGTTAACACATGAGCAATATTCGAGGAAGTATAATGACCCAGACGTAAAAAAAAACTATAACATAACACAAACGTGACGTTTGTTACAAATGCAAGAGAAAAAAATAACTCCTAGACATTCTTTTGTAATTTAGCCGGCTATGAAAATACTATCTCGGCAAATGCCGAATACAGAAGCAAATTACATTCTTTGTAGTACGATCAAGCCACGTGGTAAGAATAAACAATATAGCTGATAATAAACAATTTTGCTGACCAGGTATCCCCCTCACTTTTCAAAGCCGAATCGAGTCCTCTTTTTTTGTGGATAGGGAAACGAATTTAAATGTGGGGGGGGCGACTAAAATAAAATAAAATTATTGGAAAGAAAAAAAAAACAGGGGAACGACTAAAATAAATATATCGTTATTATAATTATACAATGGAGAGGAAACTCCGTAGATACTAGTCACGTTGAACCCCAAAGGGATTGTCTTTTGGGTTTGAACTTTGTGACATGTTTTCATTCTATGGAGGTCATGCGCGAACGAACATCCCATGATTTTATCATACCATATTTCTTCAAACTGAAACATAATTATCAAAGTATACTTACGCAGATATATATGAAAAGTCTTTATTAAAGTGTGTGCCTTTTTCCATTCTATGGAGGCCAGGCGCAAACGCAGACCCCACAATTTAATTATACCATCCCTATTTAAGTTAAAACATACTTATCAAAGTATTATTATGTACATCTATATCAAAAACACTTGTAAATGTTTTTTTTTAATTTTCAAATTTTTTATTTCCATACTTTGTGGATCAGGTGCGAACACAGACCCAACAATTTTAATGAACCACTGTTCTGACAGATCAAACATACCCATTCCTGTGTTTCGATACATCTATCATCAATCAGTTTTTTTTTAATAGTCAACCATATAGGAGCCTATTCGTGACCAGACACCCACACCCAAGTCTGTGGTGTCATAGATGTCTCGCCGTTTGTCTGTTTTTTCTCGTTCTGCACGTATCGTTGTTGTTAACACATGAGCAATATTCGAGGAAGTATAATGACCCAGACGTAAAAAAAAAATATAACATAACACAAACGCATTAAGTTGTCATATTATTTAAATAGAAGCCGGATTCTATGTGTTTGTAATAATATCGACCCTCTTCATGCAAACACTAACATTTACGTTCTGTCGAAACCGTGTTCATCAGTTAATGTGAATTTATCTGGATTTCCTAACGCTCTCTCTCGATTAAGTCTGTGGCAATCACGGAACTATCCTCAACTCGAACTGTCGTCATCGGTCGCAATACTATCTAAAACTGTCCCCTAACGTAACAAAACCCACCGCTACGCCTACAGTTTATCGTAAACCAACTCCACATATGTCCCGCCCTTTTTTTCCATATCTTGATTAACATTCCTATTCAGCTTTCTTTTCTGTATTTACTGAACAACTCTCTCTCTCTCTCTCTCTCTCTCTCTCTCTCTCTCTCAGTTGTTCTACTGATAACTTGTTTTATCTTTTTTTTTGTTATTTTATCAGCTATATTGTTTATTCCTACCACGTGGCTTGATCGTACTACAAAGAATGTAGTTTGCTTCTGTATTCGGCATTTGCCGAGATAGTATTTTCATAGCCGGCTAAATCACAAAAGAATGTCTAGGAGTTATTTTTTTCTCTTGCATTTGTAACAAACGTCACGTGCATAGGTAACATGGCTGTTATTTTCTTAACTGTTTCGTTACATATAAAACCTCTTGGACCCACAAAGGCACAAACAAATGAAACGTAGTAGAAATAAAAATATGACTTAGCATTTTTTCAAGTGCAAATGAAATTCGTTTATTCGTGGTCTCTCTCCAACAACGCACTTTACTATCTTGTAAAAGTCCTTTCGCACCCGTATGTGCATTTAAAAAGTCTTTCTATTCGCCACCTCGCGCCGTCCATCAGCAACGACTTCACGCATTCGATTTTACACGCCCCTCTTCCCCTAGCACACTTTGCTTCTTTCCGGACTACGTGGTATATGTTTTTACTCATTTTCTTGTGACACAACCTCAAGCGCACTTGCTAATTTGCATATATGCTTTAACGGCTGCTACTAATATTTTCATTAGCCAGCTATCCTAGAGCTGTTGCTGATTTTCTCAAACGCACTTATACCGATTCTGTTACACAAACATTCCGCACTTGCTTATATTTTGCCACATATTGATTTATGTTAAAACATATAAATTACTTTGTCTCGTTTTCTTCAAGAGAATTATTCACTCATGCCCGTTACTAACTCTGAAGCTTAGATCTGTTACTAGAAGCATTTTCTATTCATTATTCTATATAATATAGAAGTCGGAATAATGCAAAGTAATTAGAACTTTTTTTAAAAATATAAAACTGATGATACTGCACAGCTCGTGTACCCAGGGAACCGACGAAGCTATTCATTTGATGTTATATTCTGTAGTCCTCAAGATAATAATAAGATTCGTTCCCAGTCATTGCTTCGTTACTGAAATTATAAATAGATATATGAATAAAAGACTATTTGTTATGCACAATTATCTCTAGATTAGAAGTCAGTCTAAAATAGCCGCCAGTAATCTGACAAGAAATATTATCTTTAATTTTTCAATATCAAATAACGAACGTGACAAATATAAAATGACGTTTTGTTAAAATAACTCGAGGCCAACATTAAATCATGCGATGCTTCGAGTCGTGTTGAATGTATTTATGGTCTTTTTCTGGCTTGCTTTTGCCTCAGATGAATAGATATTTAGCGATTAGGTTGAAAAAAATGTGTTTGCAATTTGTGTATTTGTAGTACAGATTCTGTTCAGTATGAGTCGAAAAAACACATGCTTTTTCGTGTTCATCTGACAAATCCACTAAAATTAGTACTAACTGATCATTTGATTTCTGACAGCTTTCTGTACCCTGCACAACTAATCGACAAAATTCCAATAACATTACCATAAATCATCCTCGAAAAATAAGCATTTAGAATTCCTAAATCTACAAGTCAGAATGCCACTGAATTAACATAAAAGAGCTGTTGTTCACCCCGACACATCGTCTAGTCGTCTCAAATAGCATATCAAAACTACTACAACTATTAGTGATGCAAAAAAAAATACATCAACAAGTTTCATTACTATTTGGAAGAACTGGGATCATATTGCTTCGAAGCTGTTACATGTATTTAGTATGTGTTAAATAAACTTAACTTATTACATATTATACATAAAGGGATACGTCTTATTTTAGGACGGGAGAGTGTGCTATGAAGTGTATGACATATACGTAGTCCAGCTATGATTTATTTGTTTCTCTGCTTTTTATATCGGAGTTGTGTGTAGGGAGCATGGAATGTAATAAGGCATAATCACTTTGAAACACCAGTTCCCTCTGGATCACCGGAGTTAAGCAACATTGAACTTAGTCAGTACTAAATGGGTGATCATTTATAATTCCAGACGCTACATGTGCTCTCCGCTTATCTTGGAATTGTTTCCAGACTTCTTGCCACTGAACTAAAACAGTGCTGATTAACAAGAGGCGTGGTTGGGGGATTGCGCAAACCTTGCTTAACAATTACATGCGCAGCTGCCCCTACAGAAACTGGGCGGAGGAATCGTATTCTACCATTTGGAGGAAATTAAATAAAATCATATTATCAACGAGTAAACACCTTGTTTTATGTAAGATATCAAGCCACACTGGCATCGGAGGAAGGAAAAACCGACTCTGCAGCTAAAGAAGCCATTATAATGAAGCAATCTTATAGGAAAATTTCATACACAGATTTTCTAACAAAGCATTAATAAAGATAGAAAATAATCTGTTGCTAAAAATTGATTGCTTGTATTCATAATAAAAATAAATATCAATTATGGCGTAGACATCTCAATTACCTTTACATTACTTTGATTTGAATATTATTTGATGCTTCATAAAAACGTTCCAAATATGAAAACATTTTCAAAACCTCGTAAAATCAGGAGACAATGACGAAACCGATTTAGTAGTGAATAGCACGAAGCCAATTGAAATGAGACAATTCATATATATATATATATATATATATATATATATATATATGTGTGTGTGTGTGTGTATTTTATGCATACGTATGCATGTGTACATATATATGGATATATGGGTGTGAGAATACAGGTAGGTGTATATGTGTATTTGTACACTAGCAAGCTGCTCGGAGTTGTTCGGTCGTAAAATACTCACAGATATATTTTAATGCATGTAAATAGTAATTATTTCAAAATACATAATAAAACTATGAAGTGGACACAAACCTCCAGAATAATAAAAAAAAGACGATTCGTACTCTTTTGTTGCCATTACCATCCGAGCTATCGACTGAGATATGCAATAAGTTTAAAATAAAGCAACGTTGAACTATAAATATTTAAATTTATCGCATGTTCAAAAGTAATATCATGAGTAATGTTTTATTCAGTTTAGCCTGCAAAAGTCACCTGCTTTGTTTCAAACTTTTCCCCCTTAGCAACAAGTTTTGTCAGCTAAAAATAAACCGAAACCTTGCTGCAAGAGGAAATAACGTATATATGAAATTTCGACTCTGTAGACCAAATATAGAGAGAGCAAAGTTTCACTTAGACACGAACATGGTAACTTATATATATATATATATATATATATATATATATATATATATATATATATATATATATATATATATATATATATATATATATATGCTAGAACAATTTCATCTGAAATTCTATGCAATTATGCAGAAAGTAGAAACCAAGCATAAAAAGAATTCAGGGTAATACTGTAATGAAACTAATCGTTTAATCAGAAGCTATGAAAATTCATAAGTAATTAATTAACGTTCGTTTTTCAAAGGAATAGGCAAATTATTTGACATGTAGTCGCTGGAATATCTGTGATTGAGTATATTAAGAAGTTCGCCGTAATAACTTTTAAATAGAAAATCTTTGATTTAAATATCAATTTAAGAGTGAGAAAAACAACCTAATGGGTAAGTGGAGTATATATATATATATATATATATATATATATATATATATATATATATATATATATATATATATATATATAATTTTGGAGGCGGGGTAAAAAAAAAAACTTATTATAGCTGTTAAAAAGAGAAAACTGAGTTTATTTTGTATTCAGGATAAAAAGAAGGGCGGAGGGAAAACATTCGATGGAGGCTGAGAAAAAAAGAGTTATATAAATAAGGTGGTAAATTTTGCTGACCAGGTATCCCCCTCACTTTTCAAAGCCGAATCGAGTCCTCTTTTTTGTGGATAGGGAAACGAATTTAAATGTGTGGGGGGGGGCGACTAAAATAAAATAAAATTATTAGAAAGAAAAAAAAATCAGGGGAACGACTAAAATAAATATATCGTTATTATAATTATACAATGGAGAGGAAACTCCGTAGATACTAGTCACGTTGAACCCCAAAGGGATTGTCTTTTGGGTTTGAACTTTGTGACATGTTTTCATTCTATGGAGGTCAGGCGCGAACGAACATCCCATGATTTTATCATACCATATTTCTTCAAACTGAAACATAATTATCAAAGTATACTTACGCAGATATATATGAAAAGTCTTTATTAAAGTGTGTGCCTTTTTCCATTCTATGGAGGCCAGGCGCAAACACAGACCCCACAATTTAATTATACCATCCCTATTTTAGTTAAAACATACTTATCAAAGTATTATTATGTACATCTATATCAAAAACACTTGTAAATGTTTTTTTTTAATTTTCAAATTTTTTATTTCCATACTTTGTGGATCAGGTGCGAACACAGACCCAACAATTTTAATGAACCACTGTTCTGACAGATCAAACATACCCATTCCTGTGTTTCGATACATCTATCATCAATCAGTTTTTTTTTAATAGTCAACCATATAGGAGCCTATTCGTGACCAGACACCCACACACACCCTGACACAAACACGCGCACACACACAGCTTTACATATATATATATATATATATATATATATATATATATATATATATATATACATGTATGTGTGTGTGAAATTATTCTTTTGCAGCTACAAACACTCCTGGTTTATGCTTAAGCATTATGGCTGACAATTCCTGCCTGTCAGGAAATTTGGGCCCATTTAGAAAGCCGTATTTGACTCCATTTGCTAATCATTTAATTCCGGCCAACAATACAATTGCCACAAGAATGAATGGAATAAAGAACCAAGAAAATGTTAAATTCGAGCGCAGACATTATATAATACAGAGTGTTCGAACGAGTGAATTCATGAACGTTGCATGAATGCGAGTTGCCTGCCTCTTTATTTATACTTCCAAGACAGTGGCCACTGCTTCACCATTTTAAAAGTGTTTTGATGATTCTAATTCAATAATAGCAATAATGTTTAAGTTTGGATCATACAAGGGTCGTTCCCAATGTAAAGACTCCTATTCTTTAAGCACAAAACGTTGCTGAGCTTGGCATATGGGAGATGTACTATTAAAACTAGCGGCCTGTTGGCCTGATGATTTATTTCTCTACATAGTCACACGCATTTTCAATGCATCTTTGTCAGGCTTTCAATGCGTATCTCTGTTTCTGACACACCTCTAAGATAGCGGTGACCCATAAAAAGAGTATAAAATTAAAATTAGTGAAAACGTGTGGTCACTTGAAACAAAGGTAAAAAGAGCTTACTTTGCCAGAAAACAATAATGATAATGGTACGTCTCTGCAAAGATAACGAAAAAAATCAAACGCAAATGAAATAATTTAATTAAAAACAAAGCATATGCAATGTATAAGATCTATCTATGTTTCAGACAATGCACCCATAATATGATTCAGCACAAGCTAGCCATTAACACACAGAATAAATCATATCCCGTATTTATATGACTATAAGGATAAGACATTTAAGGGCGTAGAAAAAATTAGGAAATGTTTTTTTTATGAAAACAATTATCAGAGCTATAAACCATATTGAAAGCATTGCCATAAAATGTTGCAATTCTGAAATAAACCATAAAGATCGTGTCAGGTGGAAAAAATAGTACTCAACATTTATAATAACTTTTTAAGATCAGATGACTATTTTTAGACAATAGTTCAGTTTTTAAAAATACCCCCCATATATATATATATATATATATATATATATATATATATATATATATATATATATATATTAGTTTTTTGGGGTGGGGAGGAAATTCAGCAGTGTTCAATTATAAGGTAAATCCGAAAATAAGAGCGAATTATTTAGTAATGAGTACTGACTGAAGAGAGCCTTATATGGGTATCCAAAACGATCCCAATTATCGGGGGGTGAAACCGACGGTACCAAGGGCGTATCTCATGCAAAATTTTCTGCAAACAATATATATATATGAATATATGAATATATATATATATATATATATATATATATATATATATATATATATATATATAAATATTATTTATTCAATAGTCATCGTCAGATCCGAAAAGTCAGTCTGATAACATTTTATATTCGAACTAGCATACTTTTTCGTAAGTATTTCTTATTATGTTAATGTATGAGTATAAGGTTCCCCTAATAGAGTGATCTTTCTTGATTACCATCAACAGATGTGGACCCTCAGCGATCCCGAAATAGGGATCTCCTTGTCACATACGAGTCGTGCTCGTTCTTCGCAGCGAATTCTTTGCAATATCTCTCGGCGCAGCAGAACACGTTGCTGGATTTGGTCGGAGTCGATTTCACCTTGGGTTTCATATGCCGCTGTCACGCTGGAAGTGAATAGATTTTCATGCACGCAATAGAAAGAAAGACTTAGATATATCTATTCTACTTGGTTAATTCAAGTTACATATACAAAATATGATAAAAACTTATGTACAATTGTTCAGTTGTGGATTTTTGACAAAATACACTATTGAGTACACTCTGTTTTGCGGTGGTGATGCACGGGAAAAAACGAATGGCGGTGACTCCTCGATTAGTATTAGATTCGCTCAAAACTCAGCTCCAACTAACGACTTTGGCGCAGGGACTCGCTTATCTACGGAGGTGTCGGGGTAGGTTCCATTGCTCGCTAGACCAATCACCACTGGTTACCTTATTTCAGGGGAATCTCAGTGTGTGTGTGTGTGTGTGTGTGTGTGTGTGTGTGTGCCTGTGAATCTGTAAATCTCCCAGGCTTTTTTCTGACGATTGAAAAAGGACTACCCCCGACCTCCTGGTCGAGTACTGCACTTGTTAGCATCGGAAACGAAATTATATTTCGTTATGACTCTCAAAGTAATATTAAATTGTCCTATTCACCAAACAATCAGATTTATATCTCTGTTTCATAAAATATAATACAGTTCATAAATTAACTATTCCTTTTGGCAGGGTCGGGTGCTGTTTGCCGGGCATAGAGTAATACTTAAAAAATAAAACTAGCATATCTGCCCGGCATTCTCAAGTGTTTCGGTCATCTCAATCCCTCCCAATGGGGAGAACTATCGTTTCTTTGGACGGTCACGTCACACTAGGGGTGCCTTTTGGTTAAAATGGCTAAAATTTACACTCTTGTGCCTATTAAATAAATGATGGCTTGGATTTTTATAAAACCTTCTGAAAAGGAATAACTAATTGATTTCTATATAATTTTGTTTGTCTATACTTCGCGATAACTCTAAACTGTTTCCCAGGGGCTCTTTTAGATCTAGTAAAAACACTCTATTTTTGGGACTATTTTACCATATTTGTCCACAAATTTCTGTGTATGTCTTTTTAGCAGGTTGGCATGGTGCTGAACTTAAATTTAAATATGTTAAGGCCTTGAAGACTTTTGCGACTAAATGGCCGGGGGGATGATGGACTTAGTAATTTCTTTTTTTGCATGGTGTAGAACTCAAATCTACATATGTTAAGACCCAAACTGCACCGTTTGTTCATTTTCACAACGATTTGACATCACGTGAGTACTTTTGGGGCTAAATGTAGGAGACGGTGGTTAATGCCTCGTTCACTGATCACTCATGGGGAGGGGCATGCATTCTTCACTTGTTTAAAAATAAATTAGTCCGAGCACGAAAGCGTTTTGCAACAAAATGTTTTTTGTACTTCTGAATATCAAACTCATAGGCGCTTTTGCTTTGTGAATACACAATTCCCTGTCTCTTAAATGACCTACCTTTCGATGTTGCATTCTGATAATGAGGTTTCTCTTAATGTACAGAATATTTGTATATAAAAGCTATATAATATATGTTCCTTCTATCATCCTCAACAGTTATTTTAGAAGCTGTAATAATTTTGTGTTTGAAAGAAAGTTAAAAGTGTATCGTAAATTTAAGATTTTTGAACACATAACATACAATGTGATAGATGCATATAGAAAGTATAATAAGAAAAATATAGAACTGTAAGTAAAAGTGATCTATAGATAGACAGAAAGCGATACATATATAATACTTGCGAGCGAAAAGATTATTTATACTGATACTTAAACTCAGTGTTTCCTTTTCCCGATGTTCGTATGGTTGTCACGTAATTTGAGGATATATGTTTAGACTAATAAAATGAATGGCGGATTAAAAACTTGTTTTATTAGTGCTTCGTGGGTAAATTGGTGCTTTTAAACAAACCCATTTCATGTTAGATTATTCGCATATAATTATATATCAAAAGAAAGACACGTTACTTCTCTACTTATATGGATACTTATTTGTGTTGTAAGTGTGTCTCTTACAAAATAATGTGGAAGACGTTGAAACGACCAAAAGCAGCGTTACTTAGAATCCGACAATAAACTTCTTGTAAAGAATTCTAACATATAACCCCCTCCCACCCCCAAAAACATATTGGCTTTAACGAAAAGAACATATCGTAGAAATTAACATCACGTAAAATCATCAGATAGTTATGTTTTTATAAGAAATTCGGTAATTGTACAGAATTCTACGAATATGATAAACTAACAACATCTTACGCAATATAGTAAAAAGAAAACGTCGTACAAAAAAATCCACGGAAAATCACCGAGTATATTTAGTTTAAAATAATACGACGTCCGGTGTTCACTGGTAATAAAATACCCTAAAATATGATATCCCACTTTAATGCAGATTTCGCATTTATAGTTATAGAGCCAAATATTTATAGATTATTATCGCATATTCAATATACAGTAGTGATTTCACAAGTGAAAAAATATAGTATAATGTGCCATCAGCTTGAATTGAAACAAATACATTTAGCGTTTTAGCCTTACTCGGTACCGCATGAGCTATATATATACAGCGAGAGAAAGAGATATATGAGAAATATACATCTACAGAATGCTCCCAAACAACTCAAATTACGTATTTTATACGAAACGAGAACGAAACAGTCGTACAACAAAAAATCATGTACAATTTTCGAGTAGTTTTATTTTTACATAATAAACAACGTACTTATACCGAATTCCATACATATGAAAAAAATAACAAAAAATTCTCCACATTTTTTAAAAGAGAACGAAAACAGTCGTACAACAAAAATCATGTACAATTTTCGAGTAGTTTTATTTTTACATAATAAACAACGTACTTATACCGAATTCCATACATATGAAAAAAATAACAAAATCTTTCCTTTAACGAAAAACTCGTCGCACAACACCGTATCACAAAAAATTCTCCACATTTTTTAAAAGTAAAGTTTTAAAATAATTTTAGTAGTGCACTGGATGTCTCCATAATTAAAATTAGTGCTTTCAGTAGAGTCCCCTTCTTTCGAGGGATACAAATGTAGTTTATATAATACTCTGGATGCCTCCTTAATTTATTTTGTGCTTTCAGTAGCACTCTGAAGACCCTGTAAGTTATTTTAATGTTCATTTAAAATTAACTTCTTTTCAAGATAGGATAGAAGCTTTGTTTTAATAGTACGTTGGATGCCATTTTAATTTATTTAGTTCTTTCAGTAGCGCTCTGAGTGGTGTTCTTAGTTTTGATTTTGTTTTCCTTGAAAACTTTGAGAAATAATTTCTCTTATTGGACGTTAAAACTTGGTCATAATAGTGTTTAATTTCATCTGCAGGTTCGTTGCATTAGCATGTTTTCACTGCCTACATAATAAATTTAATTTTTATTATATTTTGCTAGAAAGTTGTAAAGTAAATTTGGCTTTCAAACAAATGAGTTCCAAAATAATGAGAGGTAAAAAGTAAGTTGTAAAACAAATTTGTTTAGCAGTCTTTAAATACAGCTTTGTGATTATTATCCCACTCAATAGTCTGTAACAAACGCAGAAAAATACATTATGAATACAGTAGGGCACTCTGTAAATTGTATAAAAATGAAATAGTACTCAAGTAACTATGTGTAACAACTACACGCAATAATGTAGTCGGTCACTTGAAACGCAGTAGATGCTAAATCCAATTGTAGTTAATACTGTACATATAGCTGTGTTTTAGTATAATTTTACTATTATGAAATCGTAAGTATAATCGAACAATGCTCAATACCCAAGACGTTATATATATTAGAGTTGAGAGAGAATAGCAGAGAGGTTAGGAAAATAGAAATAAAAAGACTAAGAAGAGAAAATGAAAATACAGAAAGATAGTTTTAATTGTACATTTTTTCTTTTTTTACTTTTTATATTTTTAATTTAATTTTAATGATTTTTATTAAAAAAATATTTACTTTTTCAATTAATGGAATAAGGAAACAATACTTAATTTACACGTAAGATGTTAAAGAATACTAATTTCTTTCCATTTGCAATTGTACCATTAAGTAAATGCAATATTACAAATTAAATAGCAGTGACTAGAACATGAAAATGCAAAGCGTGAAAATGGTGAAACAAAATGTGTTCTACAAACTTTAAAAATTAAGGTAAATGATTTAAAATACAATTAATCTCTCCTGAAGCGGAACTTTTATAAATATTCCGAACTAATATATAAACATGCTATTGTAATTGAATCTAACAATCAATTTGGATTTATGGTATATACATTTTTTTTTTAGCCAAAAATGAGTTGAAACTTAAATTTATACCTATATATATATATATATATATATATATATATATCATTGATTCCTAAGTAATAGACAAAATTAATTTATATAAATGTAAAAGGTTACATAACAAATTATATCAAACGTAATGTTTTTATATTTATTGAAATTAGATTTTAGTATTTTAATTGGTGTATTTTAAACATGTGAACTGAGAAATGTCAAAGTAAATCTTTCGAGTTTGTTTTAAAAGCTTATAAAAAGTATTTTATTCAACTACTGGAATACTTCGCAAGAAACCTTTCTTCCTGATATATATATATATATATATATATATATATATATATATATTCCATGTATCGATATAAAATGTTAGGCTGATATATAACATATTGTCCACTCAGTTTGAATATTTATAAACACAGTAGACAGTGCTCACTACGTAGGTAAAGCTAAGGTACAAGCTATGAAAGTACATATTGTATTTGAACTTGATAATGTGTAGCATTGTAGGCATATATATATGTGTGTATGCATATAATCATAATTTATTAACATATATAAACACAACATGTATAGTTTAGTACTGATAAAACGCAAGAACGGAGTATATTTCGTTAAAGTTAAATAGCAGGATAAAGATTTATGCAGAAATTACATTAATTGTAATCTTGCCTTATCATTACAAAGTTAAATGCATTATTATTACAGTAATTGTAATATTGCCTTATTATTACAAAGTTAAATATATTATTATTACATTAATTGTAATCTTGCCTTATTATTACAAAGTTAAATATATTATTATTACAAAGTTAAATATATTATTATTACAAAGTTAAATATATTATTATTACATTAATTGAAATATTGCCTTATTATTACAAAGTTAAATATATTATTATTACAAAGTTATATATATTATTATTACAAAGTTCCATATATTATAATTACATAAATTAAAATCTTGCCTTTTCATAACGAAGATAAATATATTATTATTACAAAGTGAAATATATTACTATCACGAAGTTAAATATATTATTATTACATTAATTGAAATCTAGCCTTATTATTACAAAGTTAAATATATTATTATTACAAAGTTAAATATATTATTATTATTACAAAGTTAAATGTATTATTATTATTACAAAGTTAAATGTATTATTACAAAGTTAAATGTATTATTACAAAGTTAAATATATTATTATTACGAAGTTAAATATATTCTTATTACAAAGTTAAATATATTATTATAACAAAGTTAAATATAATGTTATTACGAATTAAAATATATTATTATCACAAAGTTAACTATATTATTATTAAATTTATTGTAATCTTGCCTTATTATTACAAAGTTAAATATATTATTATTACAAAGTTTAATATATTATTATTACAAAGTTTAATGTATTATTATTATGAAGTTAAATATATTCTTATTACAAAGTTAAATATATTATTATAACAAATTTAATATAATGTTATTTCTAAGTAAAATATATTACTATCACAAAGTTAAATCTATTATTATTAAATTTATTGTAATCTTGCCTTATTATTACAAAGTTAAATATATTATTATTACAAAGTTAAATATATTATTATTACATTAATTGAAATCTTGCCTTATTATTACAAAGTTAACTAAATTACTAGAGATTGCACAATTTTATTTGCATATTTACCAATAAATATTCAGTAAAATATTTAAGTACGCAAAGCAAAATAATGGTAACGTAGTGGACAGGGGAACAACACATTATATGCAGACTACGTTCAAGGAACAGAAGACAAGTGATATTTTCACTCGCCTTTTCTTTTGTAGCGACGCCATATAGTTTCGGTCACTTTCCTGAATAAAAGCTGATCGTCTTCTCTTACGCGATCATCTTCTTTCCCTCTAAAATGTGTCCTATCGAATGTGTATCCTAAAGATGCTTACGAATGTGCTGTTCTGTCCGGTGCACACGTTCTTTTTGATAGTGTTTTTATCATTATACTGACATTATTTCGCATTCAATATGCATTTCTGTCCGTACGTCCGCGGTCACATACATACTGTTCATATGTTTTGCATCTCCCCCTCTATAAAAGTGGGCGCATCTAAATCATCTTTTCAATTTAATTATAATACATTGGCATTAAGATTCATTTTGAGTTGTATTTTATCTTCAAACAAAGCGTGATAGAGATGAAGAGATCAAGGAGCAGAAATTCTGACTGAGAACTTGGGACGCAAGTTGAATACGACGAAAGATAGATGTACGTTAAATTGTCTAACGTCCTGAAGAACATAGACGACATGATCTTTATTGATGCAATTTATGTTTTCCGGTTTACAAAAGGAAGGAAAACGGTGTCTCCATTTTCCTAAACGATTCTACTACACGTTCATTTCATCCAATGTATTCGTCTGGTAATTGCCAGTACTGCGTGGAATTGCCCTGTTAACTCGGTCGCTATTTACCGTTGATTAATGCGTTCAACTCAATTATAGTTCTTTTGTCAGGATTAAGTCATTGCACATTCCTTTGCGGTTAAAGGGAGCTATACAAGGGTTTCATTCAAAAGATCAAATTAGATTAAACTTTTTTTCTTTCTAGAAAAGTTTATACATGATAACTACATCAAGTATATAAGTATCCACATTTAAAACATAAGAATACTAATTAGAATACAGTTTATACATACATATATTTCTCTCTCTCTCTCTCTCTCTCTCTCTTTCTATATATATATATATATATATATATATATATTTATAGTAATTTATAAAATATACATGGTGATTAAGCTACACTGAATATTCGGCGTTTCATCCACTCTAGGATTCCTCAGGCTTATGCTCGAATTCTGTGGTTGTTTATCGTTTATATATGTTCCTCTCCTATTGAGATGTTAGTTAGCCAATCGGCTTTCTAGTATCCACCGCGCCCCTTCTTATCAGCCAATGGGCATGCATTTTATCGGACAAAGGATCTGTTTGAAAACTAGGTTAGTGTTTTTTTCTTCTTTTATTGTTAGTTTATATATAAATATATATATGTGTACATACATATATGCACATATATACATATATATATATACATACATATATGTGTGATCGTTTATGTATATTCATGTTTATTTAATTTATTTATTTGTTTATTTTCTATTGTTTTTGTTAGTTTTAAAACTATTTTGTATCGCTATCCTAGAGTAAATTTTATTTTGTGAACACAGTTATTTGCTATTTCTCTTCTACAGTTGAATAGATGTTGGGGTTCTTTAAAGTACAGGATAGCAAATTTTTCATGAAGGCATAATCTACATGGATCGTCTAGATGTCAACACGTTGTAGCTTGTCTTATTATTTTCCATTCGACTACCAGCGAATGTCCGCTTTCTTTGAGTTCCCAGTATTTAATCGCTGGTGTTGTTTTTATACGGTGTTTTTATTGTTGAATGTACTTTTGTGGTCATAGTATCGGGTTTAGAAATCTAATGAAGTCATGCCTACGTAATATTTCTTGTTATTCGGATTTTCTTTCGCAAATATTGTTGCCTGATAAACTAGGCTTTTGGTTAGATATTTATTTTGAACTGGGCAAAGTGTGCGGTGTCTACAGTTGAATTTATCTTGTTCGTTATTAGTATTTTTATTTATAGTATGGTTGTTCTTTTCCGGGGTTGGTTTGTTGTTGTTGTTGTTGTTATTATTATTATTATTATTATTATTATTATTATTATTATTATTATTATTATTTCTGCTAGTGTTAGTTTTATTTTTGTAATGTTGTTTACTTTTTTATTGTTTATTTTGTTGTTGTTTACATTGTTTTATTTAATATTTTGTTATTATGTGCTTTAATTATCATCTCTAAATTTGCGCAACAACTGTAGGATAACTTAAAGGTATTTTTATTGAAGATTGTGTGTAAGGGGTTGTTTGCGGGAAAGTGTTTTTCAATAAGATCTAGAAATTTCTTGCCAAGTTTTGTTTTTAGCATTTGATTGCATGGGGCCGTAGACCAAATTATAGTTCTTTTTCTTCTATTTTATATTTTATTATAGTTATTGGTGTTTTGTTGCTTATATTTGATATCGATATTTTTGTATCCACTATTTTTAGGGCTGTTTCGTAGATATTGGATGACCTGTTAAATGCATTTTCATCGCTTGCGTTATTACTGAGTCTACTTACGATCGAGTTAGGTATCTGTTTTATAATTGATGGTGGGTGATTGGACTTAGTGTTTACGTATATTGGAGTAGCGTTATCTTTTAAGTAGGTTCATATGTGCTTTTTATCTAAATTGAAGGTGACGTCCAGGAAGTTTGTTATTTTTATGTTAGCTGATACGTCTGCTTTTAGGCCTAATTTTTTCATTTCCTTGTGTATGATTTTCTTAACGTTATCTGCCTTGTCTTTGCTGGAGTCTCTTTTTTATTATAGCTATATATATATATATATATATATATATATATATATATATATATACTAAATTAATGATGAGGAATATGTCATATTGAAAGTTGTTGTAGCATGAACTAAAAAACAAGATGCGCAGAAGGAATACAACCCTCTTCTGGCCATGATATTTTGAAGAAAATGCTTCTCATTTGAAATGAAAATTGCATTATGAAACTATCAAAATAGATAAAAAAAAAGAACTTAAGAATATTTAGGTTTTAAATGACAACAGAGTTCCATGACCTTAGAATGATTCTCTTCCTTTTTCTCACCTTTTTATTTTATAATAAATAAAGTTCTATGTAACCTGTGTTCCTCTTTTAAATTTTATATATGAATTGCTGCTCTTAACCGTCTAGATCCTTTACTATATTGACTAATTTTTATATCATTAAAAACAATATATTTTTCAGGTCCATTTATTTTATATATATATATATATATATATTATTTTATATATACCCACATATACAGTTGATTATTATTTCATGTATAAATCATATGTTGTATTTGTTATTGTGAAGTAAGTGGCGAATTAATATACATTCACTGTGATTTCAAATGAATAAAAAAAAATTTCATTTGGAAGTATTACTTTTCTACAACGGTGAAACACATCTAAATCCGAAATTGCTGCTCACTGGAATTTGTAGTAACCTTATATTTCATATTTCCTTAAGTTAACATAAGTTAATCATTAAGATGTAGACAAAACTGGGCCTCCTTTCAATAGGTTATCTAGAAAAGAATCGAATTCCTTATACAATACATAGATAACATTATGAGAATAATTATGATATCATTTTTTATTAAACATTGATCCATATGTGAATAGATTTAAGTAATAACTCATATAAACACATACATATACACACGTACACAGGAACACACACAGACACACACACACACACATATATATCCATTTGGAGTTGGTTTTAATCCATCTGTCTCTATCTCTTTTTCTTATATATATATATATATATATATATATATATATATATATATATATATATATATATATATATATGAACTCTAAAGTCGATTCGGACGTATGAACTTCCGTCACAGCAACTAAATATCTCAGAAATCAGCACATATTATATTTTTATAGTGGCAAAACTTTGTTTAGAACCAGCTGCACTTTTTGATATTACTCTTAATCTTTGTCGGTGCAGATCACTGCCACAGTCTGTTACATCAGTTTTCTTCTCCTAGATGCATGTCTAAACGAAGACTTTGGGTGCATTTCTCCCAGTGAATTAATGCGCCCCCAGATAGCAACCTGAAAATTCCTACGGTTAGGGGCGGTACATACAGCGCCTAGCCTTCACAAATAGTCACCAATCTGAAACTTGCCTGACTCAGACATGCTGAACTTCGGTGATCTGGTGAACCGTCGTATTAACATGATTGCACTGTATATATACATAAATCTTATCCGTCTGTCTGTGTGACGAACTATATCTACTAAACTACTTTGTCCGTTCATGGCCTACAAGCTTGAAAAATGACATTTTTCAAATTTAAATATGTGAAAGAAATTTGATTCAGGTCTTTGCCTGCTAAGGTATCAGAAACTTTTAAAAAATGGGACTTCTAATTAAAGTTATTCTGTACGCATGAACAAATATACATTAATATGTTAATATAGGTTTTCAGAGTTTTTGTGGTAACGAATAAGGATGAAGCGCTATATATTTTGATTTGCGAGCGTGCTACGAAATATAACTTTTTACATAAACTATTCTTGGACTTTTCTGTTATTTTTCATTTTATCGTATTGTTTGACACGGATAGAAGCAATGATTTATTAACTGTTTTATTACCGATCATTAGCCGAACAATTTGGTGCAAAGACAGATGCATTTTTCTCTAATGTGTGAGTATTTAAGCGTGTACTTTTTTTTTTTTTAATGCAGTCGTGTATGAAGTTCCATAGCGGCTTAATCTTTGTGTTTTGAAATAAACGACTCTCATCACGTGAGCGGATGTTGACACCAACAAGTTTTGTCAGCATTTTCATCTTTAAGTCAGGGTGCTTTGTTTGGAGATGATTTCATATATTATACGCAAAAAACGTCTAAACATAATATTATACGCAAAAAACGTCTAAACATAATATTATACGCAAAAAACGTCTAAACATAATATTATACGCAAAAAACGTCTAAACATAATATTATACGCAAAAAACGTCTAAACATAAACTTTGGTTTTTCTAGACATGCAATACCTATGACAGTTAATCCTCACTTTATGAAATCATTGCTGTATTTTCTTTTTCTCACACTCACTTTTAAAAATTGAAGAACTCCTCACAAACGATGAGGGAAGGAGCGATACTGGTGGCGTGAGTAAAAAAAAAAAATTACCCCAAAACAGAAGCCAAACCCGCAATAAACGCAGGGAGGCAAAGGGCACATCACATTAGAATAGCAGGAAGGGAGAGAGGGGGAAGTGGCTGCCTGTTCGATTATGGTGTCTCACTCTATTTTCTATTTTACTCATCAGTTCCTCCTTTCCATACACGCAGCCAAATCTGTCACAGAAAAGGAAAGCGATGGAAGTCAGAATAGGTACATATTATAAAACTTACACTGCAGCAATATTTCCAACCGACACATCGCACGCAATAAAGTACACTCAATTACTTCTACACTCAGATAAATACCAACCCCGTCAAGAAAGACGAGGATAACAATTACAAGCAAATCTACTTTTGTGTCCTTATGCCATCGGGGAAAAAGCGTTTCTTCTCGTGTTCGTATCAAAAATATTTTTCATTGTGTTTGATATAATGTTAACATTCGCCTCGAAATCATTCGGTGATTCCATGACATTTGACATCGATGTACCTGAAGGGTCACGACACACAGATTAGGAACGGCTGGTTTTAGGCATAACGTTCTGAATGTCGAGACTATAAGCATAGTACAGGTTCGTAAATATATTGATGAAGGTGCAGTTATAATGCTGTTTTGTTTTTGTTTTTTTTTTGTCTTTGTTTTTTACTTTTTTCCGCAGTCAGATAAACCATATATTTTTCTCCGTTTTAAGCTTCAAATTCTGATATTTTATTCTAAAGTATGTTGATATTTAGTTGTCTGCTCGGAAAAGAATAGTTTAGTATTTCATAAGAATTGATATCTCATATGTGCATATGTATATAGAAATATAGATATATACTAATATATATTAGAATATAGAGACAGGTGAAGGAGATACGAAGCTACAACGAAGAAAGAATGAAAGAGAACTATATACGTATATGTTTATATATGTATACTAGCATGAGTGCCAGGCATTGCCCGAGTGTTTGGAGGTGTATATTAAACAAAGGAAAATAGGTTGTAGGAAGGCAGGCAAAGGAGAAAAATAACTAGATAAACGATGGCGACTTTGCTGTTACGACCACCGCCAACCAGAAGTGACATAGGTTTTAATTAAGGCTAGACAATCGAAAGGAGAGGATGACTTTAAAAAATATCGGTGAAAAAAGCGAGCCTCTCTACAAAAGTGCCCAGTTGAAGGTGAACATATTTATGCTTTTAGCTAATTTTTCGGTGTTTGTTATCTGAAAGATCGAAATTAAAAACGATACTGATCTTGTAAAAATCCGTCGCCTCTGTCGAAAGTTTTACGCAGACATGCAAACATACATACATACATTCATACATACGTACACACATACATACACACACATTTATATATTGGTAACTAAAAGTTTTCGACCCTAACAGATTAAAATGCTTGCCCTATCTCTGAATACACTTTATGTAAAATTTAAAATGTTTAGTCCGGAAATTGTCAAAGTAATTTGGTAGAGACCGAAGCGGTCAAATTTTTAAAAACTTTGCCCCCTTGAACATTTATTGTTTTGGGCTCAAATTAAGTTTAGTTAGATCCATGTCCAAAGAACCTATATCTAAAATTTCATGTTTTTAGACCCAAAATTGTCGGAGGAGTTTGGTAGAGTTATCAAAGGTCAAATCGTTTAACTTTAACGCTTTAGCAGCCAAATTTATGGCTGAAAACCGATTACAAAGATTTAAAATCTCACTACCCTGTATATCAAATTTCGAGTCTGTAGACTGACAATTAACATTGTGTAGGGAAATGTACACATACAGACAGACACACACAGACAGACAGACACTTTCACTTTTATAGATATACTAGCATGGGTGCCCGGTGTTGCACGGGTGTTTGGAGGTGTATGCTGAGAAACAAAAAAAAAAAATCGGTCAATTTATTAAACTTTGTCCCCTATTATGTCGCCTTATCATTTATTGTTTTGGGTTCAAATCAAGTTAAGTTAGATCCATGTCCAAGGAACCTATATCTAAAATTTCAAGTGTTTAGACCCAAAATTGTTGTAGGAGTTTCGTAGAATTCTCAAAGGTCAAATAGTTGAACTTTGACTCCTTAACAGCCAAATTTCTGACTGAAAACCGACCACAAAGATTTTCCCAAATCTCAGTACCGTGTATATTAAATTTCGAGTCTGTAGACCAAAAATTCACAGAGTTATTGCGTAGTGAAATTTACACAGAGATACACACACAGTAACACACACAGACACGTTAACTTTTATAGATATACTAGCAGGGGTGCCCGGCGTTGCTCGGGTGTTTGGAGGTGTATGCTGTGCAAAAAAAACAAAAAAACAAAAAAAAAATGGTTAATTTTTTAAAACTTTGACCCCTATTATGACCCCTTAAAATTTATAGTTTCGGGCTCAAATCACTTTATTAAGTTAGATCCATGTTCAAGGAACCTATATCTAAAATTTCAAGTGCCTAGACCAAAAATTGTCGGAGGAGTTTGGTAGAGTTCTTAAAGGTCAAATCGTTGAAATTTGACCCCTTAACAGCCGCATTTCTGGCTGACACCCGTCACATCGATTTTCCCAAATCTCAGTACCCGGTATTTCAAATTTCGAGTCTATAGACTAAAAATTGACAGAGTTATTGCGTAGGAAAATGTACACAGACAGACAGACACACAGACACACAGACAGACAGACACGTTCACTTTTATAGATATATAGATAATGAGGAGTAAGTAATAAGTATGTATGCGTATATATTAATATTTTAGGTTCATTATTTTTCTGAAAACATATTAAAACCCTTTTCTTACCTTTTGAATTCTAGATATTCTGCCGCCATCTTTGTTTAACTTGCAAAAACCGTGTCTATACGTATATGTATGAGATGAACAATAGAAGAAAAAGTTGATCCCAATCATTTTTATTGGAAGTTTTCCCTGTTCCCCACTACACTTCTCATCCCCTTCCAACATCTATTCGCGCCATTGCAGGTAAAAACGTCATTAAACAGACTCCTATCAGATGTTGTAAACACCTGTTTTTTCTCTACCAAAAGTCAAATATTGCTTTAAATCTTTCGCTGAAGGAAAAGTAATCTTGATATTCTGAAATGTAATTGCTCTCTGATATTATCGCCGATTGGTTGCTTTATAATAATGCTATACTGCAGTATATAAGATAGAAAACTATTAAGGTTGTGCGCATGCATAATAACTTTTATAAACTTGTACAATTTGGCTTGAATATCAGGACTATGTCTCAATTTATATGATGTATCTTTTTGTTAGTGTGTACGTTCCGCTTTGAAAAAAAGCAAAATACAGACTGATTTAACAATGCAATCAAATTTGAGAAATGTATTTATTAAAAAATGCCAATCTGAAAACCCTGAATGAGATTATGAAAGTGATCTCTCTTTGATGTAACCGCGTTTTCGAATATCATTATATCAATATATAATTATTGTTGTAATAGTTTGAGAAAAGAAATGCGTAGTAATTTTGCTGTGCAGCGCTTCTTCACCGAAGAAGGAAGTCAGCGAAGCGTAAAGAGAACTATGTTAAAGAAACAGGGCAACAAAGAGGAACCTTGTAAGCCAAGATGTGTTGAACTGAAGAAGTGCATTTAAGGATTGTCTCGTACAATGCGATTTTATTATTTGTATTAAACTATGTAGCACAATAATACTTTGATTATTTGTTAGTACTTAGTTATTCATCTCATTTGAGCACACTCTCCATTTAAAATACAGAATGGACATTACTTTAATAGATATAGTAATAAGCTCCTGTTTGCTACGCATGAATTTTTTGCTGTTCGAAAATAATAGTTCTTTGCGCTATCCAGGGAAATACTAATTTTATTAAATCATATTTGTTAATTAAATATATTTCTCACTCAATAAGATTACCGAGCGTTTTTCTAGCTGAAATAATATAAGATAATTTGTTATTGTAAATCTGTCTCTCGTAACTAAATGCCATGGGCCACTTTAAATGAAATAATACTTGAGAAACCTTTCGCTGCCACACGTTTATAGTTTAATGTAAGATTGGACAATTTCAATACTTTATGCAGTCGCTACTGCCGGCTAACCAAGGTTTAAACTTATGTATATTTTCCTGTATTGGATAGAAGAGCAATCATTGAGTTTTACATCGTAGAATACCCATTTTAATAATAAGTGTTTTCGTTGTAATATCAGGCCGTTAGTACCTATCGTATATCCAGTTTAAACCTATTTTGGTATTGTTTCCAACACCAATGTGTACGCTTTGATATATGCCTTTTTGGATTTTTCGTAATTCGCTAATTATACAAGAACTAAAGCGAAGAGTCCATGTTGGAGGTATTACCATTTACTACAGTGTGTTCAAAAAGTCACTGAAAGATTTTGAACTTTAACATAGTTTTTCTGCATATTAAGCACAATCTGACTAAGAATTGTTTTCTTTTTAAGAATTCAAAATTCAAAGAGTCTTTATTCATAAAAAGTAATGTCTTTTAAATGTTGCCCATTTTCAGCTTCGCATATTATATTTCGCTACAGCAATGTCAAATGGCCTCCATGTTCCCCAGCTTTTAATAGCCCTGACTTTTTCTTGTTGGGATATCTCGAAGAAACAGTTTATTTAAAAAAAACCGACACCTGCTAGAATTGAAGGAAAACATCAAGGATGAAATTAGGAAGTAAAATCGCAATCCAGAAATTCTGCAAACTGTTATAGATAATGGTTTGGACAGAGCATAAATATGCGAAGCTGAAAATGGACAACATTTAAAAGACATTATTTTTTCATGAATAAAGATTGTTGCGTTATGCATTAAAAAAATCCTAATATCTTAGTCAGATTGTGTGAAAATTACAGAAAGATATAAAAATAAACCCTGAAGTGAATGTTTGAACACTATTTATGCATTGCTGTTTTAGAGCCTAGTATATTATACGATTTCATATATATCTTAGAACTTCGTGTGAAAAATAATATTTCCGAGGAGTTTTTACAGCTCATGCATGAACTATTACACAACTCCAACATTCACTCTAAAGATTTGGTATTTAGGATGTTCAATATATGCAAATGATAGTTAGATTGATCACATAAAACTTTATAGTGCAAACAGAACAACCGTTAGAGTAGAAAGTTTGAAATGAAAAAGTTGCGTATTTCTGATTGTTGTAATCCATTTTTTTTTTCATTTTCTTACTTCCGATAAGGTACATAGCCCTTGCGACGGGTGGAAATACTGTGCATTAAGAGAACACACGAATTAAAGCACCGGAAATTTATAATTATGGAGCAAGATATTTATTCACATTACATTTAAATGTCTGCATGTTGGTAAAATCTGGAATACAGTAAAGCAGAACAAATTGAAAGGAATGCAGTATGTTATGAACAGTATTAGAGTAGACAGACTTCAGGAATTTCAGGCCCTCCAGTGTAATGTATGATTTTACTGATTTTATTAAGTTCCTACCACCAAAAATCATAAATATCGAGATAGCAAATGTTCACTATGGCTAACTTAAGACTTATTTCACACCAGTCTTCATGTGATCCTTGGTGTACGTTATTAGCTCTAGCAAATTAACTTATATTTTTAAACCTAGCAAGTAAATAAAGTAAAATATTTCAGGTCGGATATACTGAGTAGGTTCAAATGGTTATGTTATGTCTGAAAATGAAAGACTGCACTATGTTGTTATTAAAGTCAATGGACAGATAAAACGCGAATTTATAAAGACGGTCAAGGAAAGACTATTAACCAGCTGTTAAAAATACGGCATGAGAAATATTGCAGTTTGTGTTGAGTGCTTGTGACGACAAAGACTGATTAGAATAGGCGTTTTGGAAAGATATATAACAAATATTATTTCCTGAAGCTGACAAAACCATTATTCGCCCAGTTTAGTCTCACCATTTTGTTCGTGTTTACCCTCTCCCTCTATCAATCTCTCTTTATCTATATCTCTCTCTATAAATACATACATGCATATATAATATATATATATATATATAGTGTGTGTGTGTGCATATATATATATATATATATATATATATATATATATAGAGAGAGAGAGAGAGAGAGAGGCTTCTTCAGTATTTGACAGACTATGGATACACACGTAGAACCTGCACCTGAAATTTTTGTGGCAGGAAGTGCGCAACTACAACCGTACCTCTCCTGAGTCGACATTGTTAAATTCAAATTGCAAGTGAAATGTATGTACAGGACGATGGGAAGCAAATGGTGAGATAAGTTAAGAGCATATACAGCGCCTAGAATTCCCAAATGGTCACCCATCTGATACTAACCAGGCTCAAAGTTTCTTAACTTCGGTGATCTGACGAGAACCGGTGTGTCAACCCGATTATACCATACATATAAATATATATATATATATATATATATATATATATATATTTATATGTATGTGTGTGTATTTATGCATAAATACATACATATGTGTGTGTATTTATGTATAAATACATACATATGTGTGTGTATTTATGTATAAATACATACATATGTGTGTGTATTTATGTATAAATACATACATATGTGTGTGTATTTATGTATAAATACATACATATATGTGTGTATTTATGTATAAATACATATATATGTGTGTGTATTTATGTATAAATACATACATATGTGTGTATGTATATGTACGTATAAATACATACATATATATTTGTGTGTATATGTATGTATAAATACTACATATATATGTGTGTGTATATGTATGTATAAATACTACAGATATATGTGTGTATATGTATGTATAAATACTACATATATATGTGTGTGTATATGTATAAATACATACATATATGTGTGTATATATATGTATGTATTAATACATACATATTTGTGTGTATATATGTATAAATACATACATGAATGCATATATATGTGTGTATGTATATATTAATACATACATACATGCATATATGTGTGTATATATACATGTATAAATACATACATGCATATATGTGTGCATATATGTATGTATAAATACATACATACATGCATATATGTGTGCTGGTGTACAGATATATGTATGTATAAATACATACATATATGCATATGTGTGTATATATATGTATAATTACATACACACATACATGCATATGTATATGTGTGTTTGAATGTATAACAACATAATGCATATATATATGTATGTATGTGTGTGTACATATATGTATGTATAACTACATATATATATATATATTATTTCACCAATTTTTGTTTCTGCATCAGTAAGTTTAAGGCAAATTCGGAGAGTATGTAACGGATCATAAATTTTGTAAACCACATTGCTTATATCTTGTAGGAAACCATTTACTGGAAGGTAAAACCAAACACGACTACAAGCTCTTCCTGGAAATATAAGGACTCGTAATGCTAATGAATTATGTAGTAGTCATCAATTTATATTTACATGCCTTTTACTTTGATTTTTTTATAGTGTTACTAAAAGCATTATCTGGTTAACCTCTCATTTGAATATTTAGGTTTTGTAAGTATTTCATGTAAAAATAGTACACGATGGAACGATAAAAATGTCACCCTTAAAAAGACGACGTTTTTCATATTTCCGTTTAATGAAAACCGTTTTTATTTTTGTTGCAGATTATCTATTAGTTGGCCAGTTCCTATCTGAAAGTGACACAATGTTCAACGAGCGAGATCGGAGTTGCGCTACGATACAACTCCTCGTCTCTACTGATCTAACATGACTGTTTGACCATTGCTAGCACTCTCAAATTCATCGCTGGATTGCTACGAAAAAAGGGATCCGCCCAGGGTGATGACAACCAAGTATCCGACAATAGCTATGACATTTGGTGTGGTTCTAAGTATGCCTGGTTCCATCTTTTAAGTTAAGACCAACGTGTACCCGGGTGTGCTGAATAGTGTGGTGAACACCTGCTTCAACTAAATAACCGCTGGCAGACTCTGAGTGTGGCAGCAGGATTCTGTATTGGTCCACAAGTCCAAAGAGAACAAGGCTTATCTTATCGGTCCCCTCTCTGCCTCCGACATAATCCGCTGGACTACTCTGTTTGGGTATAGTCGAGAACATCAAACACATGTCCTCCCACAACACTAAAAGCAGCCTAATCGCCGCCATCCGCCGAGTATTTGCAAAGCTCCCGTCTGCGCTTGTAGAAAAAAACATATTCCCAAGTTTCGGATCTGTATCAAGACGGTGATTAAAGCTAAAGGTGGCTACTTTGAATCAAGTTGCCTGAATTTACTCTTTCATTGAAAGTTGTAAAATAAAACTGTAGTGTTGTTTCCTTAAAGGCGATCGTTCCACCCTGTACATTAATTAAGAATCATTGAATGTTTTAGATACATTTGAGGACGTGAGAGTAAACTAAACTCTAACCATTTCTATACCAACGGATACGATTTCCTGGCAATCAAGAATGAAAACCATGTCTTTGAAATAGAAGAATATTTACGAAAAATCAACCAACGTATCTACGTGTAAAGTGTAGATTAGCAGGTAAACAATAATAAGATCGTAAAAATCTAATATATAAAATAATATATGTTGTCTGTCTGTCTCCAGATTTTTAAACTCTACCTCATCCAAAACTAAAAGTCGCAGGGGCCTGAAATTATTGGATTTTTTATGGACCGTTCTTTTCTTGGTCTTAAGTTGGTTAAAAAAGTTTTTAAGGGATGAAAAAGGGGTAAACTTTAAAAAAAGTTGTTACATATTTGGTAAATTCATTTTAGTTTATTTTAATTTTTTAATTTTTAATCAGTTCATGTGCGTGGTACAGTGGTAATCTCACCAGTTTTTCTTTCTGCTTCGATACTAGCTTATGACACTCACATTTTTTTTTACTTTTAAAAGCCCGACTCTATAATAATATATACGAAAGTAGAACAAATCAAAATATCATATTAAAGCGTAGTTTATGTCCAGGAAAAGCCGGGCGCCCTCTTGTTGGTAATATATACGAAATCTGGAGGAATTAGAATATCATATTTAAGTGTATATTACGACCGGGCAAAGCCGGTACACACTCCTGCTAGTGAAGCAATAAAAGTTTTAAGATGCCATTCTTTTCGTATAAACGAAAATATTTCCTTTTTACTGTGTTATTATTAAATGCCAACAAAACAAATGTATATTTTCGGCAGATGCGTATAAGTATTTTAAGATCTGTCGAATAAATTGCATATGTGCACTACTTGCTTTAATCGACAGTAAAACCACATAAACCACTTTACCTTATTATATAGCTTGTACATTTGTAATTTACGAAGAGAAAAACCTGAACAGAAAATTGATTGTTTTTAAATTAGTTTAAAATAACTTAAGCTTCGACATACGACTTTTACAATGCCTGCACTGTATATTTTTTTATTAGACAGAAACAATATTCACATTGTTAAAGTTAATCGGAAACATCATATATTGACTTGATAAAAGAGGGCATTGGTATTTATTTTAACGTAAAAAAGATGTTAGCATTAGTCTAGCAATATGTCAAGTTTTTTAATAGTAACATTTTCCCAAACTCCCATGTCATGAGAAATAGAAACCTATCATTAAGATAGTTTTTCTTATATATAAAAATATGCATTTCATAAATTATGTAACGCAATGAATATTAAAATTGGGAGTACTTACATGTAAACTCTGTTATTCTCATTGCGGTGATTTATAGTTAGCTTGTTGCTATGTTTTATCTCATGTGAACCGTCGTAAAGTAAGTGCGTACTGAAACCATACGTACGTTTGTTTTCAGAGGATTTGTAGTTGGATTAATTTAAAGCATTTGTTAACCTATATTCAGTAAATAACAATTCTGTAAAGAAGATCATTTCGTATTTATGCTATTTTACCGTGTTAAAGCGATAAAGCCGGTACTATGTTACCGCAGATAAAGCCGAACACTTACGAGCGTTTCTGGGCGGATAACGGAAAGAATCGAGATAAGCAAGGAAATCAGACGCTAAAATAATTCATTCAATGTTATTGGCAAACTTAAGAGGACAGTATTATTATAGAGCTTTATCGAAAACAATTCAAACCAACATGAAGTTATCGCAATTAAGTGACAAATTGCAATTTGTGGGAAATGCGATAAAATTCTGACGAGAAAGAGAAAACTCACTTATTGGCAAAATTAAGAAAAAATTGCTAGACCTGCCACTTAAAAAGCGAATGAGGCCAAGCCATGTTTGGAAATACAAATTTTCCAGATTATCCCTTCAAAATTAAAAAAATATCTTTAAAAACTTAAAAACCTTTAAAAACTAAAAAGGATTACTTAAATAAATTAGAAAATAAAACAGATTTTCATGTTCCTTCAAAATTTAATAAAACATTAACTCTAAAGAATCAAGAAATCTATTTAAAAAACACAAAATACTTTAATATTTGATTTTTACTAGTCTTTATCTTTGTTAGATAAAAATAAAACTATAGCAGAGTTTTATATTAGCTGCTATTTTATTTATTTTTTTACGGATGCGGAGAAGTTACCGTGCTGGAATAATAAAATAATAATAAGGGTGTTTTTGTAAACTATTCTGTACTTTCACTTAACAGTCTAAAAAAAATAACAACGTAAAACTCGAATTTAAATTGAAAAATGCTATTACAAAAATTAACTTGTCTGCAAAAGCATTTTGGTGTTAGGATTATCGCTAAAAATAATTTAAAAATGAAACACTGGTTTCTAATAGAGTAGCAATATTTAAGTCTTCGTAGCCTTGCAGTGACAAGCGCTGCCCTGTGCTCTGGACGGTTGGATGACCCTTTAACAAGAAGAGTGCGTACATTTCAACTAATTTACTCTTTTTTGGGGATACATTTTTGTTTTCTTCCTGGTTACATGAACCACCGCTAGCCGCAGGAGACTAACCAGGGGATGTATGACATACAATTTTTCGACACTTTTCCAAGACATTGGGTGAGCAGTGTTTTCCCTGAATACGGCTGCTCAGTCACAGGAACTCCCACCGGAGTTGGTCTTTGTCATGTGAAGGCAGAACAACGATGTTATGATCGGGTTCCTGTCGCCTCTGTGCAGATTTGTGATGTGTACCTCCAACTGGTCAAGTCCGTACACGTTGCCACTCCTTCATTGCTGTAGTACTTGCAAAAGAAAGGAACGACAGATAAAGATAAGATAGAAAAATACGAGATAAAAGAAAGATCTCAAGTAACATCTATACATCGTTGTATTTAAGTGACAAGCGCTTGTACGATACGAGTACCACTCTCAAAGTGCCTGCAACAATAACCCAGTGAAAAGCCATTGCAAGATGACTGATAATCGCTTTGACCGCAGATTTTTCGTGAGAGTTGTCCTCTCCTAAAACGATTGGCTCGACCACGGCTTAAGGGAGCTTCTTCTACCCCGCTAATTTCATTTACCTATGACTGAGACTTAAGAAGCTAGGAACCAAAGCACGGCCCACACTCCGGTGGGTCATGAATGGTGCAGTAGACAAAGCCTAAGCTCTTCTGGAGGTTTCTGTCTTGGTTACCTCACCCTTAAACTTTGGAAAAGAAAACCCTATCCCACAAGGCAGGGGATTCATTTTATAGCACTCAACACTCGACATTCACAAGAGCCCCGTTAGCAGAACTCACGACGTACATGTGTGGGGATGATTAGATTGGGAATAGCTATATAGCACGTTAGAGAATCGGAGTGCTTTTAACACACGCTCACACGAATCCTTGAGGTCTATATATATATATATATATATATATATATATATATATAGATAGATAGATAGATAGATAGATATACATATATATATATATACATATATGATACATATATATGCATATATACATATATATAATACATATATATGCATACATATACATATAGAAATACATATATATACATATAGAAATACATATATATATACATATAGAAATACATATATATAAATATATATACATATAGAAATACATATATATATATACATATATACACATATGAATATACATATACATATAGAAATACATATATATATATATACATGTATATACATATGAACATACATATATACATATAGATATACATATAGAAATACATAGATATACATCTGGAAATACATATATATATATATAGATATACATATATATACCCATATATACATATAGATATACATATATACTATATATACCCATATATACATATAGATATACATATATATATATAAATATACATATATATACCATAGATATACATATATATAAATATAGATATACATATATATATATAAATATAGATATATATATATATATATATATATAAATATAGATATACATATACATACCCATTGATATACATACATATAGATATACAAATATATACTTATCGATGTACAGATATATACTTATAGATATACATATATATTTACATATGGATATGCATATATATACATATAGATACATATAGATATACATATATACATATATATATATGTATATCTATATGTACATATACATATATATACATATAGATATATGTACAGATATATATACATATATATGTACATATATACATATATGTGCATATATATACTTAAATATGTACATATATACGTATATATACATATATATATACACATATATACATATGTATATACAAATATATATATATACACATATATACACCCATATATATATATATATATATATATATACATATTTCAAGTTATATTGAAAACTCAGTGTGCATTTATACGTGACGGTTGAGATAGGCTTATAATATATGTTCTAATTTGCGCCTATGTGATTGTTCATGTTATGTTCCTTTCCCCGCTTTCCGAACTAAAACAACTGTGTTCAATAGATTTTTTTTTTATATTTGAATAAATTTTGTTGAAATATATTTTAAAATGATATCACATAAGTTAGGCCATCGACTTTTCACTAAATAACGAATATCTTGTATATCCTCTTCAAAATATTGAATATTATAAATGAATAAAAGAACAAACATTGAAAAAGGCGGCTTTAGCAAAGCAGGCATTTTTGCGCGACCTTGTGCAATACCAGGTGTACTTCATTTTAAGTGTAATCTTCATAAGTTAATTTTTTTCGTTGTAATCTTCTCTCATATTAAGCATGTTTTTTTAAAAATATTATTGTTATTACTTTTTTAATGTTAATATTTATCGGCGTGTATAATTTCATTAATTAACCAGGTGTTATCTTTCCTATTCAAACAGCATATTTAATCATGCCCAATACTTACAAAACTTATTTCTAAAATCTAAAGAGTGGAAAAACAACAGTTCCCTTACTTTATATTGTAACTACTTGTACGTTTTGCTGTTTTGTATTGCTGTATTTTGTGGTGACTTTACATTATAATTATGTAGTTGACTTTGATTATTTTTATTTCAGTGCTAGTAAATTAATGAATGAAATATAGTACAATATCACTCGATAGTTGGTCCAAAATTTTGGAATGGACTAGATGTTAATGTATGATTAGATGGAGTTTAAATGAAAGATTGGCCATTCTCTTCAGCTAGAGTTAATTTCTTTTTATTTCACACTTATTTCGAATTAATCGGTAATTTGGATCTTTCAACCCTTTCGGCTTGAATTCGTCTCAGTTTAGTCGATATCATTCTCAAGGGGAAATGCATAATTCAATCAGTTCGACAGATTTTGACCTGATAAAACATATAGGAAATAAACGGGCGGTTTATGTGATTTCTACTGGAAAAAAAAACGAGACGATGTTCCCACGAAGACCCAGGGGAGAGTCAAAGGAAGAAATGATCATCGACTTAACACAGATGATGCTATCCGCTTGTGCATGTATCTAAAGCTCACGAACATTCAAACACTGCGCATAGATGGCTGAATTTTAATAAAAATTATCTCCTTTTTTTTCTTTATTTATCTACTAATCTCGAATGGCTATGGATTTTTAAACAAGCGTATGTATTTTCGCGGCAACTTTATATAAAACCAGTCACTGCTACCCTTTAATTGGCATTGCTCTCCGATCCTCTTTGACCCGGAGTGATAGTACCTGTTGGCGTCCCAACTATGGGTTGAATAGAAACCAACTTAAAAAATCCAAATATACTCTATTAAAATATTGTTCTTCAAAATCACTGGATTCGGCATTAAATAACCTGAAAAGGGTTGATGTGCCGTAAAACAAAAACAAACAAACAATATACTTTATATTTATACTTATTAAAGTTTACTATTCCTGTCAACTCGTGCATTTGTTTAAATGATTTTGGAATAAAGACCGCTGAGATATGAGGATCTCGAATTTGGCAGTAAAGTTTATAGTTATCGGTAAATATTTATCATTATAATTTTTTTTATTTTAACGACATATTGAGATTTTTTTATATTTTGATCGTGACCTTATGTACTTTCATATTACGAGTTATATTTAATCATTGTATGAGGCAACTATACCAAATATTTCATCATTGTATAAAACAGCTATACCAAATGTTTAAACATTGTATGAAGACACCATATAAAATATTCAACTATCGTACAAAACAACCTTACCAAATATTTAACCATGTATAAAACAACCTTGACAAATATTCAACCATGTATAAAGAAACCATGATAAATATTTTATCATTGTATAAAGCAAACTTACCAAATATTCAGCCATTGTATAAAGCAACCCTGTCAAGTATTACATCATTTTATATAGTAACGACATCAAATAATCAAAATTGCATAAGGCCAGATTTTATATAAACTTTAAACTACATGCAATTCAACAGTTTTTTTTCAATATAGAGGCAGATTTTAGTTGACATGCTAACTCTGGCGTAGATTAGAAGTAGTAGTAGTAGTAGTAGTAGTAGTAGTTATGATAGTTCTATCTAAAATCAAACCGTATCCCTCGTATGCAATATACTGATTTAGAAAAAAAAACACCTACAAAATAACAATACATTCTTAAGCGTGCCTAAAATACTAAAATCAACAATCTTTTACTATATGTCTTTATTAAATATTGAATGGCATCATAAAAGTTTAAATTAAGTAAAAACAACAACAAATAAGTATATCATTGTAAAACACTTGTTCTCATAATTATTTACGAAATTTTCGACTCTCTCGCATTTACTTATATCGTATTCATAGCAACACTAATAATAACATTCCAGTACATGAGAGTTTATTGAGATTATGTAAATCTTATTTGTTGTTCACTAGTTGCGTCTCAAATAAAGCAAAAGACATATGGCGCCATTCGGGAAATTATATGACTGTCTAATACAAAACTTGTTTCCTCCAACCAGTCGCTTATATAGGCAGCCTTAACCGCATGCCAATATGATTTTCTACTGTTCCCCTA
>NC_136494.1:78068578-78076078 GCF_053919585.1 Euprymna scolopes
CTCCCTCAGGCATTTGGGCTCATGGATTTTAAATATCTGAGGGAGTGACACTCGTCTGACAAGACGTTGCAATCATCATCATATATGTATATATGCACATGTATATACATGTATATGTGTTTATATGCATGTATATATATATATAATATATAAGAACCAGTTAATAAAATGTTAAAAATATTTTGAAAAGGTGTAAACAACATATTTAATTTTTAAAAAGAAGCACAAATAAGTGGATAGTCCTTAATCCGCGGAATTTCGAAGAAATACTTTCCTTCTCATCAGCGGTTAGTATTTAGCAAAAGTCGGGATCGAAGTTTGCTTGAAAAGTATTTGATTAAACTACAAGTAAGTCATAGAATGGTACCAAATACTGAAGGAGAGTGATTATGGTTAAGAAAAAGATGATTTCACGTGAATAGTCTGGTGAAGGGTAAAATATCCAATAACGGTATAATCCAAAAATCAAAATCCAAAAAAGTTGGTTAAGTTTCCATTTCTACAAGTAAAATCCAAGGGAATTGTGTAATTGGAAGATGGTCCAAAGTAATCCAAAAAGGCAGAAATCCGTGGAATAATTCACAAATGCGAGCAAGGAAAAATTAGGGAATTACTTTTGAAATATTCGTATTTCAGAAAAAAAAATGTAATTTTATTGAACAGGTTTAATATATTTAGTTATACAAATTACATGCAAATGGCAAAAAAAAATCATTTCTCTGCAAGAAAAAAAGTTGGACCGGACATGTTTATGTGATGAAGACTTGGTTCGCGCTAAGAAAGCATTCTCGAATCGAACAAAACGTAATCCGTGCTCTTTTATATATACGGACTATCAGGAAAGACCGATTGACCACCGCGTATCTTAAAGATAATTTCGCATGAATCAGCACTATAGAATACTTTCATCGGCTGTCGTCTTTTATTAGCATTGCAAATTATGTTGCTATTGGGAATTAGTAACTTTATAGGAGGACACTATTAGTGTTCAAGTTCAAGTGAAGATTGATAACGCAATGAATTAATATTTATTATGGAATTAGCTGGATTCGAAACTACCACACGTAGGTCGACAGTCTGCGCCGTTAGCTTCTATTAGCCCTTAAAACTAATTTCCAAAAAACAAACAGATACTGCCCCTTAGTCCTGGAGAGAAGACAGAAGAAATAGAATTATCATAGAATTGGGTAAAACACAAAATATTCCAAAAAGATTACAAGGATTAAAAAAAAACAAGATAATGTCCTTACTTTCATCAAAAACTAACCGAGGAAATATATTACAGGAATTGATTACTTGTCAGCACTCCAGATTAAAGATTTTCCACTTTTAACTGGTACCTTTTTTCATTTCTTTTTTCAATTTCCTATATTTCCGTTTCTTTTGTTGAGTTTTTTTTTTTTACTTATTGAACATTTTAACTCCTCCTTGAAAGTCTAACACAGTACCGTGGTCTCTATCCTTTACATTTTGTCATCACTTTCATTTTAGTCGGAACTTTTAACTTTTTCTTCAAAAAGATTCTTTCGGTTTTGCCGGTGCCATGTGATCCTTTACTTAAAAAAAAAAAACGATCTTTAATCTCTGGATTCTTTCATTTTATCTTCATAGATAATTTGGCCCTAGGAAAATGTTCAGAGTTTTAAAAGTTTTTCAGAGTAAGCGGACAGATAAAGGGATCTATCTAGCTCTTTGTTTCTCTCTGTCCCTTTACATATATATATATATATATATATACATATATATATGTATATGTATGTATATGTAGGTATATGTATGTATATGTATGCATATGTATGTATATGTATGTATATGTATGTATATGTATATATATGTATATGTATACATATGTATATGTATATATATGTATATGTATACATATGTATATGTATATGTATGTATATGTATATATATGTATATGTATATATATGTATATATATGTATATATATATATATATGTATGTGTATGTATATATATATGTATGTGTATGCATATATATATATGTATGTGTATGTATATATATATGTATGTATATGTATGTATATGTATGTATATGTATATGTATATATATGTATATATATATGTATGTATATATATATGTATGTATATATATATATGTATGTATGTATATATGTATATGTATATATTTATATGTATATATATGTATATATATATGTATATGTATATATATATGTATATATATATGTATGTATGTATATATGTTTATGCATATATATATATGTGTATATATGTATATATATATGTATGTATGTATATATGTATATGTATATATATATGTGTGTATATATGCATATGTATATATATGTGTGTATATATGCATATGTATGTATATATATGTATTATATATATATTATATATATATGTATGTATATATATATGCATATATATATGTATATATATGCATATAAATGTATGTATGTATATATATGTATTATATATATGTATGTATATATATGTACATATTATTATATATATGTATGTATATATATGTACATATTATTATATATATGTATATATATGTTTATTTATGTGTGTATATATATATGTATATATGTGTATATGTATGTATATATATATGTATATATGTGTATATGTATGTATATATATGTATATATGTGTATATGTATGTATATATATGTATTTATGTGTATATATATGTATGTATATATATATGTATTTATGTGTATATATATGTATGTATATATATGTATTTATGTGTATATATATGTATGTATATATATATGTATTTATGTGTATATATATATGTATGTATATATATGTATTTATGTGTATATATATATATATGTATGTATATATATGTATTTATGTGTATATATATGTATATATGTATATATATATGTGTATATATATGTATATATGTGTATATATATGTATATATGTGTATATGTATGCATATATATGTGTATATGTATGCATATATATGTGTATATGTATACATATATATGTGTATATGTATGTATATATATGTATATATATGTATGTATATATATCTATATATATGTATGTTTATATATGTATGTATATATATGTATGTATATATGTGTATATGTGTATATATACATATATGTATATATATGTATTATAAATGTATATATATGTATGTGTATATGTATATATATGTACATATACATATATGTATGTATATATATGTATATATATGTATATATATATTGTTTTGTTTTATTTTATTCAGTCGAAGTTCTCAGAAATTAGGGGGTCCACAACCTGGGGCTAACACTTGAAGTCTATATGAGATACATAGATATTCGAATGTTCCATTAAAGACCTTTATCTCTCAAGCACTGAGTTAGTAAAGAACTTCAGAACATAATTTTCCTCTCCCCAATTAATCATTTTTATACGTTGTAGTATATCTTTCATTTTGGTCTCTTGGTCTGTCTGGATTCGAGATCAGGAATTCATGTAGTCTTGTGGAGTATCAAGCTTCGTGCTATTAATTGAGGTAATATCATATGGAGGAGGTACACCATTCCTCCTAAAAACTAATGTGAGTTAGCCATAGTGAGGAGATCTTATTTGTGCAGCGAATACTATGTGATTTTGAATATTTGGTCGGGATTTACTTCTGTGGAAAAAGTATCCTCATGCCAAGTTGTTCTGACAAACCCCTGTACAGAGAGACCTTAGACACTCGAGGATAGTGTCTAGTAGGCATTCAAGTTCTCTCCTGTAGGCATTCAAGTTCTCTCCAGGAGGCATTAAAGTTCTCTCCTGTCTTCACAGACACACACACACATATAGATATATGTGTGTGTGTTAATATTTCCATCTACGTCCGTCTTTCGCATCTATATATCGATACCGGTAAGTCTATATTGAGTATGTATGTATGTATGTATGCATGTATGTGTGTATGTATGCGTATATATATATATATGTATATATATATACTTATATATCGCTAATTTATCACCCTGCAATGCTAGTTTTACGTATTACTAAAAGAATTGTACTGCAATTGTTAGAGTACTTGTAAAAATTCAATTGTCACGATGATATTCTACTGAAGATTGAAGGTTTAATTCTCAAACAGGATGAGAGCAATGTACCCACGTAAAGAAAATAACGAGCTGTCAATGAAATTTGTCCGGATTCCTGTATTCGACAGTAACATTCCCGATTTCCAAAATATATGAAAAAAGTGTGGAGAAGGGATCAACCGAAGTGTTTTGAAAATGACAGTCACGATAAGAATTGGTTCCCTTACAATGTTCACACACACACACACACACACACACCCACACGCACACGCACGCACACACATATATATATATATATATATATATATGTATACCCACAATTACATTTTGACAATGCCACTAAAGATTTAGAAGAAGACAAATTATTTTATTTCTACATAAATTTCGTTGATAATATAGATATACATTGGATTCTTTGGAATATTTTCTCATGTTGACTTCGAATGTCGGCCACATTGAGTGCTCAATCTTCAACCTCTAGAAAAGTGTAATTACAACAAAATTTTATCAAGTTCTTTAGACTATGAGTCTTCGTGCCATCCTTAATGTGAGTGACACGGAAAATTATAATTTCAAATTACTTAGGACATGGCTAACAAAACAAGAGCATACCATGCTTGTGGATAAAGGCTTCCATTAAAAATGATATGTATGTTTGACACAAATGGTTCCGGAGTTTGGCAATATACAATTGAAGAAGATCGGATGTTACATCGACTGAAACGTTGTGAAAGTAACACTCAAAATAAGAACAGTGGTCTGAATAATCCAAATAATATGAATAATCAATCCTCATCTCACACATTTAGATTAAAGTTGATTCAATAGATCCGACATTGTATTGCGCCTGGAATGGTTGAAAAATGTTAAACATTTATACTGCTAGTTTATCAGTTTTACAGCATATATATACATAAACAGGTATACATATCTAACTATATATATATAGATATTTTATATTTCTCAGTATGTATGCATGTATATGTTTATATATATATATATATATATGTGTGTGTGTGTGTGTGTATACGTGTGAAAATTTAACGTACAGAAAAAAACTCTATCCTCATTTAAGAAATATGGCAATGCTATTAAACTACTAAGTTTGTTACAAAGGCATGATATCATATACTAAACACCCCCCGATAATTATTTAGCATTCAAACTTAGCGATTAATAACTACGTTGTATTTGATTCGATCCATGGATAGCACCAATAGACGTTTGAGACATAAACAAAATCAGACAGTATTATACTCCTCACACTCACACACTCACACACACACACACACACACACACACACACACACACACACACACACAATTACATTTTGACAATGTCACTAAAGTTTTAGAAGAAGACAAATTATTTGATTTCTGCATAAATTTCGTTGATAATATAGATATACATTGGATTTTTTGGAATACTTTTCTCATTTTGACTGTTATTTTTACTATGTTTCAGTCGATGTAACCTCCAACCTACTTCACGTGTATATTGTTGAACTCTGGAATCTTTCTGTCCAACTTGGAATCTGCATGGAATTGAGAACAAAACCCTTACTCCACAGGTGTATTATGCTTTCTTTCCGTCAGCCATGATGCAGTAAAATTTCTAAATATTATAATTTGCAGTTGTACATTTTGAATGTCACCCACACTGAGTGTTGAATCTTCAACCTCTAGTAAAATGTTACATACAACTTAATTTTCCAAGTACTTTATCGATTTCACTATGAGTCTTTGCGAAATTCTTAGTGTGAGTGATACTGAAAATTATAATTGCAAATTACTTAGGACATGGCTATCGGAACAAGAGCATGTTATGCTTGTGGATTAAATAAAGAGTTCCATTCACAATGATGTGCATGTTCGACACAAATGATTCCGGAATTTGGCTAGATATAATTGAAGAAGGTCGGAGGTTACATCGACTGAAACGTTGTGAAAATAACGCTCAAAACAAGAACAGTAGTCCGAAGAATCTAAATAATATGAATAATCAATCCTCATCTCCCATATTTAGATTAAAAGTGATTCAAAATATCCTACATTGAAAAAAACATATTTTGTCAATAATAAATAGAAAAATATGACAAGCCAACTTTATTATTTACTAGCGGGTGAGGGGGCAGCCTCGCCCGATCGTAAAATACGTTCAAATATATTTTTAATTCTGTCAGATTTCGTATGTATTACTACAAATCCAATTCTCCATTTTATATTATATTGTACGAAAAATATAGTACTGATTTCAAAAGTTCAAACTAACTTAGGTTCCATCAACTATCATCGAAACTAAAACATTTTGCGCTACAGCCGCGTTCCCTATCGTTTGAGCTATCGACATATATATATATAACATAGATGTAAAATCAACCACTTCAAGCTATGAATGAATTTGCGCAGAAGTAATATACTATTTCGGCATGTTGAAATGAATATTTTGCATTTAACCTTGCTGCCATTTTTCTGTACGCGTTGTTTTCTTTTTAGACAAAGATTTTACTCGTTATAAAGCATCCATGGTGTATGTTTACTGTTTCGTGTTAATGTCAATGTTATGTAACTAGTAGTTTTAGAGGTTATCGATTAAATATTTGCAGGCACATATGTATACATTCACTGTTTGTATATAGATGTATGTAATGTATAAAAGGAAAAATATAAGACAGTACTATATAGCACAACTAATGATAGGAATATTGTATTTTTAGAATAACTTCGGAATTATAATTTTTTGTTTCTTGTACGAGAACATGAGATCGTTTGTGAATTCCTTATAAGCCATTCTTTAACACATCAGTGATTATTTACTAAGTAAAGCGTTGTAAATTACCTTCACTTCTCTACCATTGGTAGTCCCCTTTCACTTCTTATAACCTATATATATAATAATAATCATCTATCCCGACACCTGTCTCCTAATTATAACTGCTATCTTGTATTTTAAATTACTGTCATTGATATATGTGCACCACAAAATTCGTTAAAGTTCTCCGAACAAAGTCAAATTTCCGGAACACGTATAATTACTCTCTAATAAATATTTGTAGCACTGGACTTACACTTATCTGATTTTTTTTTATCGAATCCGTAACAACTTTTTTATCCGCTTAACATATACCTAACTTTAAATAAACTTAACCTACGTTGCGCCTGGAATAGTTGAAAAATTTAAACATTTATACTGTTACTTGTTCAGTTTTACAGCATATATATATATATATATATATATATATATATATATATATATATATATATATATAAACAGGTATACATAACTAACTATTTATATATATATATAGAGAGAGATATTTAATATTTCTCAGTATGTATGCATGTATATGTTTATATATATATATATATATATATATATATATATTTATATATGTGTGTGTGTATACGTGTGAAAATTTAACGTACAGAAAAAAAAACCCTCTGTTCTCATTAAAG
>NC_136494.1:78081078-78083578 GCF_053919585.1 Euprymna scolopes
AAATGTACACATATACATGCATATGACAACATATACATACATGGGTACATACAGGCATACATACATATACGTGTGCACATACACATATATACGTGCATATACATATACACGTGCATATACACATATAAGCGCATACACATATATACGCACTCACATATATATATATATATATATATATACATATATATATATATATTTAAAGTACAGTGTATCACAATAATGAGTACACATCTCACATTTCTTCAAATATTTAAGTATATCTCTTCATGGACAACACTGACAAAATGATATTATGAGGGGAATTTTATAACAGGATAAAGTAAATGTCTATATGTTAAAGGTGATAGGTGCTAATCTTAATTCAAATCTTGAAAATAATATATACCATGAATATGATATGACACCGAAGCTATTATTATGTAAGGAAGGTAATATTTGCAATGGTTCTCAATCGGGGTCCATGTAGACTCCCATGGTACATGTAGCGTTAATATCGGTTAAGTCTTCCTTCAAGATAAACTGTTGGTATATGTTCTTTGGGTTTCTTTACATTACTGAAAAATAAAAAAAGCTATAAGGGTTCACTAAAATACATTAAAAAGAAAAGAAAGTCATGATTAAAAAAAAGTTGTGAACTATTGGTTTAATGCTAATAAGAAAGTCCTAATAAATATGTTGGTTGAACCTAAGACTGAAAATGTATTATTCCGTGTTGTACTATTACATCCGCATTACGTATTAGAAGTTATTTTTTCTAGTTAATATAATATTATCTAAAAGTAGTTAGATGTCTGATATTTCGAAATTCCACAATTTATTTATAACGTTTTAAAATGTGACTGACAGGAAGACGGAATGACAAAATCTCTGCTTATATTTTTGATTGCTAAGATTTGTTTTTTTTATTTTTCTTGTCGTCTTCCACGTGATATAAAATAACAACAACAACAACAACAACAACAACAACAACAACAACAAAACATATTGCTTTCGTTCTATATTGTAATTTGTCTGGATTTGATATTTGTCTGTTTTTCTTTGCTTCAGCATTTTTAGTATTTTTTTTTTCGGCGCGTTCTCACATCACAATTTTTCGAACCATTTTCCGCAGTTTTCTTGTTGCTGTTTACTTAAGACGATCTGGGTTTTTTTTTAAATATTTTTTCTTTCCATCTTGTTACAGGAACAGAAAAATCCTGTTTGCTAAACAACTTCCGTCTTTTTTTTTGCTGTTGGTTTTGTGAAATGCCAGGAAAAGTCTTATGTTTTTAAATAACTATTTTGTTTGCATTGCATTCTATATTATTTGTTTAATCAAAACTGTTTCGGCAGCTGTATTTCTGTCACGTGTATCGTTGTAGTCATGCTATGCATGTAGTTCTCATCTAATTAACATTCTCTGATATCTATTTAATTTTACATGCTACAAGTTGGTCTCAAAATTAACTGAACTGGTGCCAGAAATATTGTCTCATTTAAAAAAAAATAAATCAAGAATGAATGTAAATATATAAAACACTTCTCAACTTTACACTTTTTATTATTCACTTTAGTGTCAAATCTCAGATAATGTAAGATTAAATTACTTCCCGGGTACTCGAATATGGAAGGACTGCGCAAGTTAAGCGGATTTAGAAGTAACCGGTTTGAGCAGACAACCGGCGAAGATAAGAGGGATGGTGCCTACCAGAAGCATCTAAGGAGAAAACAATGAGGTCGTTAGTCTCGTCTTTTCTGTCTCATACTGGGTATAAATTCTGTTTTATTTTGTTTTTCGACTTTGAGGTTATCATGGAGTCTTGATGAAAAATAAAATTGATCCGCGTAGACTTCTTACAATATATATATATATATATATATATATATATATATATATATATATATATATAGTAGCTTCAAAAAATAAGGGACACAATTTGAAAATCTAATATTTGTTAGAAATCACAACTGTGAAAAGCTGACATTTTTACAACTGGTAGCTCTTATCATCCATGATTACATGCTAAAAGTTGAATCATTTCCAAAGGATGAAAACAGAATTATAGCAATTATTGATTTATTTTAAGAATAGGAACTGCCAGGGACAAAATTGAAAAACAATGTAAACAGCCAAAAAAAAAAAAACAATAAAATACATGTACAATCAACATTAAGTAAATGAGCCTCTTGTTCTCAATGACAGCTGCACATATTCAACTACAAGAACTGAATTAGTTCTTGACAATCCTCGATACTAATTTTAGCTTCATCCACAAATCCTACGTGATAGTAGAATTTATTTCCAAAACATCCACTCCTAAGTTCTTCCAAAGATTTTCTATTGGATTTAAGTTAGGATTTTGCGGTAGTCTATCCATAATTTTGTAAATCTTGCTCGCTAAGGTAACTCATACCACCTTTGCCTTGTGACATGGGGCATTATCTTCATAAAGGTAGCCCTATCGACACCTGGATTCTTTATGATTTGCACAACATGATCTTGAACAATGTTTTTATAGAT
>NC_136494.1:78088578-78136078 GCF_053919585.1 Euprymna scolopes
GGCGACCAGTAGAAAAAAATAATAGTCGCTCCCTTAGTCTCCCACCTCACCCCGCGCGTAACATATTTTATTTACTGACGTTGCCGTAACTAAACGATTATCTGTCACATTTACAAACATTTATTTATTTATTTATTTTGAAAAAAGTTTTACTTTTTATGAATATTAAAAGAAAATGGGTACTCATGCAGAGAGTGATCCATGCTGAAATAATAACGTTATTATTTAAAAAGCCATTCTTAAATTTTGTACCTATTCTGTACTTTAACCTTGCAATTGATTAAAAAAAAACACGATTTAAAAAATAGCGCAGATCACTCTCTGCATTAGCACCGAAAAATGTTACTAAACATTTATTAATAATTTCTCACTTTTTACAAACATTTGATTTTAAATTTCTTTTTAAATGACGACTTTTATCGACTTTTTTTTTTTTTAAATATCCCCCCATGGTGTTTATTCCGAAATCCGTTGTTAACATGGAGAGGTTGGGGATGTTTATTCTGAAAGCCGTTCTTAACATTTGTGGAGGTGGATCTAATGTAAAAAAAAAAAAATAAATTAAAAAAAAAACTAAATCATTTACTAATAACTTCTCACTTTTACAAATATTTTTTAATTTAAATGCGCAGATGAACAAATTGTTGAATAGTGCGAAAACAAAACATTTAGGTCCACCTCCACAATTTTCTTTTTTAAATGACGACTTTTATTGATAAATAAATTTACTTCTCCGCAACTTTTATTGATAAATAAATCTACTTCTCTGCCACGGGCACTGAACCCCTCCTTTTTTTAATAGTATTTTCGGGTGGGTATGCTGATAACAAATATCAGTTAAATTTTGCAAATAGCCCCCCCTCCAAAAGCGGTGTTTATTCAGGAAGCTGTTCTTAATATGAGGAGGTTGGGGAGGGGGGTGATTATAAGGTGGACCTAATCTAAAAAAAAAACAAGTTGTTTATGCGCACATAAGCAACTATTTTTTTATTAACTTTTTTTTTAAATTTTTAATTTAAAAATTAGTAAATTTCAATGAATAGAATAATAAATCATTTATCATTAATATGTGGTTTTGGTTTTGTGTTGAATGAAAGTTTTTTTTTTCATTACAACAATAATGAACCAATTTAAATCTTCCGGCATGCTTTTAAGTGTTACGAAATTATCAATAAATCGTTTAGTTACTAAGCCAACGTCAGTAAATAAAAAAAATCTTACATGCGCACGCATTAGCCTTGACTGGGAGGGGGGCTAAGGGAGCGACCATTAAATAATTATGCTGGTCGCCATGGAACTCAACGCCCAAGGAGTACCTAAAGTGGCACTTATGCACTTATGTTACCGTGCTATTTTTTAAAATAGTATTTTCCTGTTAAATTCAAATTTTACAATATGTTTTTCTTTTATTAATTTGTTAAGTGAAAGTACAGATAACCCGGCCGGTTTCTAATGCGAGGAAAATCTAGCCCCCCCCCCAAAAGGGGTACTCTGGATAATAACCAAACATTAAAATTGCCTCAGTCTCGAAAGATTTCTTCTCTACTGAACGAGGAAAAAAACGGTGCAGTGTAGTTCACCTTCTGTTTCTCTCCCCTCTCTCAATATCTCTCTCTCTATCCATCTCTCCCTTTCTCTCTCTCAATCTATCTTTCTCCCTATATCAGCCTCTCCATCTCTCTTTGAGCCCCTTTCTCTCTCTAACTCCCTCTATCTCTCTCCTTTCCTCTGTTTCATCCCTCTCTGTTTCTAACACTCCACCTCTCTCTCTCTGTTTATCTATCAATCCCTTTATCTCTCTATCTCCTTCTCTTTCTCTATTTTCCTCTCAGTCTCTTTTCTATCTATATATCTTCCTCTCTATCTGTCCATCTCTAATCCCTCATCCTATTTAGTATCCTAAATTAATTACAGTGAATAAGGCATTGTCAAAACATGGATAAATCCTATTTTAGTCACCTAATTTACTGACTGTGAGAATAGAAGTTATTTGGAAATTACTGTTACCTTGAACAGCACCAGAAGTAACTGGTAAAACCTTTCTAATTAAATTGATTTTGGCAGCCATTTGGTAACAAAATGACATAGCCTTAGCCCTTGCTGCATGAGGAATACCTGCGACCTTGCTGCCAAGTAGAAGAATTATTTATTCTACTTTAAAACATTCAACTTTTCAAAAATCTCATCTTCGACATCTCCAAAACATCCAATATGGGGAAAAATATTGCAGAAATGCAAACTTATTGTTTAGGATGAATGCACAATGGTACGCAAAAAATCACTTGAGGCTCTTGGTCGATCCTTGCAAGATTTGCGTGGCAATGTCAGACCATTTGGGAATGCAGTAATATTGCTTGCAGGAGATTTCAGACAAATGTTACCTGTTATTCTTCAATCAACACCAGCAGATGAAATAAATGCTTGCCTCAAATACTCTACTTTTTTGTTCCATGTGAAGACATTAAACTTAACTCAAAATATGCATGTACAGTTGCAGACTGTTCGATCCGCACAAAAACTTTTGCATCACTTGTGGGAAATTGGGTACGAAAAAGTGCCAGCTGATCAGAGTTAAGGGCAAAATTCTTTGACTTTTAACTTCTGTAATTTCATTTCATCAAAAGAATAGTTATTTTAAAAGGTTTTTGCAGATATTCAAAATATAAGAATTCCATTTGACTGAGTGAATGAGCTATTCTTGCAGGTCAATACAAAGATGCCCATGAACTTAACGCTATAATTAAATGTAAAATTCCAAGTGAGGTAGTCAAATACAAATCCATCGACACTGTTGTGAAAGCAGGTAAAGTGGTTAATTATCCAACAGTTACATTTGCCAGGGATGCCACCGCATGTATTGTAATGAAATTTGGTGTACTAATTATCATGTTGTGAAATATAAACCAATCCAAGCTTTGCAATGGCACATAGCTTGCAGTAAAAAAAATAACAAACAATATCATAGAAACAGCAATCTTAACAGGACCTTTCACAGATGAATATATCTTCATTCCATGCATTCCTATGATTCCACCGGATACATCATTACACTTTAGCAAATTGCACTTTCCAATTTTATTGTCATTTGCAATAACCATCAACAAAGCACAGGGAACAATCTTTACAATTGTGGGCCTTACAGTTACACACTGACTGTTTTTTCACATGGACAATTTATGTTACATATTCAAGAGTCACCAAACCGGAAAATCTCTATATCAGCTAAGAAAATTGAACAACAAAAACTGTGTACCCATGCAAAATGGAAATTTAAACCTATAAGAAACATGCTTTTTCTCATTTTGGAACTTTTTCCATTGCGCCAATTTGAGCCACAGCAACGCGTGGCAGGGTACAGCTAGTATATATATATATATATATATATATATATATATATATATATATATATATATATATATATATATATATATATCCACTACGTACATTTTATGATTACATAAACATTCTAGTCAAATTAAAAGCATTTTTATAACTGATTAACCCCGATTAAATATGATACCCATTTTAGCATAGATATGTAAAATTCACATTCCCCTGCAGATTGAATTCATACACACTTATTATGTTTAAGATTCAGGTCGGTTGTCATATCACACATACGGATACTATTCTTTCTTGTCTTTCACTACCTCTATCCCGATCTTAAACCGCCATCCTTTCCCATTCAATCCTATATTAAAATACAAACTCAAATTTGCACCCATATTGTGTTACACTTCCATGAAACACGTCTTACTTTCTACAACATGAGGGAACCGCCTGACATTATTTTTTTTTCCAAGGAAAAACTGATATTTTAATTGCAAACTTTGCTTTCGTATAAACTGTATCGCTTGAAGAGGTCTCTAGTTACTAGCAATTAGCTGACCGAAACATGATCATGAGTGTGTCGCAGCATGTTATTAAAAACAAATTAAGTATATATATATATATATATATATATATATATATATATACATATATATATATATATATATATATATATATAACCACGCTAGGATTCATCAGGCTTATGAATCCTAGCGTGGATGAAACTCGGAATATTCTTTGTAGCTTAATCGTCATATGTATTTTATAACTTACTACCTAGCTCTACCTACGTATTGAGACCTGTTGAAGTAAATACTTAAAGTTTACGCAGAAATTTATACTTTCGTATATTAATTTATGTGATTAAATAAAATAGTTTACACACACACACACACACACACACACACACACACACATATATATATATATATATATATATATATATATATGAACAAATGATTAATAAAACATGCTAAAAACATCTTGAAAAAGAGTTAAAAACATATTTAATTTTAAAAAGGAAGCACAAGATAAGTGGATAGTCCTTAATCCGCGGAGTTTCAAAAAATACTCTCCTTCTCATAAGAGGGCAGGAATTAGCAAAATGCGGGATCGGATTTCGCATGTAAAAATATTTAATGAAACCACAAGTAAGTCACAGATCTTACTTGGTTAAAAAAAGGGTGAGGTAAGGGGAATAGGAGGTAAAAAAAAATGGTAAAAAGATTTCACATGAATGGATAGTCCGGTGAAGGGTAAAAAATCCAAGAATGGTAAAATCCAAACACGGTCGAATTAAAAACTTCCAATCTAACAAGTAAGTTCCAAATCGTCCAAAATGATCCAAAAGGCAGAATTCATTGGAGAAAATCGCAAACGGAATGAGTTCAAAATCATTAAAAGAAAAGTTCAAATGTGCACAGAAAAAAAGCACTATGTAATAGTTTAGCATTTTACCAATTTCCACATTTATTGAGGATCATGTGCACATATCAATCCTATAAAACTAAATTCATTATTTAACGCAGTTTTATATATATATATATATATATATATATATATATATATATATATATATATATATATATATATGAAATACATTTTTAAAGGAGGGCGCGTTTTTTGTAGGTGGACTCCTATATGGTCATATTAAAAAAAAATGCATCCATACTACTTACCGCGTTGCCGAGCGTATATATAATCAAAAATGATTTATTCTGTAAAACAGAAATATCTTCCTTTATTTCATATTTATTTTTATCTTAAATGTAAAAATAATATGGCTATATTACTTAGCGTGTAAGCTCAACTTTTATATTTACTTTTATTAAACTCCAAAAATTTGCATTGCTACTGGGATTAAATACTAATATTCATAAAACCTCGCCAGTATGAGGTGTGTGTAGCAAGATGTTTGCTATCATTATATTTAATTCCTGCATACTGCTACAGTCCGGGACAGAATTTCAAAGGATTGCACTTCATGAAAAAATAATATTGTAGTAGAAATCTCTATAGTAGTGTTAGCGTGTACCTTAGTTTCGGGATTATCGGATGCATTTTAGTCGAGTTCATGCCGGAGTAGTAAGGTCTTCGGAGTACATGCAAGAGAAGTGCTTGTAAAACAAGTGCACGGATGCAACATTGTGGGTGGAGCTTGCTAGACAGCATGAAACCTATATGATTGTAGATTATTTTTTGACCGAATTGAATTTGTTTCTTTAGGGTAACAACATTAGTCTTAGTAGATAGAGATGTTGTTATATATTTAATTTTACGTTCAACTAATAATTTGAACTTGAGATTAAGCAATTCCTTTAGACATGTACGCAGTTGATTTATTTGTTTATTAAAAATACCAGTCCAGCGTTGATATCTCTTTAAAGTAAAACGGATCTGATTATACAGGGTGGTTCACTTAAAAGTAACCCAGAATATGTAGTAGAGGAGGAACATAATTTATTGTTTAAATTATCTGTAGTGTTATAAAAGATGCTGAAAGTGCTCCCCGTTAACATCTATGAATTTCTGCCTGTAGATATTCTCTGGTTATTCTTCTAGTAGCGTTGGTAATATTCTCTCTCAGTTGGTCAAGATTGTGAGGATTATTTGTTTGCTTTAAAGTCCCCCAAAGATAAAAATCACATGACAAGTTCGGGGAACCTGGTAGCCATAACCCCTTGCTTATTGTTGTATCTTCTGTGAACATGTCATGAACTCGTGTCAGTGATATGTGAGGCGTGTGGCATGTAGCGACATCTTTTTGGAAAAAGAATTGCAGATTGTCTTGTGATGTAAGTTGGTCGTTTAGAGAAAGATCAGAGAGATGGGGCTAGTTGCTAGTTGGCCACTTAATCTGAATAAGAATAATGATTAGAGAAAAGTTAGTGTGATCGGGCTACTTTTAAGTGGATCACACGGTATTAAATACTCATCAGGAAATCTGAAACATAAATCATTTTTTAGAAGACCTTAATGTCATATCGTCAATGACGTGATATTTTTCAAGCACTGTCCCCTTAGCATCGCCTATATAGTCCAGTGTATGGTTTATGAGAGAAACGTAAGAACATCTATAGTGGACTACGTTTGCATAAATCAATATGAAGGTTTAGAAAGAAGCATTGTATTAGCGAGGTGTCGGGTAACCGCTACAGTTAATAAAAATTCTTTAATTTTATAGAAAATCAAGGAAAGACTGATAGGCCTATGCTGTAAAGTCAGTGCTATTATAAATATATACTCCGTCATTCCTAAGTATCGCTTTATTAGTTTCGAACCTCCTTTTGTACATATAATTATTTAATACTAGCAAGACTTCCAGAACGGACTTATTCATATGTAATGTATATTCAGCGTAAAAAGAAACGCGCTGATATTATTGTATCTCTTTGTTTCTTGGTAAAACTGCAAAAGAATTTATCTAAGCTATCAGGGACGCCCAGCGTAGCCCAGTCGTGAAACCCGCTTAAATATTCTATTGTTATTTGTGCAGATTTAGTAGATAGTATTATTATAGTCAATTTGCTATCGATTCTTTTATATTATATAGTTGTGAGTTCCATCAACTATAATCGAAACCGAAACCAACATGCATGAACAGTTTTTGGTAAAAATATTTATTACGAACAGGGAAAATTATTTATTACACAAAGATGGATTGAGTGCCATCAGTTATAATTGGAACCGGAACTTAAACTTATGAAGAATTTTTGATTAAATTATTTATTACAAAAAAATGGAAAATCAAAGCTATTTAATGATAGTCACTCGAAAGGAAAATGAAAGTTTGACACACAAAGTAACACAAACGCTACTGCATTAATGTATAGAACATCTAACTACATGTCTAGAGAGAGAAAGAGAGAGAGAGAGGCGGGGAGAAAGATAGAGGTAGTAAACGAATATACATCTTAAGAAAAATAAAGTATTGCCTTAAACAAAGCAGTTGTATCTAATTGTTGTATCCTTACAAACATGTGTTGGAATATTTTAATTTTATAGTTGAAGTCTTTTTTATGCCCCTCCTCTAAAACATTTAAAATCACTTCTACGTTAATGACATATGGAGAATATATTAATGTATATTTTGTCTATTGTTTTCATTTCATATAATGGAGGATATTTGAATTTTTATGAATGGTCTACATCCATATTTTATTGACTCTGTAGTAAAATTATAATCTAAATATTACCAGATGTGTACACTTAAAACCTAGGTATGAAGTTAGTACATGAAAATATAAACACACCTGATTGTATATAATAATATACCTTATCTAAAAGTAATTCTCTTACATAGTTGTCATAGAGCTTAAGGTTGAAAAATGTATCAAATGTTAGAATAATATAATAGAGTAATATCAAAATATTGGTTTCAATATTTTTCATGCTGTGAGGAAGCGATGTTTTTTTTTGCTTTTAAATGTCTGATACACATAAAAAATACGTGTTGTCTTTATAGAACGATGTTTTAAAATATTTTTTTCCTTTCTGATGCACTGATTCTTCTATGATTGAAGCTGTAATCTTCTATGGTTACCACAAACGCTGTGCTGTAATTCAAGTATGAATCATAAATCTATTCATATGCATGATATGCAGTTTGCGTTTCGTGAATGTTGTTAAGCCATTAAAACTTTGAAAATTTTGTAAATGAATGGCCAAGTGATGTTTAAAATAAATGGATCTATTTTTTCATCGCTAAGTCCTTGCTCTGTAGCCAAAATATTGCGAATGTTTATTTGTTGTGTCATAATAAAGGCATAGTACTGTTTGACACACCGGTTCCCGACAGATAACCGAAGTTAAGCAACAAAGAGTCTGGCCAGCATAAAATGGGTGATCATTTTGGACTTCAAGGTGCTGTATGCGCTCTCCGCTTATCTCGGCATTGTTTTCAGTCATCCCGGACTTCTCCTTGCCACTGGACTCAAACAGTGCCGATTCAGGAGAGTGTGCAACCCTTGCCTAACAATTATACGCGCAGCTGCCCCATACGGGGGTATCCTTTGTCTTTCAAGACTGAACGGAGGTAATGATCGATATAATAAAGACTACATTTTTGTTTCTTTTTATTTTTGTTGTGGTGGCAACCACTTATTTGCATATGCGAATAACATAACACTATAAATGGCAAGCCTAGGTTGGCCTTGGGGTGTCTTAATCAAATGCCACCAGAAGTGACGCCGAAGAGCGTACATGTCCTCCCACCAAGACTCTCTGACTCGACACCGTCATTTGTACATATTGTAAATATACCTTTTTTCTTTAATACACTTATTATTGCGTTATCTTGTTGTTTGCGTCTTCATTGTATTTCCTTACTAATTATTGTCAACCTTGCAACCACAACAGTTGGCGACGAGATATGAAGCGTCAAATATAACAGTTTGACGAAGAACTATTTAAAAAAAAAGTACAACGCAAAGGTTGACCATTTTTTTAAGGAATGCAAAGTGTTGACGAGTAAACGGATTTTACGCTAAAGAGAAGTTTCAACTCAAGTGAAAAAAAAAAACTCTAACGTGGCAAAAGCGACAATTTACACCGTTTTCTGGGAATCCGACTTGCAAACGAATGTAAAAGTGAATTTTTGTTTGTCGCTACACGACAAATCTTACTAAAGGACCAACTTGCAAACGAAAAGCGAACTTTGTTCTGTCGCAAAACGACAGGTCAGACCCGTATTACGAAAATCAAGGAAGTAACCTACGGAAAAAGTTCACCAGTGGATTCTAATTACTGTTCTCCGTAAACAAAACAACAACTAAAGGACTTTTTAATTAATGTTTTGGTTGACGTCGATACTAAAAGGAAATACCACAGCTAAAACTAAAATTCAAGGAAAGGATTTTGTTTCTTGAAGTTGTCACTGAATAACGGATAATACAGTAAAACGTCACGGAAAAAAGGTAATCTCAATTTAAGAGGTATTTTAATTACTAAAATACTAGAGAAAAAAAACTCCAAGAACTAAATGTACTGCATACATTTATTCAATTGTGACTCGATTAAAAAAAAAACCCAAACTTTTATTTTGTGGAAAGAGTTACTTATTAGTAAGTGCCTAAAAACGGAAAGTCAATTCCATTTCGTGATTCCAGATAAACCTGTTTTATTTTTTTTTGCAGCGTGACTCGCAAAAAGAATATATTATTGCAAGCAGCGATATTATTATTGAAAACAAGAGCTTACAGCAATTTGCTTTTTTGTTGTAACCCAAACCGGTGTATATGGTTCATGGTACAATATTTTTTTTAACTACACACTAAAAAAAAAACAACAACAACAAAAAAACATGGAAGACTTATCAAAAATGTTCATGCAATTTTTACAAGCACAAGCTACACAAACCGAGTTTTGCAAACACAAATACAGGCAAAGGCTGACCGCGAGGAAAAGAGAGAAGACAGATTATTGAAATGGCAGCAGGAACAAGAAGAAAAGCAGAAAATGGCGCAATTAAAGCAGAAAAAACTGCAATTGGAAGAGGAAGAAAGACAAGAGGAACGTTTTGCTAAAACACTGGAACTACTAAAGAGTAATCGAGAAAATGTCGATAGTGTTAATTTCTCCCATACAACTATTTTTAATAGCATGGACACATTTCATTATGTGCCTGAGGAAGAGAAGAATTTTGAAGCATACTACACAAGATACGAGGATGTTTTTCAACTGGACTGTAAAAATTGGCCAAATAGTCAGAAAGTGAGCCTCTTACTCAGAAAATTGGGTACATCAGAACACAGCAAATTCGTAGATTACATATTACCTAAAAAAACTGCGGAATTAGAGTTCATGGAAGCTGTAAAATTACTAAAAGAATTATTTAATCCAAATATATCTCTTTTTCATAAAAGATGGCTGTGCATGAATCTAAGAAAGATGGACAACCAAGATTATTTGACATACGCATCAGTTGTCAATAAAAACTGCGATAATTTTAAGCTTGCAGAACTAACGGTAGAAGATTTTAAATGTCTAATCTTCGCTCAAGGGTTAGTTTCCACGAAAAATGCAGAAATACGCAGACGAGTGTTGTCTAAGCTGGAATCTGAGCAAGATTTAACCCTCCAGAAACTAGCAGAGGACTGTGAAAGGGCCATTACACTAAAAAAGGATTCAAAAAATGTAGAAGAATCCGGAGTGGCATATGTAAGAAAAGTTAGAAAACCATACGCACCAACCAAGAACTTTACAAAGAAAAGCAATGGAACGGGATATTCCAAAGATAATAACCATAAATATAGTACACAATATAACACGCCTCTTCCTAGATATAACTGTAAGAGATGTGCAGAAAAGCATTGGGAATCAGATTGTCCTTATAAGAAGAAAAATGCTACATTTGTAAGAAGGTGGGACACAAAAGCGATTGCTGCAGATATAAAGATTACACCAGAAAGAGAGTACAGCTAACAAAATCAAATACAAAATTAAACAAAGATCGGCGAAAATACGTAAAAGTGGAAATATTTAAAACATCAATAAAGTTACAACTCGACTCCGGCTCCGATGTTTCTATAATAAACCTGAATACGTGGAAAAAGTTGGGAAAACCGGCCATGATGAAAACTAGTAAAGCAGCCCGGACGGTAACTGGTGGTGGTATAAAATTTGAAGAAGTTGTCCTCCCGATAAAATTGAAAGGGATTTCGAAGAAATTAAAAATATTCGTACTAAAAAATAGTGAAAATCTGTTTGGAATAGATTTAATTGAGAAATTCGGACTATGGGATAAGCCAATCAATACATTCTGTAAAAAATTAGAATGTTCTTCTCCAACAACAGTAAATATAAAAGACGATTTAAAAGAATTATTTCCTGAGGCATTCACGACGAACTTAGGTCGCTGCAATAAATTCTAGGCCTCGTCTGAACTTAAAGAAAACGCCAGCCCAATTTTTAGAAAAAAGCGAAATGTTCCGTTCGCTGGGTTGGAAAAGATTGATAAAGAATTAAATAGATTGGAACAGACGGGAATTCTATCAAAAATAGAACACAGCGAGTGGGCAGCCCCCACCATATACGTAAAGAAAAAGAATGACGAAGTTAGAGTGTGCGCAGACTTTTCGACCGGGGTCAACTCCCTATTAAAAGATCACCATTACCCCCTTCCAAGCCCAGAGGAAATATTCACGAAGTTGAATGGGGGTAATATCTTCTCCAAGATAGACTTGAGCGACGCGTATTTGCAAATACCGGTCGAGGAGAATTGCTCAAAAATACTATGCATCAATACGCATAAGGGATTATACAAATACAACTGATTGCTTTTTGGCATCAAAGTAGCACCTGCCATTTTTCAGCAAGCGATGGACACCATGCTAAGTGGTATTGAGTGCGCATGTGCATACCTGGACGACACTGTTGTCAGGAGCAAATCCCTAGAAGAACATAAGGAACATTTGAAACAAGTATTTACTCGAATACAAGAATTCGGCTTTAAAGTAAAAGAAAGTAAATGTGACTTTTGTATGAGCGAGATTAAGTATATTGGACACATAATAAACAAACATGGACGACGTCCAGACCCAGACAGATCTGCGGCAATAAAAAATATGCCAGCACCTGATAATGTAACAACCTTGCAGAGTTTCTTAGGACTCGCAAATTATTACCAATCTTTTATTGAAGGAATGCATAACTTGCGAGCCCCCTTAAATAATCTGCTTAAAAGGATACACCCTGGAACTGGACGCAAGAATGTCAAACCGCTTTTGACAAAATAAAGAGCGCACTAACATCCGAATTATTCTTAACGCACTTTGACACAAACTTAAAAATAGTCGTCGCTAGTGACGCTAGCTCCTACGGCTTAGGAGCATGCATTCAACATATTATGCCGGATGGGTCTAGAAAACCAATAGCGCACGCTTCGAGAACGCTGATACCAGCCGAAAGGGCATATTCACAAATCGAAAAAGAAGCGTTGAGCATAATCTTTGCCGTGACTAAATTTCGCCGATATTTATATGGTAGACAATTCATACTTGAAACCGACCATAAACCGTTAGTCACGATCTATGGATCAAAAAAAGGATTGCCGGTACACACCGCAAATAGATTGCTGCGCTGGGGTACAATACTACTTAATTACGATTTCCAGCTACAACATCTAGCATCAAAAAAGATTTGCCACGCGGATGGACTGTCAAGACTGATACCACAGAAACACAATCTGGAAGAATCAGTCATTGCAGCAATTCGGACAAATGTTGAAGAAAAAAATATGGTAGCAAACATCATTAAGGAACTACCCGTAACTTTGTCGGACATTAAAAGGGAAGCCGAGAGAGACGAATATATAAAGGACATAAAAGAGGAAATTATAACGGACACAAAGGTGCAGGAAGTTTTCTTCATATGTGATGATGTGTTACTGTACAGCGAGAGAGTGGTAATACCCAAAACATTGCAGAATAGGATGTTAAGAGATTTCCACACAGGACATCCGGGGATAAATCGAATGAAATCGTTAATGAGAAGCTACGTGTACTGGCGTAACATGGACACTGACATAGCGACAACAATTGATAAATGTAAAGGATGCCAGTTAGCGGCAAAATCTCCACTTATAGTACACAAACCTTGGCCGAAAACCGACCAACCATTGTCGAGAATCCACATGAACTTCGCTGGTCCAGTAGGTGAAAACTATTATTTAATTGTAGTGGATAGTTTCACAAAATAGCCGGAGGTAATGCGTTGCAGGAATCCAACAACGAACAACTCAATAGGGTTCCTACACGAGTTGTTTGCAAGATTCGGTGTACCAGACACACTGGTCACTGACAACGGAACGCAGTTCACATCCGCAGAGTTTAAGGAATTTTGCGACACGTTCCGAGTGAAGCACATCACGACTCCACCGTATCATCCAAGCGAACGGCCTCGCAGAAAGGTTCGTGGACACGCTAAAACGAGCGTTATGAAATCCATTGGAACACCAACAGAAAAAGCTTTGCAACAATTCTTGCAAGTATATAGGATTACACCACATCCTAGTACACAATCAAACATATCACCAGCTGATCTAATGTTTGCCAGAAAGGTAAAATCAGCGTTTGACATACTATTGCCAAGGCAGGAAATTATCCGAAACACTACACAAACGAGAAGAAAGAAATATAACTCGGGAGATCGAGTATATTTTAAGTGCTACAGAAATAACATATCTTACTGGGAATGTGGAGTAGTGGATAAACGCATTGGTGATTGTACATACATGATTAAAGGTCCATAGAATATACATAAAAGGCACCTAAATCAGATAAAAAACGTCATATCCAAGATGATGATGATACGACAACAGTCGAAGAGGAGGACACCATAGATATCATATACGAATCTTTTAATTTGGAACCGCCTCAAAATGCACCTGAACCCCGAAGATCAGGTAGGAAAAGAAAAGTGAATGAACCATTAATGGTAAACCCAAAAAGAAAAAGATATTGAAATCTGTGTGACTTAAAATCTTGGGAGGGGGGTGTTGTGGTGGCAACCACTTATTTGCATATGCGAATAACATAACACTATAAATGGCAAGCCTAGGTTGGCCTTGGGGTGTCTTACTCAAATGCCACCAGAAGTGACGCCGAAGAGCGTACATGTCCTCCCACCAAGACTCTCTGACTCGACACCGTCATTTGTACATATTGTAAATATACCTTTTTTCTTTAATACACTTATTATTGCGTTATCTTGTTGTTTGCGTCTTCATTGTATTTCCTTACTAATTATTGTTCAACCTTGCAACCACAACAATTTTGAAACAGAAACTTGAATTATATGTCCTCTACGCTTAAAATCTCGCCCATAATAGACCGGGCATAAATATACAGCCCAATCACGTTGAAACGCGGGTTCCCATTAGATCACCGAAGTTTAGCTATGTTGGGCTGGATCAGTACCAGATTGTGGAGCATTTAAGTATACCAGGCACTATACGTAGAAGCTAGACACCTCCTTGAAGAACTGCAAAAACTTAATGTTGTCATCTCCCCCCCTACCTCGAAAGCTATATACATGCAATTGTGTACCGCTTACGAATTTGATATACCAATGGAACTTCATCCTCTGAAGCAACCAGTTAGTTTTTGCTTAGCTTCGGATCGAAACGGAATAGATTGGACTTTATATTTTGTACAAAACGTCATTTTGTCTATAGAAACATAGAACTACAAAAACCACTCTAATATCAATTGATTGACACTATCCAGAGCGTTCACAATTATTTTGATATCGAAACGAAGGACACTTGTATTATGTTATATATCGATTATGCCCGAGTACGAATATAATTTATGAACGAGACCCCTAATAGCGATGGTGATTGAAAATCACGTGAGATTCTCTTAACATTTACGCCAAGAAATAATTTACAAAATTGCAAATAAAAACGTATTGCATTACGACCTACGTCGAAGATTAGCGTGTTTTTATTAGCATATCAGCTCTATCTCGGGTTATTTAATAGTGATTTCGTCTTTCGGAAAATGTAATCATCATTCAAGTTTTTTTTTATTTTTTCGATTATGTATTCATGCTGTTTGAGTTGGTTTAGTTGTTTTGTGTTACGTCATATCATCCGTTTTCGTTTTATTTAAAGCAAAATTAAGTAATTAAAAAGAAATATGTTTTTTAAATATATTTAAATATTTATTCATATAATTTTATTTAACTGTCGTGTTTTGCGCTGTACGTCTATCATTTTGGGCTTATTTAATGCAGAATTCATAATTTTGGAAAATAATGTTTTCATTCTTCTAGGTCTTTTATCTCTTCAAATATCTTTTCATGATTTTAGTTTGGTTTGGATTCCAGGATTGGTAAGCGGTGACCCTACAGTGTAAAGAGAAAAGTATTTGTTCTTTGTGTAGGATAATTGTGTTTTTAAAGGGGAAAACGTCGAGTGCATGTTTGTAAGGTGCATTTCACCTCAAGTTCAAATCATATTTAAACTGCGTAATTTGGTAAACCTAGGAAATATACAGAATTAGAATATTATCTTTACTCCATAAGGAAAACAATAACAGTGATTAAAGGAATATAGCTGGTATAAACAGTTTTTGTACAAATATTGTCTTACATGGATAGGGCAAGAAGAGAGTGGCAAAATACGATGGCAAAATACGATGACGATGGCAAAATACGACTGGATTGGATAGAGAGCGCTCTTATGGAACACGAATGATTAATGTGCATTTGAAGCCAAATATGTATTCTTTTTTGGGTGACCTTGCCCAACGCGAGATTAAACGCTAGAATTGGTTAGACATGTGATAACTAGGGCTATGACAACAGAATATTCTTCTCATTGTTTTAACTTTCGAGTATATATCCAACACAGTTATAGAAGTTAATAAACCGAGAACCACATAACTCTATATAAAAGCATATATCAATGGATACACATTCGAGAGTCAAGACAATGGAAAGAATATGCTGTTGTCCCAGCCCTAGTGGTAACAGATATTTAATGCTATGCCAACTTAAAACTTGACGAAATATATCGTCTCTTGTTTTTTTTATTTCGAACGGAGTCACCACTTATCAAGACTGGAAGACCACTCTAAGATAAGGATTGATCATTGTTAAGATCGAAACGTAGTAATAATTTATGATGAAAATTGAATACAAAATAATTATTTAATCGGACAACTCAATAAGAACTTGTTTACAGTGTACTTACAACAGAATTGTAGTCATGTAACGTCACGCACCTTTATACACGCGTTAACATGTATTCACTTGGAACTCAACACATTGTAGCAATGTACGTCGCAAGTGACATAGGAGAAATATCTCAACTTCTTTTCTTTTTTTCTTTTTTTTTGTTGAAAAAACGACATTTATTTCGAGGCCTTTCTCGAATAAACCCTTATTGTTATCCTTCTCTCAGACATCTGCCATCTCGAATATCGACTCTCTGCACACGTTGTTTTTTTTATAATTGTTTTTCTTTTTCTTTACGGTTACATCATTTTTGGACGCGGCTCGGGGTTTCCATACCGTTGCTTTACTCTGTTACACAATTTAGAAACACTGAAAATAAATTCTATACAATAAAAGGCTAAAAAACAAAAGCAGGAAAAGAAAAAGAAACTAAAACGTTCACACAAAAACATGAATACATAAAAAATGTCCAAGTATATAGTCCATTTAAATGTTTCACTTTACAATCTTTTTTTCTTTTTCCCCGTTAATAAGTCTTTCTATTATTTATTTTATTTCAGTTGTAAAAAAAAAAAGAAATCCAGCGTATTTTATTAAATATTTAAAGATAGCACTTTAATACGTTTAAAGGAGGAAACACTTAGTTTACTGTTTACTTAATGAAAATATATTTAAACATTCTGTGAATTGACTTGAATCAGTGCCGACATATTTCAGCTTAATTGTCCAAAGTATAAGTCTTAAATGTTTACAATATGTTACGAACTAAGGCAAATCGAGGCAAGACTAAATCCATCTGCTATTAAGCAGTTTTAGATGCCTGTTGGTATTGCGCCTTTAAACTTACCAAACTTAAACAGGGTATTTTTATTTTAGCTATAAAGTTAGTTTATTGCTATAGACAGTCTTTATGACATATATAAACTACTTCCTTTACTCACATAAAATTAATATACGAAAGTATAGATTTATGCGTAAACTTTAAGTATTTACTTCAAAAGTGCTCAATACGTAGGTAGAGCTAGTTAGCAATTTATAAAATATATATGGCGATTAAGCTACACTGAATTGTTTGCTAACCTTTTCGTCTGGCGAGAATATTTTTCTTACGCATTCTTTTCTCATTTTTTTAAAAAAATTTCAAATTTCCTCTACATATCATTTCAGTTATGTTAATATTTTTATCCTTGTATTTGGTAGATTTACAGTTTTTTTTCAAGTTTTCAATCTTGGTTTGTCTTGTTTTTCTTACTTTCTCAAAGTTTCTCTCTCGACTTGGTCAGTTATTGTTTCTATCCTTACGATTGAATTTTGTAGTATAATTTTGTGTTTTTCTTTTTTCATATTGACATATTTTTGCCAAAAACCTGAACAAACGGCGTAAAATATATTTCTGTAACGTTACACGCGTTTACATATGTGGCCTGGGACCCAACGCGTTGTAGGAGAGTATTTCGCGAAGAACCCAGGACAAGTAATAATTCGACCCCATTTTAAAGAACGACATATATTTCCGGGTACTTTTGCGAATAAAACCTGAACACACTCCGTTTGACCTCTTTCTTCTCGAATGTCGATCTTCATCTGTGCACACGTTAATTTTATAGTCTTTTCCTTTGTTCCTTACGGTGACGTAATTTCTCACACAGCCCGGCATTTGTATGCGTCCACGATTTTTCATTACTGTTAGCTGGCAATCAAGCAAACGAAACGTTGATCTAGGGGCGGTCAGTTGTGGAAAACAAGCTGTGTTTATGTAACTTCTCTTCAGATATGTTGTATCTAATAATGTTATTGGAAAAAGTTTGCCATGTATTGGACCACAGAGAAACACTTGCCATGAAGAAAACGATGCAGCGGAGATAGGCTTGCAAGGCCTCTTTTGTGACAAAGAGGTTTTAGGGAAAAGAAAAATATATCAACTATTAGATTTCGAAGCCACCTATTGTTTGAGCGTTTTCCCACGGTTGATAAAAGTATACGTAGACAGAGACTTATGTAAGATTGTACCATCGTAATGTTAAATAGATGGCGGCAAAGATAATGAGGACTGGACATTAAATAGTTGACTAATGCAATTGTAAAACAAAAGAAAAATTATTGAAATTACGGTGTTTGCATGTGTCTGCATCGTGTTAGACTCTAACGTAGAAGATATGCTCATGAATTAATATATGAGAAGATTTGGATGCTATTTATATATCCAGAAAGTATTATTAAAAAAACAAAAACAAATTAGGATATTAAGAGTAATTTTAGTTTTTGTAAACAATGTATTAATTGTGTTAACGATACTGACTTTATAACACTTTTATTAACATATAATTTGTAAGCAACAGAAAACAAAAGTACAATTAAATTAAAGATTTCGAATAACGTCGAATTAACAAAAGTAATATCCAGTAATGATATGCATGACGCCAGATTTAAAATTTATATTGCTGATAAAAATACATATCGAAATGACCGGAAATTAAAGGTTCATCATTATGTGATTGCAATACTCATATACAAAAAAAAATAATAAAATAATAATAATAATAATAATAATAATAATAATAATAAGAAGAAGAAGAAGAAGAAGGTTTATTCGTAAGAATGACGGCGACCATATGAGTAAATGAATGACATGCGCCGGAAGTTAGTTTAATGTAAAGGTTGTGTATTAAGAGCCAGACTTATTTCTCGTGCAAACCAGCCTGATCTGGCAACAGGACAGGAACGAGAGAGCTAAGGTCAATGTTGGATGCAGAAGTTACAAGAAGTATCGATACTCTTAACATACATTGCCTGCTATTCGTAAGTAATCACCCATCTGGCGCTGACCAGGCTCAATGTCAGTTGACTTCAGTTATCTAAAAAGAACCGTTGTGTTTATGTGATTATTCCGTATACTTATGCTCATGTACATAAAGATTGTAAAACTTGGCCCTTAATTCAGTTCAGCATCCTTGCTATTCCCACTTTTCTTATTTTGTGCTTTTATCCTCGAATTCCATCAGGGCATCTTCTGCTTTACCAACAATTGCTGTTTTTAATTTTTAGGAGTTTAAATCGTTTTAGTATTTTAAATCATTTCCTCAAGTGTTTTAATGGCACATATTATATATATATATATATATATATATATATATATGCGTATATGTATGTATTCTGTTAGTCTGAAAATCTATTGTCTATAAAATATAATCTTCATCATAATTAATTCATTGCATAGCTCTGAGAAGAAATCATTCCTTAATATATGACATTTTACTGATACGAATATTGATTTTTATTTTTTGTTTACTTATCTCAAATTATAATTTCTCTAAAATAAATATTAGAACCTTAGAATATCTAATATTTATTTAGCTTACACAACACAACCATCAAAGTACATAAATTATATAAAACACACACACATTAAACATATATATATATATATATATATATATATATAATGTGGAAGCACAGTTTTGTGAATTTTACAAACATTTATATCAAGCTATTGTTTCTTCTCTATTAGGAGCCTATATACTTAACTTAAGTCCTCAAACGCTGATCTACGCTTTAACATCTATCTTTCATTGAATGGATTTTACCTCCGCTCTTCAACGCAAGATTCATTTATAGGAATATGTAATTTTTACTTCATTTCTGAATATTTTTTAAAGGATTGGGTAATTTGCAAAAATTGCGCTTCTATGACAAAGATGTAGGCGGAATGGATGCAGTTGATACAAAAATTTAACGGAAGCCACCGAGCATGAAACAAAACACTAAATCATACAGAAAGGCGCCATTTAAAAAAAATATCCTAGTTTAATCACTTCTTATGTAATCATATATAATATATTATTTCAAAAAGACCTCGTTTAAGAAATGCAAAAAGTAAAACAAGTTTTATTTTTTATTGTGTCCCGATTACACAAGTTTTAAAAGAAAAGCACTTAAAGAAATATAAAAACAAGTTTATTTTTCTTGTTAAAACTGAAAAAAAAAACAAGTTTACCATTTTTATTGTTTCTGATAACAGACGTAGTGTCAGAACAAACGAGAGCGGCTTAGACAAAACACCTTTATATTGCTTGCACACTTCGCACAAAAAATAAAAGTAATTTTTTGCATTGGTATTAATATTTTTAAAGACTATATTAATACATTAACACAAGAAATGATAAAACTAATATAGTTTTGAGGATATTAGATGCTTCTGTATGGTTTCGTGTTTCGTGTCATGCTTGGTGGCTTCCCTTTCGCATTTGCATTAAATGTACATGTTTCCGACGTTTTCCTTTTAAGAACGCAATTATTAGAGGTTATCACATAGTGTATACCCATAACTGCAGTGCAATTACACACATAAGAAACAAGCACTTCACCCTTTTGTTTTATTTTTTGTTTAACAACACAGAGTTACAGCAAGGCCTGGCTTTGTACAGCTAGCAGTTTTAATATATATATAAACATATCTTTCCTACTAAAAGATAGTAGTATTTTATTATGAAAAAATTATCAGTGTGGCAAGTTATAATTACTGCTGATCGAGTGATTCGAACGCAGTTCAAAAACAAAAAAATAAGCTTCCTACTCATACTTCAATGTCACGGACAATAAGGCAAAATTGAAGAAAATTAAATATCTATAAATGAGCAATCGGTGGACATATTTAGTAAACAATTAGAGAGTATTCAACAACCAAATGGCACATGTTGCATCTGTGCTGATGTAAACCGCATTTTCATCATTCACTAAATAAGATAAACTTCACTTTCATGAAAGAAGTTTTTTTGTTACATTTTTAAAATAGTTGCATTTGGTTTATTCTTACAGGCACAAGTGTTTCATGTCAACGTAATAAAATACACACACACGTGCACACACAAACACACACACACACATATATATATATATATGTGTATATATATATATACTAGCAAAAGTACCCGTCGTTGACTGGATTCAAAAACAGCCTACAGAAAATTGACTCTGATTTATGAAAGTATGATAGGTTATGAAAAGGAAGAGTTGTAAAGAGGTAGCTTCGAATTTGGGGGTAGCAAAATCAAAGCAAAATATGATGAAAGTAAAAATAAAATAGATAAACCCCATAATTTATTATACCATACCTGTTCACACTGAAACACTTATCACAATATTCTGTGGATCTATATTAAAAAAACCTTGTTAAACTTTGTGACATATTTACATTCAAACTGAAACATAATATTCAAAGTATACTTACGCAGATAGATATGAAAAGTTTTTATTAAAGTTTGTGCCTATTTCCATTCTATGGAGGTCAGGCAGACCGTAAAATTTAATTATATCATCCCTATTTAAGTTAAAACATACTTATCAAAGTAATATTATGTACATCTATATAAAAAAACACTTGTACATGTTTTTCCTTTAATCTTAAATATTTTTATTTACAAACTTTGTGGACAAGGCGCGTACGCAGACCCCACAATTTGAATGAATCATCATTATGCCAGACCAAGCATACCCATTCCTGTGTCTCGATAATCTTCTATTATTATATCTGATCAGTTTTCCATAATAGTCAACCATATAGGAGCCTATTCGTGACCAGGCACACACACAGACGTTCAGCTTTATATATATATATATATATATATATATACATATATATATATATATATATATATATATATACATATAAACGAGGTGCATAAATAAGTTTCCAGACATTTTTGTACATGCATTTAAAATAGCCGTAAACTCTTGAAAATACAGTGTGTTATTGCCATATGTCTTGTGAGACCACTAAGAAATTTTATGATTTCAGGTTCAAATAAATAGCTACAGCAAGAACTGAAATGCTCTCTACTAAAGCCTGATTGCCAGAGCTAGTGAATCTCAAAAATACAATCTGGACGTTAGGACAATTTAGACATCCAGATTTTATTGGCCAAATAAAGAATTTCATGGATAAGGACCACCGTGTGTCTATAGAGAAAATAACTGTACAGTTTGATGTTATTGTGAGAATTGTACACACAACATTCTGCGAGGAACTGGATATGCGGAAGATTTACGCGAATACACTAGTCTGCAACTCTATCATTGTCACAGACTATCTAACCAAGATGGGCATAAAGACATTTCTTCACCCTCTCTTTTTTAGTCCAGACCTTGCTCCCTGTGACTTTTGATTATTTTCTAAGCTTAAAGAAAACGTTACAGGCATATCGAGTGATGAGACAACTGAGGAGACAAAAGAGCTATTACGAAAGACATTGACATGCTCACAAAAGAGGACTTCCCTGCTGCCTCCCAGAAGTACTAGAAGTGCATTGCGGCCGAACGAGATAAGTTCCATCGGGTTTGAGTTTCATGTAAGTTCTATACATAAAAAGGTCTCTAAAAAAAGTCCGAAAGCTAAGTGTTAGTAGCTTGTATACAGCCTTTTTAATAAAGAAGCTTGTATTGTGAAATCGGTCATTTGTGTTCCTGTTGACGATTTTCTTTAATTATGAATAAGCGCCCAATCGTATTTCTGCAATTTATCACGATTCACACACGCACTTTACATCCGATCATTTAACTGAAAAAAACGTTTTCTTTTAATTTCCCAGGAAATTTATCGGAAATAAAGGAACTCGCTTAAATAATTTATAAAACCGGAAGGAAAAAGAATTGCTTCATCATTTTTAGTTGACGTAACCTTGATGGATCGAACATTTATTTGCATCTGCATTAGCATTTAATGGGTTCTGTTCTGGCTCGCGTAATAATTTGTCTTTCATATACATTATTTTGATTTTTACAGTGATGTTGTCAAACATAGGAATGGGCACGCTGTCAAATAAGCAGGCAAATCTATCAACCGATAATAAAATATTAAATATATTTTGCAGATATTCGTTTCGGAATGTTTTATATAGAGATAGATAATACGTATTAGTTTTATTCTACGGATTATTTCTCTCGTATGGGGTGTGATATTCACAGCGTTTTGCCTGATTTGATATCCACCCATTTTTAGTTGCGTCTTTTTAAATTCGAGAATGTATATGTTGACACGCCAATTTCTAAGACATTTGAAATGGATATTTTATTTTATAGATGCGAGTATCTAGTTCTATTTTCTAAAGCCGCGAAGATTTATTCATTCTTAATTTTTTCCCATCAATGTCTAAATTAATAATCAGCTCTAAATAAACGTTTCGTTTGAGGTTAACAATTTATACCTTTGTAGAAACTAAGATTAATATGAGCAAATACATTATATCTTTACCCGATCATATCATGACAGAATAAGTACAAGCTAGTCTTCTTTATTTAATAATAGGTTCTATTCGTAATACCATAAACAATTCAAGGTTCGCCACAAAGATTTTCGAGTCCTACAATAATATTTTCTAGTTCAGCAAGACGCACCTGAAGAAAGTCGAATGTTTAATTAACCTACACTTTGTGAGACTTACATAAACCATATATAGAGAAGTAGAAACAACCTGAATAATAATAATAACAATAATAATAATAATAATAATAATAATAATAATAATAATAATTTCTGGCAAAAATAAGTGATATTTAATAAATGTATCATGACACGTACTGAGATACGATAACCTTGAGTAAAACTGATTATGTTTATAACCAGCTACACACAACTATAAATAGTACAGTAGCCCGCCCCCCCATGAAACGTTAGCCCTAGGTTACGGTTTTATCAGGTTACGATGTTGAATACGATGTTTTTCCGGTACGTGGTTACGATATTTAGCTCGCCTTACGGTGTTATTTATAATCTCATTGGATTATGTACATGTGTATTATATACTGTACTGTGTTTGGTTCCTAATTTTTAATGCTGTATCTCAGGGTTCCACTTATATATATATATATATATATATATAATAAAACGGACTGTTCTTAATCTCAAGTAAGATTTATGCTAGTGCGATTTTATTTAAATATTCATAGGCTACACCATATATATATTTATACATTATGTCGAGGAAGAAGAGGAAAAATGATTGACAAAGGAGTCTTACTCCGAAATATATTTCTTTAAAAATAAACACCTATTTATTTTATAAAAAAATTCGCGTTGCAGTTTTGGCTTCAAATGTATTTATACATGTTTTATTCTTCAAATTTCACTCAGTGCTTCTAACGGATATAAACAAAAAACATATATATACACACACACACATATATATATATATATACCTTGTATATATTTTGATTATGTTGTGAGCGCTCAATAGATTGGAGACATCGCTATTGTTCTAATAGGTTATTCCAGAGTAATCATAAAATTATATTATTTGAGATAATGCCTAAAAATGTAAAGCAAACTATATCCGGTTTAGTAATAAAATCCTGAGTATTTTATTACTGACACTCAAAACAAAATTAAGAATACTATAATTTTAATCTTGAAATCCTTTGTGACGAGTAATTTGTATATATTTTGTTTTTATTTACGGACTATTATCCTTATCTTCGTAGTTGTTGTTTCTCACGTTCCGGACAACTATTCCTATGGCTGGCTTTAAGTAAGATTTAACCAGCTATTTTCTGACAATGCCTGCCTGGAACCGTAGAAACTCAACGGCTGTATCGACTGCTCCACGGAAAGAGGCGTTGGATCTCTGCGGTCCCAGGTCAGCATTGTCTTCATATAGCAGTTTCAATCCTACCCAAAGCCGGCTAGACGATTTGTTAGACGACATCATCTATGAAAGGCAGTAATTACTGAGGATGCAGTTAGGAGATTCAGCATTCTTATCTTGTCGCGGTTAACCACCTGGAGAAAGGCAATATGAATCGTTGTCTGACACGTCGTGAAACCACAACTATTGAAAATGAACATAAGTCTGAAAAAAAAAATAATAATAAACGCATTGCGTAAAACTTCTGGTTCGTCATGTCTGTAGTAACTAGGTCACGATAACTCCGTTTGTTTAATGTTCCGTTTTAAATGTATTAGTTATGAAGGAAGAAGTCCGAACAATCTAAATGAGCTATGACGTAGCTGAAGAATATTTAAATAGAATCAGTTTAGCATAAAGCTACGTTATGCATATCATGCTACGAATAGCATGGAATGTAGTAATGTTTCGTACGAAAGTTGCTCATTCCGCTACAGATTTTTTTTTCAATATTAGACGCTAAGTTGGATGAAGAACAAACGCTGTCGTAGATACTAAATTATGTTCGTCTGATATTTTGTGTTAATGATCTCTCAAACATACACACACACACACACACACACAAAACAATCTCATTTTGAAAAATGATGTTGAAAGACGAGGTCTCTTTTGTAGTAAATGATATGACATCCTTAAAAATGTCACTCACTGTATCATTAATACAATTAAAATTATTTATGTTAATTGTATACGATGGGTGTGCAATAAGTAATGCCCTTGACGCACTTCCAGTTGTCTGATTTAGCTGAAATTTTGCATGTGCAATGATTTATATCTCTACGGGTTATGTGGCAACGTACAGCTCTGACCTTATTGTGATTTCTGTTTTACAAGTGTTTGAACTGAGTCAGGTGTGAAATAGAGCCTGTTGAATGTCGAGCAGAGATCCAGTTTTTGTATTTGAAAGGCTGCTCACCACAGGAGACTTTATGAAATGAAAGCAACTTATGGTGATAATGCCCCATTATATGGCTTTATAAAACGCTGACATCGTGAATTCAAACATGGCTGGAAGTCTGTGGAAACAGCTCCCAGACCTTGTCGCCCCCTTCTGCCATTGATGAGGTATCTGTCCGTCAAGTTTAAGCTACCATTTTGGAAGATCGGCGCATTACTATTCGCCAAATAGCCAAAGATGTCCGGATTAATACAGGGTCTGTGGAAACTGTCATTCATGACCATTTACATATGCATAAGGTCTTCCAGATTGATTCCCAGGTTGCTCACACTATTCCAGAAGTGAGAACGCGCCGAGTGGTGAAGGATGAATTTGGAGATGTGCCAAGAAGATAAGTCAATTTTTTTCAAAAGACTGATTACAAAGGATTAAACCTGAGTCCATCACTATGATCCAGAGACCAAAGCACAGTCAATGCAATAGAAGCACTTGGGTTCACCACCTCCAAAGAAGGCAAGGGTGTAGCCCTCGGCTGGCAAAGTCATACTCACAGTCTTCTGGGACCAGAACGGAGTAGTGATGACAGGTTTCCTGGCAAAGGATACCACAGTTACAGGAGCCTATTATGGTTCACTTTTGAGGAAATTAAGGGAAGCTATCAAAATCAAGAGGCGGTACCCTCCTCTTGCAGGACAACGCTCCGGTCCACAACTCACATGTCGCCAGATCAGAAGCACAGGAGTGTGGTTATAAAATCCTTCCCCATCTGCCCTACTCTCCTGACACTGCACCCTCTGACTTTCATCTCTATAGAGAATATAAGATATTCATGGTTTAAATTGTTGAACTGCTGAGACCTAAAATAAAATTGTGTTTTCCAACTATGGGTTGTGTACAAAAACATTAGCTCTGTCCCATCGTCGAAATGTTTCACCCCTTTGCATTTTTTACAAATAGTTTAGTGCAATATGCTCTAGGAAAAGAAAACTATTTTACGCCCTCGATGTAAATGATGACGACTTACCCGAGAAACAGCACAATCTTATACCGAAATTGTAGATATCCATAGATGCTAGAATGCCGTCTACTCTATTAGTTTATTGCAAGGATTTACTAGATATTAGAATACCCTCCCGAGTCGTTTCCTCCCTAGCTGAAGTTACACACAGAAGTTCAAGTTTAGTTTGAGACGACGTCTCGGTTCTTAACTCTATACATAGTATGCCTGTAGATTTGGTACCAAATAGTCACCTCTTACATCCAAATGATACTGTGTATTGTGTGGGTAACAGTAAAAAACGGACAGGTTGTTGATTCTATGACATTTATGGAGTTACAATATTACGGGATATGATCTCGCACAGTGAGGAGATTCTATTTATAAACGATGCTGCAAGGAACTGACGAATCGAATTAATTAACGTCCTGCTACCAACTAATCAGAAAGCAGAATTGCTCCATAACTATTAAACCTTTCTGTAGAAATTTTGCAAATGCTTTCTTCTTCGTGTCAACAGGGGAAGAATCTTTTGCTTTGTTGGATTCCAACGCGAGAACTGTCTACTGCAAACTAGTCACCTCCCAGGATTTGTGTAGAACAATGAACCATCGGAAACTGTTCTGCAACTAAACATGGCTTACACTTCTAGATATGGAATGCGTTTTTCATAAGGGGGCCATATTCGATTAATGTAAACTGAATGGTGAACATTGAAAAAGGTATGTACATGCTATTGCAAACCCCAGTCTCCCCAATGGATCACTTCCACTTGTGCAGCTGCCATAGCGCAAAGGCAGCATGCGTACCGCAAATGTAACCGGTTCAGTTCAAAAGCCAGAAATAACTGTAAGAAATAAATATCAACAGCTAAGAGAGAGTTTACTGAAATCACCAAAAAACGCATCGAAGCACAGAAATTAGGAACCCGAGACTTCTGGAAAATCAACAACAGTGTAATAAATAATGGACAATCAACAATTCCCCCACTATCCAACAATCCTGAGGTTGTTTCTTCAGCAACATGCTTGCCAGACGGTTTGCCTCCAACTCCACACTGGACTCTGCTAACCACCCCCTCCCTGACTTTCCTTTGTAGACAGACGCCACACTAGGCGATCTGAAAATCACCTCTGCTTAGATGCATGCTATCATAAGAAAGGTTGACACTGCAAAAGCATGTGGACCTGATCTCATCTCGGCTGTGCTATTAAAAAGGTGCGCCGATAAAGTAGCTCCGGTTCTCTCCAAACTTTACAACAAATGCCTTAATGGATCTTGCTTTCCTGCCTGCGAGAAAACTGCTTCTGTAGTGCCAGTTTTCAAGAATTTTGGGAAAGAACTGACCCAGTAAATTATCACCCCATTAGCCTCCTCCCACTTTTCGCCAAAATATTTAAGACCATAATTAACCAACCTCTAGTCAATCACCTTACTGATGCTAAACTTCTGACTGACCAACAATATGGATTTATGCAAGCCCGTTCCATAGCAGACACTCTAACTGTAATCTCTGAACGTATATACCCGTCACTGGACATAGCGGGGGAGGGTAAAGCGGTAGCTCTAGATACATCTAGGGCTTTTGACAGGATATGGCATGAGGGTCTTCTCAAGAAAATCAGATCATACGGAATCACTGGAAGAATACATAACATAATTAGATCCTTCTTAGATAAGGGAAAACTCCAGGTTGTCCTTGACGGTCGTACATCTAAACAATATGATATAAATACGGGAGTGACACAAGGGTCTATCTTTGAACCTCTGCTATTCCTAATATTCATAAATGACCTCCCTGACAAAATTGTCTGTGAGATGGGTATGTGTGCTGATGACAAAACGCTCTATAACAGACATGATAGGAAAACAAATGAACACATATCTAAAGAAATGGCAGAAACACTAGAGGAAGACCTCCGATTCGTAGTGGAATTGGAACAAAAATCGATGGTCACCTTCAATTTTACCAAGACTAAACTTATTTCCTCCAATAATTACAAGAAACTTTCCCTGCCACTAATAGCAATGGCCAATGACTTTATCTGAAAGTACATATTTTAAACTCCTCGGCTTAACGTCTACAGGAAACATGAGTTGGAACAATTACATTGAGAACATTGCCAGGGCAGCTGTGAAGAAGGTGGATTCTATCTACCGTGCTAGAAAGCTGTTAACGCCTGAAAGTATCCTATACCTCTATAAAGCCACCATTCGCCCATATATGAAGTATTGTTGTCATATTTAGGCTGGTGCATCTGCCACTAGTCTCTCGCTCATAGACAAGGTTCGAAAGAGAGTCGCTAATTTGATAGGTTCTGAACTGTCAGCTAAACTTCAGCCTCTCTCCCATCGACGAAATGTTGCATCCCTCTGCCTGTTTTACAAGTACTTTAACGGTGAATGTTCTGACGAAGGGCAAGCACTTGTGCCCCCTCGACGTAAATACCCCCGACGCACCCGACAAGCATCTAAATTCTACCCCTTCACAGTAGAGATCCCTTAATACAAGAGAGCCCTTTACTCCAATAGTTTCTTCCACAGAACAGCTAGACTTTGGAATTCCCTTCCAGCTCCCTGTTTCCCCGACTGTACTGACATGCAGAAGTTCAAGTGCAACGTGAACTGACATCTTGCTGCCCAACTTTCTACACAGTACCCATGATGCTTATGCCCCTGATAGTAGCCCACTACATCAAAGTGGCAACATGCCTTGTTTGAGGTGAAAATGTAAACAAAATCTTGCATGTTGCATTGTGTAACATTGTATACCTGTTTGCAACTATGTCGTTACATGTCAACACAAGGGACACACACGTTACATAGAGAGTGTCGCAAGTAAACAAAGACTAGGAAAGAATTCGACTAACATTTTTCCCGTTTAAACAACAAACATTTATTTTCATGTACTTTCCAGAATAACGCCTTTTCCCGCGTTCAAAAATATTCTCGTACTCCAGTTTTGTCACGTGACACTCCGTATTTTTCCAACTACATTTAAGCCAAATCTTTCCTTGCTGCTTTCAGGCCACGTTTGTTACACGTCTCTCTTCCTCTCTTTCTCGGTCACGTTTTTTTTCTTTATATTATTTTTCTTTTCTTCTTCCTCATTTTAATTCAGCGAGTGCTGCAGCCGTCATACACGCCCCGCGCACTGTTACAATGTTTCAAACTTTAGAAAATGGACTTCCGTTTCTTTCGAACTCCTGAAATTCTCAGCGGCACTAACCAGGCTCGATTTGGCTTAACGTCGGTGATCGAACGGGAACCAGTGTGTCAAAGTGATTATGCCGTATACAGACCACCTACTAGTTGGCCAGTTGTGTACAAGTCCCAAGAGCGATAGAGCTTTATAAAACGTCTGAAAGTTACACCATTTTAACGAGCGAGACAGAAGATGCACCGCTTTTAAATTCATGCTCTCTACCGATCAAAGGTATTACAACCGGACGATTGCCAGCACCATCAAAATGCAAATCCGGACCTTTTAATGCTTGAAGAAAGAGTTCAACGATATTTCAAGCCAAGGTTATGGTCTTTGATGTGGTTTTAAGTGAGGGCCACATCTTCAAAGTAAGTGAAAAGTTCAACACCAAAGTGCACCTAGCTGTGTGAAGATTATGGTTATCCCCGGTTGTAATCAGAGGCAACAGGACTCTGCTCCCTCCCACAAGTACAAAGAGGCCAGAAGGAGTGTTATGACTTCGTGCCCTTCTCACACTGACCACCTTCCTCCTCTGACCTGAACCCGATGGACTACTTCGTTTGATCATGCTTCGAGAACATCACCATCATAACCTCCCACAATGATAATACCAGCCTGATTGCCGCCATCCGCTGTGTTGTGGAAAGGCATGCGCCCAGTTCTGCTCTCATATCGAGGCGGTGATTTAGGCTGCAAGTTGCTATATAAGATACCTGCCTGCTTTACTATATAACCAAGTTACCTGGATTGATTTTGTTAATAAAACGTTTTAAAATAAAGCTGTAGTGTGGTTTTCTTGAGGGCGACACATTTATCGTTCCACCCTGTATATATAATTTTTTTCGTTGCAATAATTTTTTTTGTTATTCTAAATACAATCTGTTTTAAAGGTTACGCAAAAGTACACCGCTGAAAAATATTGTTATAGCATGAAATATTTGGTAAATATGAACAAGGTCCTAAAATATTATCAATGTATTAAATATAGTTTCTGATTTTCCTCTACAGAAAATACACTTGTGAAAATTCATGTTCGTTTGTGCAATATCATGTTTTAAATGCTTTTTAAAAGATTCTTACAATTTTTAAATATGCAATGTAAAAGGCTATTTATAAACTTTTATCTCTTCTGATGAATATAGAATCCGAACTGTAATACACAACTTCAGATTACGATCGAGGATCATAGTGCAATTAAGGTTCTCTTGAAATAGTGAATAATGCCCATCATTTCCCGTAGCTCAAACTGACTCAAACTATATGAACATTCTGTGAGCAATGTTTTATTCCTAAAACTTCCTGTTTATGGAATAGAAGACCGTGGGGTAGCTTCAAAGATGACTACCTTTCAAATGCAATGTAGACAATGTTTGGTTAAGCCGCCCTTAAATAATTACATTTTCCTTAATTTCCATCACACTGGTCTTTAACTGAACATAAGATACAATTAATATCCTCGAGTTATCTTAAGTCTTGATAAACGGCGACTTTTCATGTAAAAATCAGGGTGGAGTCTGCGTTCGTGTCTGGCGTTGATAGAGTGAGAATACATCATGCTGTTGTTAACATTATACCAATATACAGCAACAAAACGAAGCAACTGCGGAATTTCCGCAAATCTCGCGATATTATGTTATTTAATTATTCTGTAATGTAAGTGCATTGCGTAGGACGAGTATCTAGTTAGTAATACATATTACGATTCTGTATCAAAAACGAATGTTATGTTATTTTATATGATGATGAAAAAAAAAATTCAATCATTTTTATAATGAGTTTTTTTGTGATCTTTCCTGCGGCGAAACATTGTCGGCATACTTCCCAAGCATACTGCTTTGAACCTTTGCCATGCCAATTCAACCATAAGCATCGAGGTTAAGAAATAACAAATAAAGAACATTTATTTTTCACGTGCGCCTATTTAATCAGCGCGTTTATCAATACTAATCCTATTTCTACATTCAAGCTTCACATATCGACGAACAGACAGGAAAATGCGCGAACTTCTCTTAAATGTACAAATCTTTTAGTGAACAAAAATCTATTACATCCCTATGCGTGAATGGCCGACAAACTGACAGACAGAGGTTCTTGGAGCGTTCCATGAGCGTATATTAAAAAAAAACACACACACACACATAAAAAAATATTGCCATCATCTGAAACCCATCAAATTACAATGGCGAAAAAAGTCGAAAGAAAATAATAGCGTTTCCCAACAAGTTTGGCGTGACAGCCGAGTTATAAATGATAATAGTGTTTCCGCAGAAAGAAATCATTTTTGAAGACGTTTTTATGGCGAAAATGACAGAGAAAAATGTGTCTTTATACTGCCTCTTAAAAAAAATGTAGTAATAATAATATAGCTGTTTCGCCAGATCTCACACAAACTATTCGTGAAAAGTCAAGGAGGATTGAAGGACCGAGTAGGATGAGAACAAATCAGCATTCCATTGTATTGGTGCGGAGAGTACAAGAGCCCTGCATTAAATTCTAGTTAAAACGAATCATTATTGCCAACGGTAAACATTCGTGATAAACAGCTGTTTAAATGACGCAAAGTATTAGCAAAACTTGTGCAAATAGATGAGGAGTACCAGAAATCTGAGGTGACTTCGTGTCACTCATATTCCAAGGATTAACACCGGTTGTTATTAGTGCAAAATTTCTGATGACCTGTGTGAGAAATTCTTAATGAGTATAATAATAATAATAATAATAATAATAATAATAATAATAATAATAAGATAAAGCCGATTCAAACACCAGGTTACACCACCGGTAATTAGCAATGTGCAATCACCGACGATCGAGTGTAAAAACTGCTCGTGAGTGAACTTGGGGATGGGGCGTATTGTCACACAAATTTCAATGGAGACCATTTGTCACTACCAACAAGAAATCAATGGTAAGCGGTAACTGCGATAATGCAAACTAATTTGTATAGAATATCGAAAGAGACGGCGAGTACTGGAAAACTGGAGAAACTTGTCACTCAAACTCCGAGGAGCTCCCCAGGTTGTTCCCAAAGATAATTATTTAATGATGGCTTGTGTGAAAACTGCTAATAACTACTACTACTACTACTACTACTGCTACTACTAATTATAATAATAATGATATTATGTAATATTTAAGGGTAATATTTATGCTCATATTTCACAAAGAGCTGTCGACATAACAATGAATGATTATCAGCTGTTAGCAAAGAGCGAGAATTGAGGAAATATGGACAGACGTATAACTCAGACTCAAGAGAATACAACAAAAATTATACTCAATGAGCAATCACTTAACATGATTTATGTGAAGACCTTTTGTTATATATGTATCATGACCATTCTTGTTCTTTCTTTCCATCATCTTCCTTCTCCTCTTCTTACCACTACGATTATTGTTGATAATCAAAATTGTACGCGTATTAATCTCGGTTCGAGTAAGTCCAGGTCGAGCAATCGTCAGATCAAGTTGTCATTTAAGATTAATGTTAGAGACACTCCTATGGAATATGTCATTACGTCATTTCCGGTAACGAGTACGGTGCCCGGCAATCAGAGATTGGTACACGACCAAGGAGATCGTGTGCAAACGCCCAACAGTTGAGGAATGCTATTGCTCAACCCGCCTTGCCTGTAATATATGTGAATACATGTTTGTTTCTAAAAGTCCTGTGTTCCTTTCGTTTTATTACGATTTAACACCATAACAACTGGCGATGTACAGATTCGACTTTCACACGGGTTAACTCCACAAAGAAGGAAAAAAATGAAATTAATTGGACTTAAAAAGAACTTAAGATATACAAGCTTAGAATTTGGCTGGTAATTATTTACTAAAATCAAAATTTTAAAAACAGAAAAAAAGGAAAGGCCACAAGACAAATGCTTCGACTCAATTGTAATTAATATTTTTGTTTATATATATAACTTGAAAAGAACTGTATCAAATGAATTTTTGTTAATGCCGTAAAAATTAATTCGGTTGCTTCTTGAGAAAAGGGGAAAAAGAGAAAAATGTTAACCCAATTTCACCGCGGAAACAATTCTAATTGTAACTTGCCTACTGTTTATTCTCATGCAAATTTAGACATTTTTCAAATGAAGAGAAAAGTTTATTTTGTCTTTGTTTTTGCTGCTTTTATGCAAATTTCTAACGGAGAAAAATATTTTTCTCTTTCGTTTTACTTGGACTAAAAGAAAAAAAAAATCATTGAGTGGAATTTTCTTAAATATTCTATATTTAACTGTCGGTTCTAAAGTAAAATGTTTTTTCTTACTCGTGGAGACAAGTCCCCCCCCCACACACATATAAAAACGTAGCGATTTTGGTTAACTTCCGGACAATTCCACAATTATTTTTATTCTTTTGTAAATGTATTTTATCACAGTATATTTTTTTTTTCGCAAGTAAAATTGTTTTATCCACCCTCATATAAGATTATTTCTAAGGTTTTTTACGAAGAAGCAAATGATACACTGCTCCCTCCTCATACGCACACACTCAAGGAAAGTTATTTTTTATTATTTCATCTCTCTTTGCAAGTCAAAAACGTAAATAATTTGCGCTCGAGAAAGCTATTACAAGATGTGGGAGGTTAAAGCAGTATTAATACAGCTAATCAAGGCCCAGATGGACGAGCAGTAGAAAGCTGAGGAAAATTTAAAAGGACGTGATAAACAGCTCCAGTTACAATTTCAAGAGCTATCGTAAAAAATGGTCGATAGAACGGAACACAGGGGCGACAGCTTTGCTTTTTCCCAAAGTACAATATGAAAACCTATAGAAACGTTCAGCAACCAACCGGAGTTGGATAGGGCGTTTGACGCTTTATATCGGAGATATGAGAACTTATCTACCGTGAACTGTCAAGAGAGGAACAATGCTAAAAGCTTCACCTACTTTGCAGGAAATTAGGGACCACAGAACATAGCAAGTTTGTGGATTATATTCTCCCTAGGAAGACGAGTTAATTGGGATTCTCTGAAGCAGTTAAACTTTTATCTGAACTATTCAGCCCGAATACTACGCTCTTTCATAAAAGATGGAAGCGCTTTAACCTGCAAAAAAGTGACCTCCACGATTACCTAATCTTCGTGGTAAATAAACATTGTGATGACTTCCGTCTATCTGACTGATCAGAAGATGATTCAAGTATTTAATTTCTGCGCAGGGTCTAGTTTAATCCAAAAACGCTGAAATTAGACGACGTGTTCTCTCTAGACTGGAGAGCGAACAGAAGTTCGCCGAGGATTGCCAACTGGTAGTCTGCGTAAGGAATAATTCGAGACATATCGAGGGGTAAGGCGCAACATTTATTAGAAGGACGACCCTCAGACCAGAAAAATACCTACCCCGAAAAAGCAAAGCTGAAAGAAAGAAAACTTAGGCTACACAAAATAAGTACCACCCAGTCACAAGACCGGATTCTCCACAGTCCCGTACTATCTCTGCGACGGGAAACATTGGTTGAGTCAATGTCTTTACAAAGATAAGTACTGCAACGAATGTGGCAGGAAGGACTACAAAGCGATCCAGTGCAGGAAGAACAAGGACAGGAACAGCGTCCGACAGACTAGATCCAACTTGGATTCGGATAACAACCGATGCAAATATGTCACAGTTTACATCGCAAGTAAAACTGTGTATCTACAATTAGATTCTGGATCAGACCTGTCCATCATTAACTTAAGACATTGAAAAGGCTAAGGAAACCTGCCATCCGGAAGACAAACAAATCAGCTCGAGCTGTGACAGGCGATATAGTAGAATTTGAGGGAGAGCTCACACCCCCGGTGACCTTAAATAGAGTTACTAAAAAAGTGAAAGTGTCTGTACCTAGGACATTCGAAAACCTCTTCGGTACTAACGTGATGGAGCGATTGAAATTGTGGGACAACCTATAAATAAATTCTGTCATAGGGTAAATACTTGTCTACGGAAGCGCAACAACTGTTGGAAAAGCTGAAAGAGGAATTTCCAGAAGTATTCTCACCAGGACTAGAGAAATGTACTAAGGCTATATCAAGAGGTGAACTAAAAGAAAACACTCTGCCCGTTTTCAAGAAGAAACGAACCGTCCCATTTGCAGCAACAGAGAAGATTGGCAAGGAATTGGATCGGCTAGAAGAGTCCGGAATACTATCGAAAGTAAGCAGCAGTGATTTAGCAGCCCCTACCTATAAGTGACCAAGAAAAAAAAAACAGATTCGTGTATGTGCGGATTTCTCCACGGGTCTGGTCGCTGTCCTCAAAGATTTCAACTATCCACTCCTCACACCAGAGGGGATATTCAACAAATTAAACGGTGTTAAAGTATTCTCTAAGGTGGATATGAGCGACGCATATTTGCAGATCCCTGTCGAGGCGGAATGTTCAAAACTCCTCTGTATACATACACAGGGGACTCTACACGTTTGAAAGGTTAGCTTTCGGAGTTAAGCTCAAACCTGCGATTTTCCAGCACGTCATGGAAACCATGCTGGGTGGCCTCGATTTCGCTTGCGCCTACTTGATTAATATTGTCATAACCAGTAAATCCACAGATGAGCACCGGAAACACATACTTGGAGTTTTTAAAAGAATTCAAAGTTTCGGTTTAAAAGTAAAAGAAGCCTGATGAAGGAAATACGTTACTTAGGTCACATTATTGATGAAGATGGTAGACATGCTAGCTCCAAAACATGCATGCTATAAAAACATGCCTGCTCCAAATAACGTGCAAGCACTACAAAGCTTTCTGGGCCTGCCTAATTTCTACCAAGTCTTCATCCAGAATATGCATGATTTGCACACCCCACAAAATTACTTGCTGAAGAAAGAGAAAGCCGAGGACTGGACGCCAGAATGCCAGAAGGTGTTTGAGAAGATCAAAGAGACGTTAACCTCAGATCTTTTTTAACACACTATGATCCAAGGTTTAGAATAATACTAGTGTGTGACGCAAGGTAATTTGTTTTGGGAGCTTGCATACTTCATATAATGCCGGACGATACCAAGAAACCGATCGCCAGTGCATCAAGAACGCTACTAAGGACCGAAAGACAGTACTCTGAAATTGAAAAAGAAGCCTTGAGTATTATATTCGCTGTGACAAAGTTTTATTGGTATTTACACAACAAAATTTACATTTCAGAACGATCATAAGTCGTTGTTCACGGTTTTTGGTTCCAAAAAATGCTTACCGATATATACGGCTAATAAACTGTTGAGATTTCTGAATTATGCTTTAACCCTGGAGTACTTTTCTTCGAAATAAAGTATCCATGCGGAAAACCTATCTAGGCTAATATTATTGAAAAGGGATCCGTTCGAAGATTCTATTTTTGCCACTCTTCGGACGGACGGGAAAATAAAAACGATGATGGCAACATAATCAGAGATCTGCCGGTGTCTCTACCGGATATTAAAAGGGAAGCAGAGGAGGATGACATCATCTGTGACAAAAAATAAGATCGCCATAAAGCACGATGATCCGGAAGTATTTTCGCTTTGCAATGAGGTTTTACTATATGGCGAAAAAGTGGTGATTCCCAAATCGTTCCAAAAAACGAATGTATGAGATTTTCACACAGGACATCCTAGGAAAAATCGTATGAAGAGTTTGATGAGGAGCTAGGTCTACTGGCCTAAAACGGGCACGGACATCAAGGACGGGATAGACTCGTTCACAGGCTGTGCCCTTGCGGCTAAATCACAACCTACTATGTTTAAACCTTGGGCGAAGACTGCCAGCCAGGGTCTTGGGTGCACATTGATTTTGCGGGTCCGCTCGAGGACACTTATTACTTAATCTATATCAATAGTTACAGAAAGTTGCCTGAGGTATTGAGGTGCAGAAGACCGACAACTGAAACGACTATAAATTCCTTACATGAACTGTCCGCACGTTCCGATGTAGTCGATTGCATCGTAAGTGATAATGGAACCCAGTTTACGTCTGCTGAGTTCAAAAGCTTTTTGTGATAAGTTCAACGTTAATCATATACCCATTCCCCAATACCATCGTAGGTCGAATAGGCAAAAGGAACGCTTTGTGGACACTTTTAAAAGAGTACTGAAGAAGGCTCACGGGACCCCAACAGATGAAGCACTTCAACAATTTCTACCGTTTATAAGATTACACCAAACCCGAACACACCAACAGCAGTCTCACCTGCAGAAACGATGTTTGCGCGGAAAATGAGATCCGTTTTTGAAAAGCCCTTACCCAAACAGTCAAAGCCACTAGTGACCACTTGTGCACCATTAAACATTTCATCTCCGGTGAAAGATGTTTTTCAAAAGGTATAAAAACAACACACCATTCTGGGAGGTGGGTACAATTACTAAAAGAGTCGGTGACATGGTTTCTATCATCCAAGGACCATCATATACCCACAAACGTCACCAGAACCAACTAAGAAGATGTAAATCAGTTGAAACCAGCGACAGTCTACTATTCGAAGATGAGTTGATAGACCCTCTCTTCGAAACTTTTGATCTTGAACCTCCTCAATCAACACCTGAACTACGGCGGTCCTTCCGTAAGGGAAAGTTTACCGAGCCATTGATGGTAAACCCTGAAAGGAAGAGGTACTGGCAGCTTTTACGAACACAAAGCTTGGAAGGGGGTGTTGGAGACACCCAAACAGTTGGGGAATGCTATTGCTCAAGCCGTCTTGCGTGTAATATATTTGAATACATGTTTGTTTCTAAAAGTCCTGTCTTCCTTTTGTTTTATTACCATTTAACACCATAACAGTTAAAAAGCAAAATATCCGTCTCATCCAGGAAAAGAAAAAATGTCAAAGAAACGGGAAATAGTGTAAATTATGCCCATTTTTAAAAAATAATTTTACGAATTCTTTACAATTTGAAAGACCCAAGGCATATACAAAATTGTCTTATGAATATTTCTCTGTGGACACAAAAATGATCGAATTTTATATCATAAAAATCATGCTTTTTGGAATATTCTATCTACAACTATAAATATATATTTAAAAAATGTAGAATATTTTTATAACGATGTTTTAGTCATTTAAAGTGAAATTAAACCAGCATTAATAATGGCATATTTATTATTCTATTCATAGACTTGTACTCGCTCTTATTTGCACTCTTTTAATTGTATATTATTTTCTGATGGTTTGATGAATTCTGCTTTCAGACTAGGCAGAAATTATTAGAATTTATCCTCCTCCTTTTAGTGTGAGAAAATCTCCAGGTCTGTGTGACTCCTTATCCCTACATGTTACCAAGCTCCCCTCTTTATCAAATCAATCATTGTATAGAGGGCAATTAAATAACAGTTACTATTTCGTTTTGATATATTATTTATTTTAAATTGTATTATGTTCTAGGCGATTATACAATTTCGTCACTGCTTGTTTATTTTTATCTATCTGGGTAATAAAGAATAGTTACCAGAATCCGCCATTTATTGTTGACTTTATTATTGAGACATTGCTTATGAATTCCAAGTGTCAGTCGTGGATAAGAATTAATGAGACTTGAATTATTGAAAGAATTCGGAAAAATCTAGGAGCGTTGACACGGTCAATTGAATAACATTTTTGGCAGCAGCCGATTTTAACAATTATCATTTAACATTAGAGTTGAAGACAATCAAGTTGTAATAACCAGAGAGGTAAAACTGCAGCAATTTGTTTCAGAAATGTAAAGTACTGGCACAGAAGGCGGAATTTAATAGACTGAGCTTATGTTTTACTCATGAAGTAAGATGCACACATCTTTTTTCGAAGTACTAGCAAAACGAATTACTACAGTGCATGTTGTTCATTGCAATTAAGATAGGACAGAGAGAGAGAGAGAGAGAGAGAGAGAGAGAAAGAGAGAGATGGAAAGAGAGTAGCAACATATACGCTGTATGAAGGAGGTTACTACGAGTAGATTAAATCATTACCTCCCAAATTCCGAAGTTGTTTTCGTACTCTATCAAGGCCATTTACATCTATACATGTCTTGTTTTTAGAAATAGATATGTGTAAACCTAAGGATATTTGTGATGTGTTTAACCTGTTTTATTTACTTCTGCTGTTTTCAATGTGGTTTATCATGTTTTGTGAGATATAATCACCTACCTAGCGTCAAACAGACCAGAAATTCGCAACAGGAGTGAAAAGTGACGTCTTCCAGACCCAATGTGGTCAGGGATTGCCCCTAGGAAGGAATATTCGAGATCCAACATGACATAATTTAAACATTTCCATTTGCTTTATTGTATGCCTTGTTGGCTGTTTACGTTCCTATGTACCTTGAGTGAAAACGTGCAAATGTTTTTTGGCTCGCAAATTCGAAATCTCGGCGCAGATAAAATTCCCATTAACAAACCATGTCACCGTGACAGTCTGATGTCAAAAGAGTGGTGTCAATAATGATCCCTTAGTTGAACCGTGTTTTGCTCTGTGAGAATCGTGGAATCTCACAGTGAAAGGTGTAGGCACCTGCTTATTGCGGGAGACCAATAATTGAAAGTCGGATATAAGGTGAAACTATCATATTGGTTAATGATTAGGGGTATTTCGCTCTAACCCAGCCGTTTACTTACGTATGACAGACATGACTTTGGCAAAAGCCGAGTAGAAAGACTAGCAAATAGGAATTGCAGAAACCCCTCCTTTCGGTTAAATAACACGATAAAATACCGCGCTGAAAAGTGAAATATTGTTCGAACTAACTCACGAGTTATCAATCCGAAGAAAACTTTTCTCTTTGAAAAGATTGTATCTTTAAACGCAAGAGCCTACGAAGTAAGTCCATCAGCCTAGACCACAACATAGTTACGAGGACGCGAAGATGACAGTGCGCGAACTTAATGGTGTTATTCTATCTGTTTTAACTATCAACTTTTCTAATTGTCGCCACCGACCGCAATGGTTACATTAATAGCATTGACCAATTAACAGAAAGGAAGGAGCAAATCATATATGCATTGAATATTTTGCACATGGTTTCGATTGTTATGCATTAGTTTTTTTAAGTTCTTTTATCCCCTTTTATTGGAAATCGTCATTTAAATTTTATTTTAAATTTACCAAATATATGTTTATCTTACTTTAATTAATTGGCCTCACTTTTGATGCCGTTTGAACGTTACAGTAAAGAATTCCAGCAACCACATAGAGGTCACATTCGGTGTTTTATCCAGCAGAAACACACCACCGAACAAAGTCAGCATCAATCTACTATTCTATATAACAGATATATGCTGCTGAATGAAGTAAGAGTCTATCGACTCGTTTGTACGGCGGGGTCGGGGCGGAAGACACTAGATACTTAAAAAATATCACTCGGAACCGTTCGAGTCGTGAACTTGTCGAGCTTTGCGATCTATGATAATATCAAAGAAATTACGATTGTCTGAGTATGACCTCTGTCACGACCTAAAGGAAGAGGTCGGTGCTTGAACGGTTCATAATTGGTGTCGTATGCGATGATCTGACCTGTAGAGGAGAAAAGAAACGAGACTACACAAGACGGAATGCATACAAGTGTCGGATAAGTAAACTTTTTTGGTAGATTTCTTTTGAATCGTCCGTTATTGATAACGGGCTTTGAGCACACTTATTTGTTTAGTGAGTTATGTTGGGAAATAGTGATTAAAAAGAAAAAATGGGAAAGGGAGAATGTTTAAAGAGGAGATGTTTAGTGAGACAGACTAAGTAATATTCCAGGAGCTAGAGAGTATGAAGGTACCGAAAGTGAAAGAAGCCTTTGGAACATTGTTGATAGGAATGGCGCACCTACAAATTTGAAGATAATTAAGGTGAAATAAACGAATGGCTACAGTCCATTTATATATATTAAAAAAACAAAACAAATTGTGTATGCATTACAGGATCCGATGATTCTACTAGCTCGACTCCAGGTATATTGGAGAAAAGTCCAGAGATACCCTAACCTTACTTTAAGCCAGCTGAAGGAATATTCCAGCGAGCGGACCGAACTCTATATGGTCCTTAAATTATTTTGGTCGATACAAAAAATAAGCTGGGGATATTTGAACTGGAAGAAGGGATTGACATGCTGGCCGAATCGCTTTTCCAGATGCCTCGGTCCAAGACAGCAGACCAATCCAGGCTTTATTGCCTTACTTGTTGAGCGGGATTCTCTCCGATCACGATATTTGGGAGGATGTCCTGAAGAGAAACTCCCTTATATTAAATGTGGGCCCTAGATTAAGCCCAGGATAGTATGCGGTGTTGGACTGTAGTAGATAAATCCTCGAGCGAAGAGCATCAGCTAGAGAGGAGCGAACAATGTGGGGATCAAAACCCAGGACTGTCTCTATGGTGACATCCACGGATAAAAAAGAACGACGCGGCACAGGGAGAGGGACATCGGACGTCCGATTAGGAGTCTTAACACCCGTTGCGGGTCAGATAGAAATGGTTTACGTTACTTGCCACTACGAGTGATATAGGGATTGTCCAAGCTGATAAGGATGAAAGCTGCGAGACCTGGGTTCGATCTTTCGAAAGTGTGTTCAAAATGCTGGAGATTGAGGGATGAGAATTAAAAAATGGAACGGTATTATACCCCGAAGGTTCTAAGGGGCAGAGCAACTCTTATAAGTTAAGTTCCGAAGAGGCAAATCAGAAGAAACGTACAACTTTAAAATATGTATTTCATTAGGATACAGTTACTAAATAGTAAAAATAGCGATCCAAGTCCACTGATATCTCTCATATGGTCTGTAGTGTATTTGGTGACTCTGACGTGTGAACACAGGCCCCGTGCATGTGCTGTGTGGGTGATTGTGGCGCGTTTTATCTTTATGATGTTGCTAGGAGATGGAAAAATATTAAGATATATTATTGTAAAAGAAGAAATAGAAAATGACGATATCGATCTTATTCTGATTCTGGTAGAGGACAGATAGGCTCCTCCCGAATTAGAGATAAATAATTAAACAAGAAGGTGGGTTTGATTTGCAACGCTCGGCGCAAATGATATCTCAATAAATAATTAAATAATATCTTAAGTTGAGACGTAATTAAAAGCCTTAAAACTGTGTGTGAACAAAATCCTTTTTAATTAAGAAGTAATTAAAAACATGTATGGTTAATTAATTTACGATGAAAATTCAAAGGCAAAGATTAAGTGAGAAATTATATCCGTATCGTTACAGATATGAGGCTAAGCAGAACAATATTCCTGATCGCGCTGTGGTGGAATAGCTGAATCGCTTAGAGTTGGAAAGGTGCCATCATTAAGAAGACCGTGTACGAAATGACGAATCAGGGAAATGTTATACTTGAATTCATCGGACAAAACAGCGGATGTTAACGGAGTATTAGGTGGTAAAGGAATATGGGCAGATACTGCCCCCCCAAATATGAGTCACATATTTCGAGCTCCCAATCAAGAGAGTTAGGCTATACTTGCAAACATTTGAGTGGTTTGGGCTCAGACCAAAGAGGCCGGTATTACCCATAATCTGTAAAGCTCTAGGGACACTTTTCCGCGTCGTAGCTGAACAATGTAGAATTTATCGTGAACAGATTACGAGAAAGACAAAATGGGGCAGTAGACTTTGGCGTAGGTGGTCAGTGAGGGTATCTCTACTTTGAATATTATTAGGACATAATAAGTTGAAAACCGCGATCAAATAGTCTGGTGGGACAATCAGTCGAAGAAATCTAAAGGGGCAATGTTGATTAAGACTCATAAAATAGAACTAGCCATAAGCCAGAGAGAAATATTAATATAACTATACTAGCATTTCAGCCCGGTGTGGCCCAGGTGTTGGGAGGTGTATGTTGAGCAAAAAAAAAAAAAAAAAAAAGAAAAAGTGGTAGTAGGAAGGCAGGCTCAAACCCGTACCGCAAAGGAGGCAAAAAACCGGAAAACACTCTATGTCTACGCTGTTATGACAACCGCCAAACCGGAAGTGACATTTTATTAAAATTAAGACAATCGAAATGACGAGGCGACTTTCGAAAATATCGGCGAAAAAAGAGACCTCCCCCCGTAGAAAAGTGTCCAGTTTAAGGTGAAGATATTAATGTGTTTAGCCAATTTTTCGATATTTGTAGTCTAAAAAGTCGAACAATATTGAGAAATTTGTAGTCTAAAAAGTCGAACTGATATTGAGAAAAGCAGACAAGCAAACATATATACATAGATTTATATATTGGTAACTGAAAATTTTCGACCCAAACCGATGAAAAAGCTTGCCCTATCTATTAATACCCTTAATGTAAAATTTCAAATGTTGAGACCAGAAATTGTCTGAGTAATTTTGTAGAGACCGCAGAGGTATATTTTTGTTTTAACTTTAATCCCTATTATGACTTTTCAATATTTTATGTTTTGGGCTCAAATCAGGTTATTAAGTTAGATCAATGTCCAAGGAATCTATATCGAAAATTTCAAGTATTTAGGCCCAGAATTGGTGTAGGAGTTTGGTAGAGATCTTAAAGGTCAAATCGTTGAACTTTAACCCCTAAACAGCCACATTTTCGACCGAAAATAAATCACAAAGATTTTCTCAAATCTCAGTACACTGTATATCAAATTTAGAACCTGTAGATTTAAAATTGAGAGAGTTATTGCGTAGGGAAATGTACACAGACAGACACACACACAAACACTTTCACTTTTATAGAAATATAGATAGATAGACTAATAGATTAAACAAAAATATATACGAAAACATAATATATATGGAAACAATTTATTGTTTACTGTAAAGATTTTACGCAAATATTATGCAAGTATAAATCATGTAGAATATATGCATGAATATAATAACACGTAATAGTAAACTCTAGATGATCAATATAGACTCAAAATTTAGTATACAAGGTACTGAGATTTGGGAAAATCTTTGTGTTCGTTATTGGACCAGAAATTTGGCTGTTAAGGGGGTCAAAGTTCAACGATGTGACCTTCAAGAACTCAACCAAACTCATCAAACAATCCTGGGTCTAACCAATTGAAATTTTAGACATAGGTTCCTTGTACATGGATGTAACTTAATAACTCAATTTGATCCAAAAACAATAAATATTAGGGAGTTATAATAGTGGTAAAAGTTTAAACAATTGACCGCTTTTTGTCAATATACCACTCCAAACACCCGGCCAACGCCGGGCCTAAATGCACGGATATATATAAAAGTGAAAATGTCTGTCCGTTTGTGAACATTTCCCTACACAATAACTCTGTCAATCTTAAGTCTATAGACTCGAAATTTTATATACCGGGTAGTGAGGTTTGGGAAAATCTTTTTATCTGTTTTTAGCCAGAAATTTGGCTGGTAAGGGGGCAAATTTTAACGCGTTGACTTTTGCGAACTCTACCAAATTCTTCCGCCAAACAATTGAAATTTTAGATGTAGGTTCCTTGGACATGGATTTAACTTAATTACTTGATTGGAGCCACAAACAATAAATGTTAAGGGGTCATAATAGGGTCAAATTTAAAATAAATTGACCGCTTCGGTCTCTACCAAATTACTCAGATAGTTTCTGGTCTAAATTTTTGATATTTTACATAAAAGGGTATTCAGATATAGGCTAAACTTTTTGATCGGTTTAGATAAAAAAATTTGAGCGCTGACTATATGCATGTATTTTCGAAAGTCATCCCCTCCTTTCGATTGTATAGCCTTTATTTAAACATAAGTCACTTCCGGTTTGGTAGCGGTCTTGAACAGAAAAGGCGTAAGTTTTTTTTCCCCGTTCTTTTCCTCCTTCGCGGTACGTGTTCGCGCCTGCTTCCTACAGGCACTTTTTTTTGCTCAACATACACCTCCAAACACCCGGGTAACGCCGGGCACCCATGGTACTATATATATAAAAGGGAAAATGTCTGTCCGTCTGTCTGTGTGTCTATCTGTCTGTCTGTATACATTTCCCTACCAAATAATACTAGTAAATTTCGGTCTACACACTCGAGATTTTACATAAGGGGTATTGACTTTTGAGAAAATCATTTGCATCCATTTTCGGGCAAAATTCGGTATTTTCGATCAACGTGCAGCAATATGACCTTTGAGATCTCTACCAAGCTCTTCCGTACATTTTGAGTATGCATATTTGAAATTTTAGATATAGGTTCCTTGTACATGGATCTGACTTAATACCTTGATTTGAGCCCCAAACAATAAATGTTAAGGAGTCATAATAGGGGCCAAATTTAATCAAAATTGACCTTTGTGGTCTATACCAAATTACGCAGACAATTTCTTTTGTAAACAATTGAAATTTTGCATAAAGGGTATTCGGAGAAAAGGCAAGATTTTTAATATGTTTGGGCCGAAAATTTGAGCTACCAATATATAAATGTACGTTTGCATGTCTGACTGAAACTGTCGCAAAACTGTCACAAAATCAGTATCGTTTTGAAGCCCGACCCGTCAAACGACAAATATCGAAAAATTAACCAAAAACATTTATTTCTTCACCCTCAACTGGGCACTTTTCTACAGGAAGGGTTCGCTTTTTTTCACCAATATTTTAGAAAGTCGCGCCATCTTTTTGATTGTTTAGCTTTAATTTACACCTTCGTCACTTCTGGTTTGGCGGTGGTCGTTACAGCAAAGACGTAACGTAAATTTCCCGTTCTTTTCCTCCTTCGCTGTACGGGTTTGAGCCTGCCTTCCTACTACCACTTTTTTCTTGCTCAACACACACCGCCAAAAGCCGTGCACCCATGCTAGTATATATATATATATATATATATATATATATATATATATATATATATATAAATATATATATTATATTTTATACATATATCTATATAATACTAAAACTCTGTCGTTCTTGGTTGTTTGCTTGTTTGCTTGCGCAATATCCTCCTCCTACTACTACTATGCCTCCTCTTCTTGCTACGACTATTACTTCTCCTCTTTACGACTACTACTACGCCTCCTCTTCCTCCTATGACTACTACTACTACTAAGTCTCCTCTTCCTTATTCTACTATTACTACTACTGGTTGACATGTATTTTCCCTACTACTACTACTCTAAACAGAATGCCTCATAGAAATTTATCAATATCTTTTTTTCACATAAATATACTTTCATAGAAATGTTTCTGTTATGTCACAAAAAACCTATTTTCTTTACGTCACAAGTGTTACTCTCATACAGGAATTCCATAGCTAATATAAAATACTGACCCAACGGGTCACGGGTAGTTAATAATTTCGTTTAAATAGGACAAACACTAAGAAACGGGGCCTAATTAAAGTTCGGGACCCTTTTTTGGAAGTCACCCCATATATATATATATATATATATATATATATATATATATATATTCTTTTATTTTACTTTATTTTTTACGAGACCACTTACCCCTCACTCCTCAACCCAATTTCCTGCTACTCTGACCCCTTCCACTTTTCTGTATCCCTTTCTTTTACGCACCCTTTAATAATTATTATTAACAGTATTTTCATTATTATTATTAGTAGTAGTGGTGGTGATGGTGGGCGTAGTAGTAGGTAGTATTGTTACTACTACCTTTATGTTTATGTTTATTATTAATATCTTGTTTTACCACTATTATTATTATTATTATTATTATTATTATTATTATTGCTGTTATTATTATTATTATTACCCCCGTTATTATCCCCGTCATTGCTACACTAACCGCTACAATTATCTTCATTTTCATTGTTATTAACATTAATTTTGAATTTACTTTTATCACAACTATTGGTGATATTATCTTTAATGTCCATTTTTAATG
>NC_136494.1:78143578-78161078 GCF_053919585.1 Euprymna scolopes
AATAATATAACAAAATATATATAACTCATTCATAATTTTTCATGATATCTTAATGATATTCCAAAATTTATCCTTGCATTACTTTATCATCTTAATCATGAAAAATTTGCTTACACGATAATACTAATTTGAACAAGTTTAAATATTTTGAACTGTTATCAAAGATTTTCCTTACATTTTCATTGTCGAAAATTCACATTCTTTAAATATTTCGAATATGATGCCAGATAAAACATGTTACAGTAAGATAAAAACTGGTTACGGTATGGCAAATGTTGCGCGTCTCTAAGATAAACAGAATCAATGTTATCTAAAGAAGTGGGACAGGCTGTGTTTACATTAAAATACCTGAAAATCAAATAAATTCTGTTAGAAGTAACCAGATATTTGAAGATATTTTGTGATGTTAAAATAACAAGAAGACATATAATAATTTTTCTCTTAGAATGTCTCAGCCGGGAAATATTATTGATCTTGGTGCAAACTAGTTATTTTCAATAACCGGACAGAGCAAAAAAATAGAAAGTGCACGGTTGTTGTTATAGATAGCTATGTGCGCGTACGTATGTTTATGCGAAGAATTCAAATTTCAACCAATCCTGTTATAGACAGTGCCTCCTTTCACATTTCTAAATCAATTTGCCATACATTGTTTGATACCATGGTGTGAATAAGTTCATCCATTTATTGTTTTGTTGTATCAAGGGAATTCTCTTTTATTATCCGGGTCTTTCAACCGTCGGTCAAATCGTCTGGTCGGACAGCCGCGACCATCCTCATTTGTTCGGTCTCAATTAAGATGTCTGCTGTCGGCCTGGATACCGAACTCGGAAATGTCTTATAGTAGCATCAATCGTCTGGCTTTTAATATAGGCGCTTTGATGGCTCTAAAGCAAATAATGTATTTGAGTAGAAAAAAAAAACAATGCAGTAATAAATATATCCGAAAACGGATTTGATATCGCCATTAATAGACAGAAGCGGAAGCTATACATAGAATGCAGTAATATATTATGTAATTTTAAAGCCCGATAGGGAACATATAAAGATTGATAGATGAAGATAAATATCTATTCCTGATTGGGAATGAACTGCGATTCTATTATTTTATTGCTTCAATCTAAGTAAAGTGTCGCATCAAAAATAAAGGATTATTATAAAGACTTTGAACGGGTTTTAATGTCTATGACTTTTGATTGGCGAATCATATCATTAATCTATGAGACTAATTTGGAACCGTATGCGTCAATATAAAACGCCAAAGTTTAAGATTAACAGTTGTTTTGTGACTTTTATTCTTAGGATAGCAACGAAAAGACAATGTTTGCAGCTGTATATCTATGGTCATATGACAATTTGCAGTGTGTTTCTTACATTTCTAGCAGTAATGAAATGTTAAAAAGACACTGACCGATCAATTAGAACACATTCTAAATTGGGTGGCTCTAATCTTTCTACATGTACGATCACTAACGTATTTACGTATTATTTAGTTACGTGTCCACACAAATGTTGATATATTTTAAGTTATATTTACGCTTGTAGTTCATAATTTTACAGTGTATATATATACAGACAGTGGTAGTAGGCAGGCAGGCTCGAACCCGTACCGCGAAGGAGTAAAAGAACTTGAAAAAAATTGTTGCGTCCATCGCCAAACAGGAAGTGACGAATGTTTAAATTAAGGATAGTCAATCAGAAAGGAGCGACGACTGTTGAAAATACCCCTCCCCTTAGAAAAGTGCTCAGTTGAGTATAAAAGTGTTTTTAGCCAATTTTCCGATATTTGTCGTCCGAAGCGATGAGCTTCACGATGGTGATAACCCCGTGAAAAACCATCGCCTCTATCGAAAGTACATACATACATACATACATGCATACATACATACATACATACATGCATAAATTTAAACAAACATATATTATAGACGAATTTTTGTTTTTACTACTCCTTAACATTCCTGGCTATAGAAATGGGAGATATATCAGGTTCTGCATTGGGTTCCATTTAAATACAGCTTCTGGTATTTCTGTATTTCATCTTGAAATTAGTGCTTGCAAAACCAACATAAGTATTAGTGTTCTTTGCAGTAATTAATCACATTTATATACTATAGTTACAGTCAAACAATATGCAGTTAGTTTACATTTACTTATATTTCTACAATTACAATTATTTTCTTATATTAATGGTATTAAATATTAATAAATATCGCTATCATTTCAGTAATTTTTATTTTATGAAAACTGATTTTATCTTTATATCTTTTCTGAGTTTCCTAGGTTAGAGTGACCAAAGAATAAAGCATCGTTTCTATATAGTTTTCTTGTTTGTGTATGTTTTTTATGCGTCATCCTTAGTTTATAGTGTCCCAAACAGTTATGTGTGCTTAATCCGGAAGGTCCCTAGTAATATCAGAATTGTTATTTCTATTCTCTCTGTTCCAGAACTTATAATGATATGGGACTAATATATCTAGTTATCCCAATTATGTCAATTTTCAAGTAAGTTATATCAGCTTCAATTTTAGCCATGTTAAAAGCGTCATACAAATGTGCAGAGGATATAAATGTTTTGCACAAGGTATTGTAAACCATATTGGATTTGCTATGCTTTGTAATTTCTTGATTTTAAAATCAAGAAATGATCTCATCAAAGGAGTTCTATAACTGAAATTTGTAGATTTTACTGCTGGTATAATTCAATCCAATCCACTATTGTTTTGTCTATCATGCTTGTATCAGATATATAAATATATATACTAGCATGGGTTCATATATATATATACATATGTATATATATATACATATGTATATATATATACATATGTATATATATACATATGTATATATATATATTTATGTGTATATATATACATATATATATGTAGAGAAATATATACATTAAAATTTAATTGATATCCAAATATATTATACATGTATATCTGTATTATTCTGTAAATTTTATTCACATACTCACATATATATATTGGAGTGATAATATTGAGAACATAGAGAAAATATAAATTGAACACACACATTTGATAAATATGAACACATTAATATTGTTATGACTGAGTTTATTTCCTATTGTTTAAATTTGTCAATTGTTTTAGTCATACGTTTCTTTCAGCTTTCTATCTGTATATTCACAGTAGTATTAGCATTCTGTAAATATATTTTGCCCTTTTCTCACACAAACATACACGTGTCTAAACGGCACATTTGATTGAAAATCAAATTACATCTCATGGGCGTTCACTTTGACAAGACAACATACGAAAATATTGATTGATTGAAGTCAGTTAATGCGAAATCAATGATTTAAAACACAGATGAATATGTGCTTATTTTCATGTCGAAATTCTGACAGCAGTGCATCTCTCTTGTTCGTATGACGTTTTTGTAATTATGTTTTTGCAAATTATTACGAACGGTACGTGTTTTATGTATGTGTATTAGAGTGAATGTATTAAATTTTGTTATATTCTTTTATAGATACTTTTAGGTCTAATGTTTTCGATATATTTTTCTATACATATAGAAGAGTATAAAATTAACTTTCTCGATAACTGGTATATATATATATATATATATATATATATATATATATATATATATATATATATATATATATATATATATGTGCCACTGATACTAATTGGAGTTGCATCTACCTATATATAACACACAGTTTTGATTGAACTAGCTCCATATTGCAGTACTACAGCAATGGATATTTCTTAAAAACAGCACTGTGAAAAGAACAGATTGTAATATTGTAGCTCATTTTCAAAGAATAAGGTTTTTATTGGCAACAACTCTTGTACATGCGAGTATATATTGGCTCATTTCTGAGAATTTTGCGCTACTGGACAATATCATCAGCGCATAGGAAAAACAATTTTTCGAAATTTCTACGTCATATGAACCGGGCTCAACAATGTATATATTATGTGTCTAGCATTATTTATCAACATTTTCCAATAAAATGCACTTGCTCGTAGTGTCTGCCTTATGTCTATATACTTATATATGACCATGCCATATACATATATATATTATTTATATTATTAATATTTGTATAATTTTAATATTAAAAAAATATTTACATTTATTTTTAAACATACAGTAACACGTTTCGAATTACGTAATTTTCAGTGAGGAATCTGCACGTCAAGGTTAACGAATCCAATCATGAAGTCCGCTTTGCCTTTATATATTGGTATTGAACATTGAGATTATCACAAATTTAAACGAGAAGTGAGGGAAACTATGTAAACTACTTCCCGAGATACTTTTATATGTAGTTATTATCAATTTACTCTGAACCCATGACTTTTGCAGTTTTTCATGAAAGAAATGAGAAATCTTGATAATGTTATTGATGAAAACAGAAGATTACTTGACCCCAAAATGTTTACAGCCGTTAGTCATCCAAGGCGTCGAAAATATACAATCTCTTCAAAGCTTCATAGGATTGGCAAGCTACTACCAGGTTTTCATCAAGAATAGGCACGACTTATGCGCCCTGCTTATCGAATTTTTAAATAAAGACAAATCTTAAAATCACCCCCGAGTGCTTAATGTTCGAAAAGTTTTAAGAAACATTAACAAAATACCTATTTTGACACATTAAGATCTTAAATAGACAATCATCACAGCAAGCGAAGCCAGTTCATGCTATATTGGAGCTTGTATATAACGCATGATAGTCGATAGCACTAAGAAAGACTTTAGGTATCATTTTCGCAATATTTACATTCTATATGTAGATAAATTGCAGACCCTTGAAAGAAATGCCCAATAGCCTTAAGTGTTTACAATGCTACCATTTTCCTAAAGCAAACCTGGAGATAAATATTATATTGGCATGGAAAGTAACACATTCTAGGAAAGATATACAAAATAGACATGCTACTTTGAAAATCCAATCTACATACATAGAACATTATCCGAATACTTATGAATTAACTAGCGGTCCAGCCCGGCTTTGCTCAGGCCCTATGTTCTGTTCATAACTTTATGTGCATATGTATACATTAAAAAGTCTGCATATGCATCGTAATGCCTTTCTACATAATAGGATTCATTAACTAACATAGAGAAAAAGTTGGTAGACGCCGTAGAGATCAATTTTTTTAAAAACTTTGACCCCAATTTTGACTTTTTAATATTTATTGTTTTGGGCTCAAATAAACTTAATATGTTTGCCCCAGGTTCAAGTAAACTACATCAAAAACTTGAAGTGTTTAGACCCAAAATTGACGGAGGAATTTGGAGCCTGAAAAGGAAACTCTTTCAACTCTGACGTCTTGGCCGAGAAATATTCGCCCATAAACAGATTAAAAAGCTTGCTTCATCTCTGAATATCCTTTATGTAAAATTAAAGATGTTTATACCAAAAATTGGCTAAATAGCTCGCTAGAGATCGCAAAGGTAAAATCTTCTGAACTTTGACCCCTTGGTAGCCAACTTGTTGCCCCAAAACCGATTTAAAAGTTAGCCTTATGTCTGAATACACTTTATGTAAAATTTCAAATGTTCACACAAAAATTGGCTATATAATTTGGCAGACACCGCAGAGGTAAAATCTTTTAAAAATTTTATAACCCAATTTTTTTATAAACCCAATTATGACTCGTAAGCATTTATTTTTTGGGGCTCAAATCGATTTATAATGTTAGATCCATGTCCAAGTAACGTATATCTAAAATGTTAACTATTTAAACCAAAAATTGGCGGAGTAGTTTGGTAGAGTTTTCAATGGTCAAATTTTTACACTTTAACAGTAAGATTTTTTGACGAAACCCAAGTAAAAATATTTTCGCAAATGTCAATACCCCGTATGTCAAATTTCGAGTCTGTAGACCGAAAATTGACAGTGTTATTTGGTAGGATAATGTACACAGGAAGACAGACATACACATAAAGACATTTTCACTTTTATAGATATATATAGAGAACGAGCATCATCACCAATAGTAAATTAGGATATCTTTCGGAGAGCAAACCCATGCTTGTCTATAAGTTCAATTTGCTAACTATGCCGTAATGAGAAACTATATATTACAACAATTAAGGGAAGGGATAAGCTACTAAAGGAAAACACAGAACACTGCTAACCCTATGTGAAACACCTCCTGAGTAACATAAATTTAATATGAATAATAAGAAACTACTTGAATACATGTGCATAATCTTAATTGATGTATACTGTAAAACATTATGCTCCGTATGGTTTAATAAAACTTATCTGTCTGCTAGCCATATACTTTTTCAACCCTACACCACTATCCATAATTAGCCTATACTAAGTATCTACCCCTTTATGCATACTTATCTAACCATGAATAAGTATACATTTTTTATTTCAGTAACTCATTCATATTTGTTATGCATATTTATTCTATGGTTCTATTTTATATGCTATATTTATGTGTCCTATGAATGGTGTACAAATTCTATGCCAACACATGCCTATATCTCTGTTTTTCTCCTATATTGTAAACGTACAACTAATTATGCCCATCCCTGCATTAAACCTAATCTAGTAAATTTTCATTATATATATGTATATATATAGTCTTTGAAGTTTTTAACATTTGAAACCACACAAAAAATTATTTTTTATCATTCATTAAAAAAAAAACATCTAGTCAGTAAGTCATTTAATCACCTGCAATCACTGCATCAACTCTCAAATTTACTATAATACCAATTTTTATATTTTTTAAGGGATCATCAGTTGTTTACCATGAAACACTGTTTCGGGGATTTAAAAACAAAACAGTGTATTACATCATGGCTCCCCAGCAGTGTTGATCAAACACCACCACCCTTAATCTTAGGAAGAAGACAAGTTACAAAAATTTTTTTTTTTTTTTTTTTTTCCCAATTTCCTATTCTTAATTGTAATTACTAACCTTTTCATAGTATAAAAATGAATTTCTTACCTGTGCGATTCATCAATTTCCACATTTAAAATGGATACATTTTTTAATTTTTTAATTTATCAGTCTTGTATTTATAAGATTTGGATTAATCCATTTAACTACTTATCACCCCCACTATAGTTAGTAGTTTGTATATTTACATTCTTATTTATTTAAAATTAGATATATAAAGGTTAAAAATATTTTATTTTTACATATATACATTTTTTTTTTTTTTTTTTTTAACTATATAAATTTATTATATGTAATTATAAATACATTTATACATTGCTAATATAGTTTTGGATTTCCTTTATCAATATAATCTGGTTTATCTTAAACGATTCAAAAGCATCAGGATAACGAACAAATACTTTATTTAACTGTTTAAATATTTTATTTTTATCTCCACCTTGTTTTATCATCCTTATTACTAAGCTAGAAACTGGTGGTATAAAATCTGTTAATTTTAGAGTAACGCGAGCTATTCTCAAAAACTCTGACATAATGGTTCCATAAAACACAAAAACGGGGCAGGTGCTATCCTTATGGGGCATACGTACTATTTTAAAGGGGAAAGCGTTTCTTTTATCAAATATTTTATAAAGAAAAATTCCATCCTCAATTTTTATATCTAAATCCAGAAATGTAGCCTGTTGTCCTCTATGTTCACAATTTAATTTTAGTTCGTTTGGATATATAAGATGTTTATTTTTTTCGAATTCATCATTATCGTTTATGCATATAAGGTCATCTATAAATCTCCTACACCCATGAAAGTTATATATATATATATATATATATATATAATCAGTATATAATGTCTGTACTTTTCCTCCCATTAGTATATGTTTCAATATTCATATATCTGTACGATAGCAGAAATTCATGCTTTGAAAAATAAACAAGCTTTAGATCTAATAAGGTTTGCTGAAAATCAAAACTAATGCATTTAATGAATCTATTGTATTTTTATCGATCCTCCTATTTTCATGTCTATTTGTGTATATGTGTAGGTACATATGCATATATGTGCATATATTTATGTGGTAGGCAACAGGAAACTAAGAATATAATTTTTTGTTTGTTTTGTGCCTTAAACATTTTCAATTGAAATTTTTTTTATTAGTATTACTTGAAAACGTTATGCATTTGTATATATGTAGTTTATTATTATTGTTCTGACATGATACAAATCTCCAACTCTTGAATCTTCAACTCCATGAACAAAACTCAGAACATCCCCACTTCAATTTATATGTACAAGTTTAACAAAATCAAAATATATTATAAACATTATTAAATAATAGTTATTACTTCTTCAGATGCTTTAATCTAACACGTACAAAAAACGAACTTATTTTGAAAGATCAGCACTTATGATAATATATAACTAACTCCGCTAAAGGAATGGAATTTTAATTTGTATCACTCTTAGTTCAATTAATCGCAAGTATAATTAACACCTTATATTATGCATATAATCAAGTGATAATATTAATAATCGCTTTCATAATTTCGGAAATAATAATGTATATTTGTATGTGTGTGTCTGCGGGTGTGTGTTTATATGCACCCCGGATAAATTTTAAATTCTCATAATAACCCATAAGGATTTTAATCGTAATGTTAAATATGATCCATTAACTAATAACTTAATTTAAGAAATTTAATATTTTAAATAAATTACTTACAACATATATATATATATATATATATATATATATATATATATATATATATATATATATATATATATATATATATATATTCTATAATATAAAGCTGGATGTCTGTGTGTGTGTCTGGTCACGAATAGGCTCCTATATGACAGCTTATTTTAAAAAACTGATTACATATAATGATAGAAGATGTATCGAGACACGGGAATGGGTACATTTAATCTGGCGGCACGGTGGTTCATTAGAATTGTGAGGTTTGCATTTGCGCCTGGTCCACAAAGTATGGAAATGAAAAAAAATAAAAAAATAAAAAAAAACATTTACAAGTGGTTTTGATATAGATGTACATAAGAATACTTTGATAAGTATGTTTTAACTTAAAAAGGGATGATATATTAAAATTGTGGGGTCTGCGTTCGCGCCTCGTCTCCATAGAATCGAAATAGGCACAAACTTTAATATAAACTTTTCATATCTATCTGCGTGAATATACTTGTATAAATATGTTTCAGTTTGAAGAAATATGCTATGATAAAATTAAGGGGTGTTCGTTCGCGTCTGACCTCCACAGAATGAAATATGTCACAAAGTTTAACAAGGTGTTTTATTATAGATCCACAGAATATTGTGATAAGTATTTCAGTGTGAACAGGTATCGTATAATAAATTATGGGGTTTATCTATTTTATTTTTACTTTCATCATATTTTGCTTTGGTTTTCATACCCCCAAATTCAAAGTTATCTCTTTACAACCCTTCCTTTTCATAACCTACCATACTTTCATAAATCAGAGTCCATTTTGTGTAGGCTGTTTTTGAACCCAGTAAACGACAGGTACTTTTACTAGTATATATATATATATATATAATTTGTAGAAATATATTTTCTTATAATATATATCAATCCTTATTTTAGAAGCTCAATGTAATTACAGAGCAATATAGAGAATAAATGACAAAAAGTTTTATTGCAAAATTCATGATGTTAACCATCTTATATTTTATTCCTTTAATTCAATTCACTTATACAATTCTTGATCGTATCCGTCAAGAATTGTATAAGCCAACTTAATTAAAGTAGTACATAATAAGATGGTGAACATCATGATTTTTTTAATATGACTTTTTGTCATTTATTCTATATATATGTGAATGTGTGTGTATGTGAGTAGTTGTTTTCCTATGTTTGTTTATGTGTATGTTCATGCGTATATGTTTGGTCATATATACATATAAATACAGACATATGTCTATATATAGTACCACGCAAAATTATTGGATGCATTACGTTTTGCTCGGCAGGTATTTTGCGCCATTCTTCTTTGAAGAACTGTTCTAGTTGTTGAATATTTTGTGAATTCCTTTTATAACCATTGATCTTCAATATTTTTCACAAATTCTCAATTGGGTGGAGGTCTGGAGACGGACTGGGCCTAATAAGATAGTCAATTCCGTTATTTCTAAGCCATTCTTTGGTTAGTTTGGCAGTATGCTTGGGACCATTGTCCTGCTGAAACACGAAATTGCTATTATGTCCCAACAAATCAGCAGATTTCTGGAGGTTTTTCTCAAAAATCTCCCTGTACATGTGTCCATTTATTCTACCATTGATGATTTCTAGTTCACCAGTACCTTTGGATGAAAAACACCCCATACTATAATCGAACGACTGCCAAACTTTACCGTAGGAAGTGTATTCTTTTTGTTATAGGCGGTGTCATTTTTACGCCATACGTGTGTTGCTGTGTTTCTTCCAAAGATTTTAATTTTCATTTTGTCTGACCAGATTACCTTGTTCCAAAATTCTTGGGGTTGTTCCCCATATGTTTTAACATAATTCAAACGTGATCTGACATGTTTAAGCTTCAACAAAAGAACTTTTCTTAGGATCCTTGATACAAAACCTGCACGATTTAGAACTCTCCTCATTGTATCCTTGCTCACATTAATTCCAGCTTCTCTGAGGTCGGTTTGAATTTCACAACGAGTAAGAAAAGTTTTTTAGTATCTTTCTGCTTACCCCCCTTGATTTTTTTTTTCGTTTAATTTCCTTGGCCGACCACATCTTGGAAGATTTGCAACAGCTTAACCAGGGGTTTGACATTTTCTAATAACGTTTTCAACTGTACTAAGTGGTAGATTAAGTTCCCTTGATATTATTCTATACCTTTTTTCTTTTTGTGATCATCAATGATTTTTGACGTATTTCTATTGGCAATTATTTAGTTTTAGGAATTGTTATAAATCAACTGGTTGACTTTGAAGGAATGTGCACAAACTAGAAGAATTTTATAAAATTATTTTAATATAAAGCTCTCACATTTGTCAGTAATAACTCATCTGCATTATTGCAATTCTCTAAGCAAAAATCATCTAAATTTATTTCAGAAAAAATAATTTTTAAAAAGTGTATCCAATACTTTTGCGTTTGTTAATTCATATTTTTCCTTTAATATAAATTTTCTAAACTTTAATTTTGTAATTACTACTCCAAATATTAGTTAAAATAGTAATAGGAATATACTGACCAAATTTCAGGTAAAATCTTGAACCTTAATTAAAGTTATGAAGAAAAATCAAATGTATCCAATACTTTTGCGTGGCACTGTATATGTATATAGCTATATATCTCGATATATATATATATATATATATATATATATATATATATATATATATATATATATATATATGTATATATATATATGTATATATATATGTATGTATGTATGAGCCTATAAATGCTTAGCGTTTTACATTTTATAAAAGTGATAGGGCTCCAGTGTTTTGTTTTTTCTTTTTCTTTCTCTCTTTCTTTTTCCTTTTTCTCTCTCATTCCCTCACTCCCAATCTCTTTTTTGGCCATCTTTCTTCTGCTTTTCACTATATTCAATTCATTATAAACTAGTCACTCTATCTCCCTTTTTATTAAACTCTCTCCTCTACCCAACCTTCTAACTTTCTCTGACACGTGACTAGTTAATCAGCGAATACACTTGCAAACCATTTTTCGACACACAGACATTAGCTTATCAACAGACACGCTTATGGAGTTCGATGTTCTATTTAAATGACCCGTATTTAATACAAACTACTGTCCTGGGAAAATGCTCCCTGCTTTAATAATTTCAAATTTATATTGTCTATATACCACGCCATCGATGTGGCGTATGGTAATATTTGAACGATTTTCCAAAAGAGGTGAAGTAGGACTACTCCATTTTTGTCCTTCTATTTTAGAGAGCTTGCAACTTTTGTGGTCTTTTTGGGGGTTAGGGAACAATTTTTTTTTTTAGCCTTTAATGGTTCAGTGTTGCCTGGTGAAATCTTATTGATTGAAACAGATGGCTATTTGTAGATGGCATATGTAATTGCTTAGCTTCGAATAAAAACATATTTTATTCTTGTTATCGACCACTATATAACAACCTCGTCGAGTTCATTAGTATATACTTTTGAATATCTCAAGCCCATATATATATATATAAATATATATATATATATATATATATATATATATTTCGTATAAATAATGGAATTCATTCAAGAATGTATCGCTAACAAAAACAAATAAAAACATCTACATAATAGTGATACATTTAATAGTTCTGCGAGGTAAGCCACGTGGTAGAGGTTTCAGCTTCTTATCCCGAGCTCTCGATTTCGTATCACGCTATATTCAGCAACTCTGATGAGTCGCAGACGACGAAAACCGTGTCAGCGGATAATTATATTTAATATATATATATATATATATATATATATATATATATATATATATATATATATATATATATATATATTACAATAGAAAAATACGAGCTAGAAAAGTAATATGGTTAAGCTTAAACATGGAAAAGTAAAGGACTAGCTGTAAAAACTAGAGCAGAAAAGGACAAGCTATTCTAGTAATAAATATACAGTTTTAACATAAAATATTATTGCATTAAGAATTGATTGTATAATGTTTAATATAAGTAAGAAAATAATGTTGTAATATTTTAAGTTATGTATTATATTGTTTACTAGAATATCTTGTCCTTTTCTTTTCCAGTTTTAACAACTAGTTCTTTACTTTTCCATGTTTTAGCTTAACTATATTACGTTGCATGCTCGCATTTTTCTAATGTAATCATTGATTTTTCCAGACTTCCAGTAAATTCACTTGTCCTTTTTTTAATTTCAGTTTTATTTTTGTGCCCCCAGAGACATAACATACACATATTTCGTAACAATGTCCGGCACTCGTCTGCTTTCAATGAAATCTTTCCAACTTTCATTTTCACTGTTTCACTTGTTACTTCTCTTTTTGCGGGATCGGTGAATTGCAAGCAACAGTAGTCGCTTGTAAAATTCACAGACACGTTGAAGCGACGTGGTTACTATGGAAACTAGTCTGAAAAAAAAAACTTCGCTCATTTCTTTACATTTTTTTTTATTTTGAACACCAATAGATTCATCATAAGTTTTCTTTTTACTGGACGAAAATTGAAAATATATAACTATAACTGAGAAGGTGATACATAAACTCTTATGATTGTTTGGAATTTGGTCGAAAATAAGTGGTCATGGAAACTTTAAAGTAGTTCGAAATTATTAAAATTGCCACTTTACCATCTAAGTTTGAATGATATATATATATATATATATATATATATATATATATATATATATATATATATATATATATGTTTTATCTTTTATGGCCGTCTTATCTGTTCAGTTACATATGTTTTGGTTGCCGGACCATATTTATGATCCAGCAGCCTCGTAAGACCTTACAGAAATGGCTACTAATGATATTATATATATATATATATATATATATATATATATTACATAGAGTTATCATTGAAGTTATCACGAGGGTTATCATAGAGGGGCGCCAAATTGACGTTTGGTGTATAACATAAAAGGGGAGGACCATTATTGTATTTGTTGTATTGGAATGATTATCATTAGAATGAAAGGAGATTATGCGTGTCATAAAAGAATTCCGTGTGCGTATGATCGTCTAGTTTCATATGCAGTTGTGTGTGTTCATATCTAATTGTTCATATGCTTTTGTGTGTGTGTGTTACATTCATTTTCTTCGACATGCCTTACTTCATGTGTCATCGATGTTGATCCATCTGGAATTCATCTTCTCTTGGAGGGAGATTGGTACCTGTTAGACGAAGATTTATCACTCCAAGACGATGAATTGGTTTTATAGTTTTTTTATTTTCCTTCCGGATGTCGACACAGAATATGGAAGTGAATCTTGCTTGCTTTGAACACGTCAGCGTCCCTCACCCTCAGTGAAGGGGAGGGAACAGCTATTAAGCCGTGTCCGTCTTCTTCAAAGTCCAAATCCAGTCTCACAGATCTAGCCAACCTGACCACGTCACTCATACGTTTCTGGTAAACGTGTCTACACTCCACGTTTACTCACCTCTCTCTCTCTCTCTCTCTCTCTCAATCCATTCTGTAACATATATATATATATATATATATATATATATATATATATAACATAAATAGAAAAACGCAATACACTATATAAGTTAATGTACATTTTCTACTGCCTTCAGCAAAAAGAAACCGAACAATTCACCAAATACTCAGAAGCATAGGAAAGTGCTTACATCCATAGAATCCACCCTGTTATTATTTTGGTTGTTTATATTTGTTTTTGTTCCGATAAAAATTTACCTTTTTAATATATTTATTCTGATAGAAATATCGAGTATATAATTGTAACTGTTTAGGAAATAAGTTTTGATTTTTGTATAGTAAGAAAAGGCGTACATACGTTCCACGGATATTAATACGAAGGTCCTTTCCTGCGTAATATGTGTTCACTCCTCGCTTCTTTTTCCACAAAATCATTCATAACATAAACTGAATAGAAAAGGAAGCGTGTCACTCGAATGCGTTTATCCTCACACACGTGAATAGACACGGTTTGATTGACACCTGCTACTTCCATTCACTCCAAATTACACATAAACCTTATTACAACATGTAGAAGAACTTAAAAGCAACCTTAGCATTAAAGTGGCAGGTGACGCAATTGACAAACTAAGAATATATTTTTTGTATGTTTTTTTGCCTTAAACATTTTCAATTGATAGATTTTTTTTTATTAGTTTTACTTCAAAATATATTTTTTTCAATTATCCACAGGATAATTTAATGCACTCGTTTAACGTCTCAGAAAAGAATCCAAGAAAAAGGCATAAAAAGGCATCATTTTAAACCGTAAGGGAATTGCATTGCTAAACTACAAAAAAAAGTCGAACGCGTAAAGGTTACGGTTTTTGTCGATATTACGCCTCGATGCGCGGTGGGTATCGAACGGCTAACCTTGGCTAAGTGAATGCATACGTTGAAAAAAGAATCTTGTAATTAACTGGTAGGCAACTTGAATTTTCTTATGGGCGAACCACAATTTTGAAGGAACGAACTTTGCGGTTTTGCAACATCTGCTGTGTGACGGGGTTTATGATGTAACCTCAGATATTTGTAGAAAAATAACGTACACTTTTTTATGCTCTTCACGTAATACACCAAGTTAATGTCTCCGTCATGTTTAAACAATATGTTCATAACAGCATTTTACATTATAATAATTGTCCTATTTATTTTCAACAATATGTTGCGAACAAACACACATGTATCACGTATATATATATATATATATATATATATATATATATATATATATATATATAATAAAAAATATCGAATTTAAAGCATCAATATTTACCTGCTTATGATCAAAACAGATTTCTTAAAATAAAAGTAAACAGTATACGTATGGTACAAGCTATCGAAAATAATACGCCTTTTATCTGAAGACTTGCATATTAGAGTATGTGAGTTATCTGTTAGACTTAAAATGTTTCTAGGTAATTCCTTCTAGTAGATTATCAATAATTTCTGTCCAGTAAAGTATAAATCAAGTTTAAATTGTACACACTAGAGAAATAAAGACTTGAAGGTGTATTCTTTCACAAAAGATTATGTGGACCTTGCATCATTTAATCACTTTCATCTTTTCTACATTGCTTTTAAGAACCTTCGGTGTCCTTTTATGAACCGATGCAACTAAATCTAAAGTTTTCTAAGAAGTGGGCACATGTCATATTACTAATCAGTAAACACGTTTTTTCATAACACATTAAGAATTATTAGGTATAACCGATAAAACATTTGATCAAAAATTATGTAAGATAACCAAATTATATATTTTTACATGTAATTGTAAATATGCTCTGAATATATTTATATATGCTATATTATAATGTACTTATAATTAAGTAAAGAAATAATGTTTCCTGAGGAATTATATCAGTTTGGATTTGGAGTGTACTTAAGTTTACATAAAATTATATAAACATTATGGCAATATTTTACTACGACCGCATGTCATTTTTACAAAAACTGCAAATTTAAGCGCAATTGGATGTAACTGTTAAAACAAACTATACCTTATTGGATTCGCTTTTTATTCTCCATAATTTCAGCTGTACTGAGTTGACTTTTAATTGACGTATCCTAGTATTAACGTTAATTTAAAAATAGTTTCAAATCGATAAGCCAATAGGAATATCTGCAGTAACATATGAGCTGAAAATCACCTTAAAATATCGACTTTTAGCATATCTAATCGTATATCATCAACCTTTTAGCATTAATCGTAGTTAATTTTGTTCCTAAGTTATACAAAGTAAAATTTAGTCCATATAATTCAAGTCTACCAGTGATTGACAGGAGCTCATTAATCTCCAGCTTTCTAGTTTACCCAATAAAGAAATCGGCCGTAGATTTAAATATGATGGGAAAACTGTACGAATGACTGTGCAAAAGCACAAAATCTCCGGCAGTGTTCGAGATGCGCCGAAATCCGGTCATCCTAGAGTAAGTTCTTACAAGGAGGACAATGCTATCAAGATCCGCAACCTCAGAAAAAGATTTGGAATGGCTCTCCAAATCCAACTACAGTTTTATCTTGTTAAAAGTGTTCTCTTTCTACAGTAATGAACAGATTGAAGGAATTTAATTCGCTAAACTGTGTTCCAAAACATAAGCAAGTAATTTCTGTAAAGAAGAGAAAGCGACTTCTAGAATTCGTCAGATGCAATGAAGATCATGATTGGTCGAAAGTGATTTTTAGCGACGAAAGCAAGTTCACTACGTTAGGCAGTGATGGTACGCAGTACATTCATCGAGGGAAGCTCAAAGAATATAATCCTAGATGCACAATCCTAAGCCTGCAACGTGATGGGTGTTCACTTTTATTGTGGGATTTTATAAGTGCCAATAGTCCAGAGCCCATATGTCGCTTGCAAATCAAATTAATTCGACCAAGTACATCAATATGTTGACTGAGCATTTTCTGCACTACTTTGGCCGGAATTTTAATGATAAGTTCATCTTCATGCAGGATAATGCTCCCAATTACACAGCTGTCAATGTCAAGAGGTTCCTTGAAAAGCATGGTATTCCGGATTTAGATAGGCCTGCACAATCTCCAAGCCTATATCCTATCGAAAACATGTGGCATTACGTCAAGTAACAGCTACGCAATGATGAAATTTCAAATCCGGAAGAACTTTGTCAAAATTAAGGGAAGTGAGATGCCCTCTCACCGATGTATTATCTCAGATTAATTCAATAGAATGCTCGAAAATTTGCAGGCGGTCAAATTGCTGAAAGAGTATGCTACTAAATAATAACTACTTCATTATGTTACTTTTGTATTTTTGTTGCAGTAATGATAATTTAAATAAAAGATTTTCCTTGAAGGGGGTTTCTATTTACCTTCTCGATTTTAAGTTATTTTTTTAAAAATTGACGTGAAAAATAGCATAATTCAATTAAAAGTCAAATATGAAC
>NC_136494.1:78166078-78283578 GCF_053919585.1 Euprymna scolopes
TATATGTATATCTAATATATATATATATGTATATATATATATATCTAATCTATATATACATATATATATCTAATCTATATATATATATGCATATATATATCTAATCTATATATTTATATAAGTATATATGTATCTAATCTATATATATGTATATATATATCTAATATATATATGTATATATATCTAATCTATATATATGTATATATATCTAATATATATATATGTGTGTATATAGTTCTATATATATGTATATATATATACAATCTATATATATATCTAATCTATACATAAATATATCTAAGCTATATATATATATCTATATAAATATATATATAATCTATATCTATATATATCTAATCGGTATATATATATATATATAAAATCTATCTATCTATATATATATATATATATATATATATAGGTATATATATATATCTAATCTGTATATATCTATCTCTCTTTTTCTCTCTCTCTCTCTCTCTCTCTCTATATATATATATATATATATATATATATATATATATATATATAGCCGAACTGATGAGTTGTGATACAACGGAACAATGCTGTATGCGGATGACATTTAAAACCCTCCCCTGTTGAGATTGAGCACTTTGTAAATATATTTTCATTCGACGTGTATTTTAGCAATGTGGCGAAGCCCACTATTAGTTTGCTTGTAAACAAACTGGTTTGAGCACGGTTGCGACGGGCAGGTGTTAATTTTCCACACACTCCAGCAGAAATATTTACATCACTGATTCGTGGTTCTAGGGTTAGAGCTGCCGCCGGTTGTAGGTTCGACCCACGGCTGGAGAAAGGTGTATGTCTAACCGCACAGATTATATACATATATCAACATACAATATTGTTTCGTTGTATCACAATACAACGAAACAATACTGTATGTTTATATATGTATATAATTGAACTGCCGTAGATTTCACAAACTGTATATTATTGTAAACATACAGTCCAAATAAATATTTGTATTAATATTTATGAAACGATACCAAGCATGTAGCAATAAAATAAACGGGGATTCTGAGTCAAATTATGTGGAATAACAACAGAATGGAGTAAAAATAATGAGTTGTTACATGTAATAGTTGTTCTAAAAATAAAGAATAGTTTAATAATTCTTCCGTTTGGTAATGCATATATTATCCACATGATTGTACTCTTTTGTCAACCAATAACTTTTGTTGTAATTCTACGTAATTTAACTCAGAATAAGTTATACACAGCATAGAATGTGTTCCCTTACTATCTCACATCTTATTTATAATTATATATATATATATATATATATATATATAAATCAAATATTACAGAAAAGTGATATAACTTTTAACAGCCTTTAAACCTATTTGAAGAAAACAATATTGACATTCCTTACCTAAAGAAAAATGCATATGCTAATGTAATTGTATCATGTTAATACCTATTTATGGGCGTTCATATATTTTCACCACACTAAACGCAAGAAGTTCGATATATTTAATCATCATAATGGAACAATAATTTATGTCTCTCTCCGATTCATCTGAGCGTTTTTTTATTTGTCTCATTGTATATATATATATATATATACACACATATATATATACATATATATATGTGTGTGTGTGTGTGTATATGTAAAACGGATTAAAAGATTCCAACGAGAGAAACATGTATAAGTAGGATAAACAACGAATATTATGTTTTATAAATAAATAATTTTAACGCGTTTCGCACGATTTGTTGTGTGCTTTAAAGCGATCTATTCCGAGAATTTGTAAAAAAAATACATGTTTTTACTACCTCATTTCGACGGTTGAAGATACGGACTTGCATTGTAACAGATCGAAAGTAATTAAGGACTACGAGATGTGCTGATATTTACTGAAGGATGTAGTCTCGATAGAACGTAGCCGTGTATCTTAGCGTGTAGGGGTCGATTGTGTCACATGTACACGTAAAGTACAACTGGTATTTGCAGAATATATACACGTTTTTATTTTTTATGTATTCGTTTTTTTTAAATATTTGTTAGACTCATTCTCGCTCCTCTCATCAGCCGCTAATAGGAGACACGACGACACAACTAGAAGAGAAAATAATTGAGAAGATCACGGAAACAACGATGTTATCCAGCAGGTTTACACTTGGGTATATTACAATCCAGTCCAATCAATTATGTCCAACGAAAGTTATAGTGTCCATACACACATTCCTGATGCGGAGCTTTGTAAATGAAAGGGATTATATTTGATTTAGTATGTAGATAATCTGATATTGCAGCATTATCTCTTTTGTTTTAATCCTGATCTTATTGTGTTTTACAATCCGTATCGTAGAATAAACTTGACCAGGATATGTTTTCGTGTTGATGTATTATGTGCACCTCTCTTTCGATTGTTTTAAACAGGTAACATAATTTTTTGTCCAACGCATTATTGAACAGAAATCGATGGTAACAAATGAACTGGAATTCTATTTTCTTTCCTATTACAGTTCACTTCTTTAATACCTTGTACAACCGCCAATAACTTATTACATCTTAGATATATCATCTGAAAGTTAAAATACTCACCATGCAATGTATTATTTCTAACATGGTCATTAAATCTGGTTATCTTATTTATTCAATTAGTAACACTAACTGCATTCTTGATATGTTTCGGTTTATGAATTTATAAATTACATAACTAGTCGTTAAGATTTATGATGTAAATTGTGATGAGCGAATATATTTTTGTGCTCTTGATAATGTTTAAAACAATTACTTATAGATTTTTTAAGTGACAAAAGAACTGCATTCTGAGATGATTTACGTAAATCCATGTACTTTATACCTCAAACTAAGATATGAAGACCGAAGTCGAAACAAAATGTTTTTGCTTTAAGAAAATTTCTTCTATGTATCCAGATAAAATGTCTATATTAAAAAACACGTATTAAAATGTGATATCTGTACTACTTCAGCATTCCGAACAATTTTGTAAACAGTCGATGTGCCGATTTGTTGAAAATGCAATAGAAACATATTTTTTATATAATCATTTGGTTAAAAACCCGTCGTATAACAACGTGCTAAAAAATTATGCCGAGTCGACACATGCTAAAAAACTCTTCTGCACAGACAACTGTTTTTTCCTCTGCATATTACCTTTTCTTCTTTGATCCCGCTCTTACGTCACACTCACCCCAAGACTTAGTAATTTGAATACGTGTCAGTGGTTTCGTTTTAAAAGCAGTTAATCACTAAAAATATGAAGGAATAAAAGATTCTATTTATTTACAGAATATTTAGTTTACATTGCGAAATATATACCTGCATAGTAAAAGTGTCATTTTTAAGTCAACAGATAAATTTTTTTTCTAATTTCAAATAAAAAAAAACGCATCATCAATTGTAGCCAATACAGTTTCATGTAAAAAGCACCGCGGAATTTCCAATGCGATTCTACTTGCATGAACTATCAGTATTTGCTTTAAATTCAATGTAGGTTAGTTTAACTTGCTTTTTTAAGTTCTGCGTATCGGTGTATTGTCAAAGTAGCCTTGCAGTAATGTGGATTGAATAAGTTGTCACACTGGCAGACAGTCTCGATTAATGTTCTGCACAAACCTACAACACTCACGCCACATTTCCGTATCCTTTAGCGGGTGCGTAATTTCCCAGTTTTCTTCTTCCCGTTTTTGTTGAGATGTTTTGTCAATTGAGTGACAATTGGATTTAGACGCAGGAGATTTCAAATATGAGGTCTTGATTGGCGATTGTGCTTGACGGCAACGTAGAAACGAAATTGAAAACATAGGAAAAGAATAGACACAATTACCGCACAGATAGACATTTACTCATGAGGAAATTCGTTACCCAGACTGAAATGTTCATTCGACATGTCGGAGAGAATTTATTCAAACTGAAGGTACAAATACATATACACACGTGCACATACATATATACATAACCACGTATGGAAAAGTCGGCAAAGAGAAAGACGCAGGGAGAAATGGACCCAATAAATGTATGTGAAACAGATGCAGTAATCTATTCTCTTCTTCTCTTCTCTTCTCTATATAAATAAAATGAACTCATTTTTCCCCTCCGACTTTGACCTTAATAGCATTAAAATCATGACATTACATGCAAATGTAATGCGTACAAAATGTAGTACATTATCTGTGGTTTGCTATAGGCCCATCAACTCTACAGTTCCTCGACACTAGTACATGCCTATATTTTTTCCGGTGAGAGTCCACTGCCAAAATCGGTTACATTTAATGGAAGTGTCAACATCTTTTCTCTCTATTAGATTCCTCCTTTCCCCGTTCCCCATTTACATCGCAGCGGATGCATTCACAAGAAAAGGTACGAGGAAACACCGGCTTGTAGCCGTACAATGCTATTTACGCCGGTTTTTAAATTTTTATTTTTATTTTTCCCCCGTGATTTATGATTTCTGTTTTTCTCATATTAAAATAAATACAAAATAAAAAAATAACGCGAAAACGCGATTATTATTATTATTATTATTATTATTATTATTATTATTATTATTGTTTTCTTTATGCATTCTTTTTTACTTAGTGTAAGACGCAACCTGCGGAACTAACCGGGTCTTCCGGTTTTAACGACTCTAACCGTGAAATCTAACTATGACTTTTATTTATTAGTACTTTCAACTCAACATTTATTTTTACACAAATAATTCATTTTTTACTATTTATGATTACAACGCAACGATATCGTGAATTCCCTGGCAATACACTTAAATTAAAATTTTAAAAAATAAATTCATTTAGAATTCGAGAAAGCTTTTTTTTGCTTTCTCGAATTCTAAATGAATTTATTTTTTATCTTTTAGAATTTGAGTGTGATGCGGGACTACTTAAACTAAACAGAAAAAAACTTCACTGCGGAATTGATATTTGACCTAATTCACTTTTTAGTTAATTCATCACATTTTTGTAGGGGGCGGCTTTCGCCTCAATGCTTCCAGTTAGAGCCCCCCCCCCTTCAAACTTCTTTCGACGTAGCTTTCCCTGGTTAATTTCCGCAGGATTATGCTGATTAATTTGTGTCTTCAAATTTAAGGCTGATCAACCTACACAGACAGCAGCGCACTGGCAATTTAATTCATAAATAACATTGTTTTTTGAGACGTAAGGCAAACTATCTTTCGTAACCAGAGGGGATTCAGATTTTACACCAAAAATCAAACGTAACACAACAGACGAGAAACAATTTTATACGAACTTAAGGATCTGTACATTAAAACACTGACCCACATCTCCAATCCAAGGAAGTTTTAAATAAACATGAGAGATTGAGGGACCCATACCGACAGGATAATTGTATTTTTCTACTTGATTAATAATACTATAAATAATCAAATTCTCCGGGTAACTATTATCAATGAAAATGTCTTTGACAGTGTTCAAATTTGTTCAAAAAAATTCTAAGCACTCGATTCTAAGCACTGGGCAATATATTTTGTATTTTGAAAACAACCCGCATGGTTTTTACGAGTATTGCAAGCTGTTTCAACAATATAAAAGTGGTGGACGAATGTTTGTTTGAAATGGACATTTGTTGAGGTCATTTACGGGTGCCGCTCCTGTGGGCCGATGGATAAAACTGCCAGCTATCAACGCGATTGTTGTAGGCTCGATCTTCGGCTTGGGAAGGCACTAGTCTAGCCTCACTGATGAGTTGCGATACAACGAAACAGTACTGTATCTGGATGACTACAAATATATATATATCTATAATATAATATAATAAAGTTTAATAACTACTTTCTTGGAGTTTTAATGCACGGCCATTTTAAATGTAAATTTACGCAACATTGAATATCGTATTTTCTGTATTGCTCGTTGAGCAAATATTACACGCATGTGTAATGTTGTCCATTGGGAACCCTAAGTTACTCTACTTGATAACAACAAGCATGACTTTGACATGTAATACATATTATACGCCTCTCTTTTCGATACTCTAGTGGATTCGAGGAAAGCAGGTATGTGTTCATCTATCACGGGTGGAGTGTGGACCTATAAATAGATATGCAAAGGGTTTTCAGTTAATAAGCAAGCATCTATCCAAACCCCTCAACGTTCTCTTATCATCTTTCTGCAATCTTTAGTTACTTTAGTTAATCCATTGTAAAAAAAAAAAAAGAAACAATCATATATTTTCGAATATCAATAAGCAAATAATGATTAAGTAAACTACTTCCAAAAAACCTTACATATTATTATACTCGTTTGCACCATAATTAAAATATTTCTTTTCCTCCATAGGCGGCTTTTCGTACATGAAAAAAAAGATCTGCTAGCTATTTAAAACTTTTTTCGTTGTAAGAGCCCAAGGAAACTTTAATCGATTGGTTTGCCCTCTAAAACATTCACGACTGCTAAAAAAAAAAACTATTAAAAAATACAATAAATTATTTCCTTTTTTTTAGTAGAATTTTACTCTTTTTCTTCCAGCCTCTTTCTAACGCAAAGCATAGATTATAGTCTAATTACCCTCTCTCGTTATTTAATGGCATTTCTTCGACTAAGCGTTAGATAATTTTTCTGTCCTGTAAAATACTAACAACAGATAATCCTCTATTTTAAACCAGTGCGCGTCATTCTTATTTCTTTCTCTTTGTACCAAACTATAAATAGAATATTACACAGCAAAATTAGTGAAGTACTACATGTCTAACGTTTTTAAGTCTAATGTAAATCTTTTCCTGTTGCTCAGTCATCTTAAAATATTAGATTCTCTTCAAGTGTTATCCTTATCTTTAAGTAGCCTTTGGGACTTGATGAACTAAGTGTTTTTTTTTAATTTCTATTTAGTATTGTCTGCGATAAATGTAGAAGAAAACAAGCAAACGTGATAGGAAACTAGATTAAAGATACACCTACACTTAATACGTTTTTCCCATTATTTCAGAATTAGATAGCTGCGTTTCTGTGTACAGGCAGCTTAGTACGAGCGTCCATTAACCTTCAGCGATAGAGGACAAAAAATGACTGAAATTATAGACATATTTGTTGACGGATTGGTGCCAACACAGAAAGGCATAAAAGAATGCAGATAACTATCTGCCTTTTTTTTTTAGAAAAAAAAGATTGTGCACTTTTAAATTCTTTCAGTAGAAAGCGTTCGTATCTAATGTGTAACTAGCCGCCATTTTTGTGGGGTGGACATTTTTGCTATTATAAAAAAGGACAACCAAGTATAAAAAAAATCAAATAATAATAGGAATATAACATAAACGAGTGAGGATTACAAAGATAAAAGCTAATATCATTTACATAAGATGGAAAGCAAATATAAAATATAATTCTGAAATCTATATATATAAAAGCGAAAATGTGTGTGTGTTTGTGTGTTCGCTTTTTTGTGTATGCCCAAGAAAGGCTTTTTTCAGAGAAGCGGTCGGTCGCCTAACAACTTTTTAAAACTTTTTATATCACGTCATAATATAATCGTAATATCTCAGTTAACAACGGAGCTCGCCGGTCTATTTAATTTACTCGACTTCGGGAAGATAAATATTCAACAGTTTTCGCTCCCCGCATGTGGGTTAGGCATTTTCCTATAATAAAAGCGGCACTAATTGTCTAGGTATTTTTTCGGTCTCGATCGCCCGAAATGTCCGAAAGCAATGAGCTTTACGCAATGTGGAAATATTATTTCCTTACATCAGAAGACAATTGCTATTCAATTTGGACAAGTGGAGCTGTTTCTCCCTACCCCCAACATCTTGGAAAAAAAAGCGTTCCGCACTAAATGATACCCCGCAGTCAAAAGTTGACCTCATTCAGTCATTAAAATGTGCACCTGCTAATTTAAATAATTAAATAATTTTAAACGTGTGTCCGTTAGCATCTAGTGGTGGCCCAATGGTTAACGTCGCACTCTTTTTTTTTCACACTTTAATTTCCAACTTTGTCTCAAGGGTTCGGGTTCGATCCCCATACTTACTTACCAAAACATTTTTTTTTATTTTACCCCCTCCCCCGGAGTTTTGATTAACCCAAAACCACACACACCTCCAAACACCCGAGTAACGCCGGGTACCCCTCGCTAGTAATGTATAATTACACCATAACATCCATCTCTAACTCTTTCATCCTCTCTCTCTTTCTCTCTTTCTATGTGTGTGTATATATATATATGTATATATGTTTATATTTTATATATATATATATATATATATATATATATTAACATATAAATATTTCAATTTTTTTATATTTTAATTTAAGTCAGACAAATATAATTTTTCCAAAAAAACATATTATTTGAACAAAGAGTACACTACATGGGCTCAGCAGAATTATATCAAACAAGATTAAATTATTTTCTAATGATTTTTCTCTAAGATTAGCCAAGGAAATTACTTTGAATATTGTAGTTTTTGTTCAAATAATAAATATTTGTTTTTAAAAATTATATTTTTCTTAATGAAATTTAAAAAAAAAAAAACCTGTAATGCTTTGGCTCTATCTAGTATATTGAGCAATTTTATTTGGCTGGGATTGTCTTATATAAAAATATTACCCCCCCCAATACTTTGTAAGACAAGATACCACAATACTTATAAATCTGTGATCTAATTTATCGCATTATTCTGGTATATATATTTCAAGTTAAAAAAAATATGAAATATAAACTTTTAGTAAACCTTAAGCTGATAATACCTGAGTTTATTCTTCTTTTAAATGAATGCAATAAGTCCTATAGTGTTTGAAAGTGATGTAGCCTATTTGATAGATAGCGACGGTATCCAGTAAGTAAAACTTTATGATAATATCATTTCAGCCCGGATGCCTGGGTGTTTGGACATGTCTGTTGAGCAAAAAATAAAAATGGTAGTAGGAAGGCAGGCTCGCACCCGTGCCGCAAAGGAGGAAAAGCACGGGGGAAAATGATGTCTATGCTGTAACGACAACAGCCAAACTGAAAGTGATATTTTAAAAATTTGGGCTAGACAATCGAAAGGAGAGGATAACTTTAAAAACTATCGGCGAAAAAAGCGACCCCCCGGTAGAAAAGTGCCCAGTTTAAGGTGAAGATATCAATGTTTTTAGGTATTTTTCCATATTTGTCGTCTGAAAAGTTAAAGTTCCAAACAATGCTGATCATGAGAAAATTCGTCGCCTCTGTCGAAAGTGTTTGGCAAACATTCAAACATGCATACATTTATATATTGGTAACTAAAATTTTTGGACTCAAACCGATGAAAAAGCTTGCCCTATCTCTGACTACCCTTTATATAAAATTTCAAATGTTTAGACCAGAAATTGTCTGAGTAACTTGGTAGAGACCACAGAGGTCAATTTTTTTTTTAACTTTGACCCCTATTATGACCCCTTAAACTTTGTTTTGGGCGCAAATCAAGTTATAAAGTTAGATCCATGTCCAAGAAGATATACCTCCAATTGCAAGTGTTTAGACCCAAAATTGTCGGGGGAGTTTTGTAGAGTTCTCAACGGTCAAATCGTTGAACTTTGACCCCCTTAATAGCTACATTTCCGCCCAAAAAACGATCACAAAGATTTTCCCAAATCTCAGTACTCTGCATATAAAAGTGATAGGGTTATTGCGTAGGGGAATGTACACAGACAGACACCCACGCATACACTTTCACGTTTATATATATATAGATAGATAGACTAATAGATTAAAAAATATATACGTATACATATACATGGAAACAAATGTTTGTTTACTGTAAAGATTTTACACAAATATTATGCAAGTATAAATCATGTAGAATATCTGCATGAATATAATTACACGTAAAGTTAACTCTAGATGATCATCCCATGAAAAAAAACCAATGGGGAATTAATAAAAATAAATGTTTCAAAGAATATGCAAATTAGCTAGATATCTTGCTAGTGAATGCAATTCCATAACCAAGATATAAGAAAATCGTATTTTCTTTTGAAATAAATAGAAAGAGGGGTTTGAATATGCATATAAATACATAGAAAAGAAAAAAAACGAATTTATAGGAATATAGACAAACATGGGTGCCCGGCGCGGCCCGAGTGTGAGGTGCATGCTGCGCGAAAAAAACAAAACAAAAAAGCGGTCAATTTCTTTAACTCTGACCCCTTAAAAGCCAAATTTCTGGCCGAAAACTGATCACATAGATTTTCCCAAATCTCAGTACCTTGTATATCAAATTCCAAGTCTGTAGACTAAAAGTTGACAGAGTTATTGCGTAGGGAAATGTACACAAACAAACACACAGACAGATACACAGCCACGTTCACGTTTATAGATGAACTAGCATCGGTGTCCAGCGTTGGCCGGTGTTTGGAAGTGTATGCTGAGCACAAAAAAGAACAAAAACAAAAAAAGGATCAATTCTTTTAACTTTGACGCCAATTATGACCTGTTAACATTTATTGTTTTGGGCTCAAATCAAGTTATAAAGTTAGATCCATGTCCAAGGAACCTCTATATTACATTTGAAATGTGTAGACCCAAAATTGTCGGAGGAGCTTGGTAGAATTCTCAAAGGTCAAATCGTTGAACTTTGACCCTTTAACAGTCAAATTTAAGGCCGAAAACCGATCACATAGATTTTTCCAAATCTCAGCACCCTGTACATCTAATTTCGAGTCTGTAGACTTTAAATTGACAGAGTTATTGCGTATGGAAATGTACACAGACGGACACACAGACAGACACACAGACACCCAGACACGTTCACTTTTATAGATATATGCACATATGGATAGATAGATTCGTTTAACAAAAATATATACGTATATATAAATATATATGGAAACAATTTTGTGTTTATTATACACTTTTTTCTCAAATATTATGCAAGTATAAATTATCTAGAATATCTGCATGAATATAATTACAGGTAATAGTTAACTAAAGATGATTATCCCATCTAAAAAAAAAAAACCCGAAGCAACTAATACGGAGGTAATTAAAATGAATGTTTAAAAGAATATGCAAATTAGCTAGGTCGTTTGCTAGTGAACGGAATTCCACAACTAAGATATAAGAAAATTGCATTTTCTTTTAAAATAAATAGAAAAGAGGGTTTTATATGAATATCGATACACACAAGAGAAAACCGAATTTATAGGAGTATAGATATAGATATATAGATTAATGAAAATTAAAAAAAAAAGTATATAAGTAGTATACCTTTTGCATAATGACGTGCTAATAGAATTTATTACTCTTGATTTCCAAGACGTTATAACTTTTTTAGGAGTAATCATATTAATATTCATAGGAATTAATACTGGGTAATCACACCTATTTACTTCTTGGAAATTTTGATACAGAATAAGAACTACAGTCAGAGGATTGTGCTCATAGCACATATCTTTTTGCAAAAGCAACAACGTAACATCTTGGTCGTATATAAGTATACACTTTTTTCTCTAATAATATCATTTATATATATATATATATATATATATATATATATATATATATATATATATATATATATATACACCAGGTCTTAATCATCAAGACAATATATCTGATCACAGCGTCTTTAGCATCTATCATTATCCGTTCGATTAAAAAAAATGTATTAAAATAACGTATATACTAGCTTTAACTTGGTTCATGTAACTTTTTCCTTTAATTTTTTCTTACTTGCATGCTATCAGAAGTACAGTGACGATGGAAATTGAGGAGAACTCGATTTGTTACAGTAAAGATATACTAGATTTTAGAGAGTATGATTCGAAGAAAAACACATGTTTCTGGAACGTCGTGCTACTTTTCAAAAACAGTTTGAATAATGCACCATAAATGATTTCATTATCACTTGTAATACTACATAATTAGACTTATTTGTTAATACATGTTGCATGTTATTTAAATTTTCTTTTATTTTTTTCGTCATTTAAAATTTTAAATCTTTAGTATTGGGGAAAATATGAGTATCGTTCAAATTATCAGTAAGTATTTTTTCTTGTAATATGATGTATATCGCTTGGCAATAGATTGTTTGTCATAAAGACCTTGATTTTAAATAACCACAAGCAGACATAAAAGTACGTCCGTACATGGGTAAGTAAAACCACCTAATTACACACAAATATATACATACAGAGTGGTCTAAAAGCGCTATATTTTCTTCTTGATCGAAAATTTTCCAAAAGAGACGTCTTTAAAATTTTATATTAAAAATTTGATCACCAAATTAGTAACTGAATTATTCGGCATTGTATATTTCAAATCTGATTGAAAGTTTAACTATATCAATTCAGAATTCAACTTTGTCCGCATCAGTGCAATATAACAGTCTGTGTCCAGCGGCCACCAATGTTCATTCTCCTTAAATAAGCTTTGTCAGATGGCGCCAGGTAGTTACAAAGGCACATCATATAGACACATTATGTTGTCTAAGAAGGTGGTGAGTATGTTCATGGCGTTAGGCCTTACGCAGAATTCAATATTCTGAATGTTGATATGCTCACTAAAGTAAGGATCAGCTTTGCCGCTACAGAAAATACTATCCAATTTTTAATCTTTTAATTGATATCTTCACGAAATGCTTCTCGTTTCGCTTCATTGCGATTGACTTGTCTCTCTTTGACATGAATTCTAGTAGAAATGACATTAACAGAATATTCTATTTTCCCCATATTTCCTCCTATTATATTCTCCCCATATTCCCTCCTATAACAAAGAACACGCTAGGTAACATACAAATATCTGTGCATGTGGTCGCCAAGCTAATCAAGAACCTTGATTCCAGTAAAGCAACCGCCCCTGATGGCATCCCAATTATAGTGTTAAAAAAAGCTTCAACCAGAACTTGCTCCCACACTTACGAAACTGTTTAAGCGTTGCCTTAATGAGAAGTGCTTTCTAACACCCTGGAAAACCTCATCAGTATGCCCTGTATGTAAGAATTCAGGTGAAAACTTCTCTCGCTCTCTCTCTCTCTCTTTCTCTCAGTACAGACCAATAATTCTCCTGTGTATTATGAGTAAGTTGCTGGAATCCATATTAAATAGATAAATAGTCAACCACCTCAGCAGAAATAACCTTCTTAGTGACACTTCAATATGGTTTCCGTTCTGCAAGATCTACCGCATATGTGCTAACGGTTATATCTCATAGGATTAGGAAATCTCTTGACAAGGACTTCCTTTCTAGGGCAGTTGCTCTTGACATGCTAAAGGCCTTCGACAAGGTACGGCATAAAGACCTATTTCACAAGATTTCCAGCTACGGTATAACTGGAAATGTTTTCTGTATCATTAAATCATTTCTCTCTGATAGGCTCATAAGAGTGGTGGTTGATGGACGAAAATCAGAGGCCTGCAGTATTAATGCTGGAGTCCCTCAAGGGTCCATCCTGGGCCCAACTCTCTTCCTGATCTACATCAATGATCTCCCTAAACACATACTTAAATCATTCGTTGATATCTATACTGATGACACGACCATCTACGGCAACACATCAAAGGCTGTAAATGACAAAGTTCTCTCTGATTCTCTCTCCTCTGATCTCGAGCGCGTGGTTCAGTTGGGGAAGACGTGGCTAGTAACCTTTAATGCATCTAAAACCAAACTCCTATCCTTACATCATCAACGCTCTGATCCCCATCTGGCATCAATTGAAATGGATGGCTCTCGTCTAGGAGAAGCCCCATGTTTTGACAAGCTTCTGTGCTTGACCTTTACTCCTGATCTGAAATGGAACACGTACATCAAGTCTGTTGCCAGGGTCGCTGGAAAGATGGTGGGATCCTTCTACCGCCCCAGAAGATATCTCACTAATGATGCAATTCTCTATCTATATAAAAGCCAAGTACGTCAAAGGATGGAATACTGCTGCCATATGTGGACAGGAGCTGCTAAAAACAGCCTACCCTGCCTTGACAGAGTACAAAATAGACTTCGGGGCTTAGTTGGGGATGATGTTTTCTCTTCCCTACAAGCTCTCTCCCATAGAAGAGACGTTGCGAGCCTATCTTTGTTTTATCGTTATTTCCATGGCAGGTGCTTTTCTTAACTCCGATCTCTGTTCCCCCCCATCGCCAATCTTTTATGAAAAACACCCGTCCAGCTGAATCCACTGTGAAAAATTTCCCCACTCTTTATCTGTGCCTTAATCAAAACGTAGATTCCGTGAACAAAGCTTCTTTCTTATAACTGCACGGCTGCCTGCTTCCCACCTGACTACAACCTGGATGTCTTCAAGTCCAATGTAAAAAAATTCCTGATGAACCGCCCCCTTAAGTAGACAATTGATTAAATCTCCACACTAACGTACTATACTTGCAATAACCCTGTCCCTGAGTGGCTTCCGGGCCTTGATAAGTGATGACCTACATGTGAAAAAAAATCCGAAAACTTTGATTTTCAAAATGCCAGTTTCTTTTTATATAAAGAACAGCGTATTGATTACTGGGGGCATTCTCAAAGCGCTGTTGTAAAATCTGAATATTGTCAGGAATTATGGCTAAAAGATGTTGACCACAAGGGCATCTTGTGCGTCAGCTACCCTACTTGTGTTTAGAAATTTAATCACCAAATGTTTAAAGACTTTTATATTAGAAATATCGTCCCGCCCACATCTTTTAAAAATTTTCGCTGAGATAAAAGAATTGATTATATGACATTGTAAAGTTCGATACGTTTTCTTCGCTCTATTTTTTTTACGACGTTTAACCTCAAACAAGCAAATTGTCACTTGGACGTGAGAGGCTACTAATTAGGACCATGCCTATAAAAGATAAGAATGTTGGTTCATGCTGCATTTGAACGTCTGCAAATCAGTACAATTTGGGAAGCAGACAATGGGAACAGTATTACAAAGTCTCCTTTTCTAGGGAAGAAACTAATAAAGTAGAATATTTTATGACAGTGTAGGGGTGTGATTTTATTGGTAATCGAGTCTTTCGGGGATATATCCGTCAAGGGGGGGCATGCGTGGGAAGAGTTCATCAGGGCACATTCTATTAAAATTCTTGTCAAACAGGAACATGGATGCAACATTGCGAGGATGGGGCAGGGGTTAGAGCCTAGTTTACAAAAGGGAACCTATTCGATTGCAGAACCTTTTTATGGACCTTATCCAAAAGGGAAGGCATAGAGGTAGATACACCAACCCAAATGTGGCAACAATATTCCATGCACGGGTGTATGGTGGCGTTGTAGAGGTACAGGATACTCTAAAGTGTGAGCATTTTACCAGCACGATACAGAGAGCCCACCTCCATCGCAACAGCCTTCGCAATGCCTTCAATATATTTGTTCCATATTTCCAGTCAGCCGAGGAGTCTAAAGGAAGATTTTCAGGTAGTGTGTTATTCTGTATATTACTGGATGCAGACGCTTCTTTTAATTATTAAACGTGGGGGGCAGCTTAGTCTGGTTAGCATTAAATGTTACCTTCCATTATCGTCCCCGTTCCACAACGGACTGGAAATATTTTTCTAAAGATTCAATCATCGTCTTGAAATGATGTGCATCCGTTCTTTCCTCATGGATGTTTATAGGGTGTTGTATCATCAGCAAATATACCGATCTTGGACAATATTATCGAGGAGGTCATAGATGAAGATCAGAAATAATAGTGGTCTAAGGAAAGACCCCCCAAAAATTCCCGCATTAATGCTATGCTGCTTGAATCAACGTCCATCAAAGACAACCTGGATGCCCCTACTGCCTAAGAAGGATCAAATTATATTTAGTATTCGTCCGGTTATATCGTATGATTTGAATCCTGTTCAAGCCATATTGATGCCAAAGCTCTTCCAGGTCTGCTATCTAAACTACCTGAAAAATGTCAAACATAACTATTGGATGGAAAAGAAAATATGAAACATTTTAGACTATAGTTTATATATATATATATATATATATATATATATATATATATATATATATATATATACATATTACTTATATGAAATTGTTTTTGTGTGTCCATTTATCTACCAAATTACGCTATCAATTTATAGTATGCAGACTCAAGATTTGACATAAGGGCTATTGAGATTTGAGAAAAAGTTTTTAATCGGTTTTCGGGCAGAAATGTGGCTATCAAAGTTAAACAATTTAACCTTAGAATATTCTACCAAATTCCAACGCAAATTTTGTGTCTAAAGACTTGAAATGTGTCATAGTGGGACATGGATCAAATTTTAGTAATTTAATTCCAGTTCAAAACAATAAATGTTAGGGGTAAAAAATGGGGTTAATGTTTTTAAAAATTTGACATTTCAACCAAGTTTTCGTCTAAACATTTATCAGACATGGGGCAAGTTTTTAATCGTTTGTGGGCCGGAAATACTACAACCAAGGAAATACTACTACCGAGGAAATACTACTACCAAGGGGTGAAAGGTAAACAGATTAGATCTCCGCGGTCTCTAGCAAACTATCTAGCAAATTATGAATCTAAACATATGAAATTTTGCATAAATGGTATTCAAAAACGCAGCAAGTTTAAAATCAGTTTTTGGGCAAAGACTTTGCTGCAACAGTTGAATAATTTGACTTTTGCAGACTCTTCCAAACTCCACCGCCGAGTTTGGGTACAAAACACGTTAAATTTTAGATGTAGGTTACCTGGACATGAGTCAAAATTTTTAATATATATATATATATATATATATATATATATATATATATATGCACATAAAATTATGAATAGAACACACACATATATATATATGTACATATATATATATATATATATATATATATATATATATGATGTTTATATGGACACAATAAACATAATAGATGTTTATTTTTAGGTTACCTGGACATGAGTGAAAATTTTATATATATATATATATATATATATATATATATATTTACACATAAAAATATGAATAGAACACACATATATATATATATATATATATATATATATATATATATATGATTGTTGAGCTGGATTAAATCCGACGAACTTTGAGTATCCAGGTCCTTCCACCTCCATTTTATTTCATATATATATATATATATATATATATATATATGATGTTTATATGGACACAATAAACATAATAGATGTCTATTTTTAGAAGTATGTATGCTTAATATTAGAAAATATATTTTGCTGCAAAAGTTGAATAATTTGACTTTTGCAGACTCTTCCAAACTCCACCGCCGAGTTTGGGTCAAAAAACGTTAAATTTTAGATGTAGGTTACCTGGACATGAGTTAACATTTTTTATATATATATGTATATATATATATATATATATATATATGCACATAAAATTATGAATAGAACACACACATATATATATATATATATGATGTTTATATGGACACAATAAACATAATAGATGTAGACTATTTTTAGAAGTATGTATGCTTAATATTAGAAAAAAATATATATATGTACATATATATATGTGTGTGTGTGTGTATTTGTTTGTATTTGGTAATGACACAGGTTTTCTTTTATTCTAGTTCGGCTAAATGTATTTATCAAAATTTCCAATCACATAGTGACTGGTATTTTTCTTTTACATTCGTCTGCTATGAAGATCTTATAACGAGTAAAATAGAACTTTTGAAATCAAATAGAATCGGATACAAAACCTTTTCGTAAAAAAATATTCGAAATATTATAACACTGTGAATATAGATTCTTTGCTATTTTGCATTCATATGTATGTGTGTATATATATATATATATATATATATATATATGTATATATACATATATATGTAAAGTATATATTCTGCATACACACAAAACTTTATCCATACTTTAACACACATGTAAAATATAAATAAACATGTACGCAATCGTATGCTCACATTCAATAATATTGAAAAACAATGAAAAGTGAAGGAAAACAAAAATCTATTTGTTTTATTTTCTTCTTTTTAAGGGTATTATTTTGTTGTTTACTACATTCTTCACACGCATATTTTATACTATTAAAATGTCTGTATTTTAGCCTTATAAATATATATTAAAATATACATAAATTAATCTTTGTTGTACAGCAATTTATAAAGAAAATACAAATCGATTCTTACAGACATATCATCTTGATTTAACATATTTTTATAACCAATTGCGTGTTTCGTTTTCTATTTTCATCAACGAATGCTCAAGTCAAAGAAATGACTAAAAGTGTTATTTATAAAATGTAATAGTCTTAAACACATTCGGTGATTCAGTTCATGTTACAGTGAAATATAATAGGTATACATATTGTGAGAGTAAAAGATGAAACGTAGGGTGTAATTTTACAACAACAAAACATATAGGTGCTTGTAGTTTTCTAATTGTATTGTATGTTTTATTTTTTGCAGGTAAGAATTTCCATTTCCAAACTTACGATGACAGGTGACAGCTTTAAGGTAATAACACTTTGTATAAGTTACAAAAAAAACGTTAATTTTCTCAATTATGTCAGTTTTATTATTCAGGGAGAAACAATAATACACATCGCACACCGGTAAATAAATATTTTCCTTAACAAAAAACAAACAAACAAAAGAAGCAAAATTATCGTCTAAATCTCGAAACATTGAATGCCTTCGTATAAATAACACTTCATGCTGATAATATCATGATTAGAAAGGTCAATGCCTAGACAGTAAAGTATTCAATATTAAACATTCCCTACTTTATGAGTATTTTTCGAATGTTTCATAGTGTCTAGATTCCATAAGCTTAATCTGGCGCTAATAAGACAACACTATTTAAATTGGATGTAAAGAAGACAATATTAAATATGTCATAGTTTATGAGTATTTTTCGAATGTTTCATAGTGTCTAGATTCCATAAGCTTAATCTGGCGCTGATAAGACAACACTATTTAAATTGGATGTAAAGAAGACAATATTAAATATGTCATAGTTTATGAATATTTTTCGAATGTTTCATAGTGTCTAGATTCCATAAGCTTAATCTGGCGCTGATAAGACAACACTATTTAAATTGGATGTAAAGAAGACAATATTAAATATGTCATAGTTTATGAGTATTTTTCGAATGTTTCATAGTGTCTAGATTCCATAAGCTTAATCTGGCGCTGATAAGACAACACTATTTAAATTGGATGTAAAGAAGACAATATTAAATATGTCATAGTTTATGAATATTTTTCGAATGTTTCATAGTGTCTAGATTCCATAAGCTTAATCTGGCGCTGATAAGACAACACTATTTAAATTTGATGTAAAGAAGACAATATTAAATATGTCATAGTTTATGAGTATTTTTCGAATGTTTCATAGTGTCTAGATTCCATAAGCTTAATCTGGCGCTAATAAGACAACACTATTTAAATTGGATGTAAAGAAGACAATATTAAATATGTCATAGTTTATGAATATTTTTCGAATGTTTCATAGTGTCTAGATTCCATAAGCTTAATCTGGCGCTGATAAGACAACACTATTTAAATTTGATGTAAAGAAGACAATATTAAATATGTCATAGTTTATGAGTATTTTTCGAATGTTTCATAGTGTCTAGATTCCATAAGCTTAATCTGGCGCTGATAAGACAACACTATTTAAATTGGATGTAAAGAAGACAATATTAAATATGTCATAGTTTATGAATATTTTTCGAATGTTTCATAGTGTCTAGATTCCATAAGCTTAATCTGGCGCTGATAAGACAACACTATTTAAATTGGATGTAAAGAAGACAATATTAAATATGTCATAGTTTATGAGTATTTTTCGAATGTTTCATAGTGTCTAGATTCCATAAGCTTAATCTGGCGCTGATAAGACAACACTATTTAAATTGGATGTAAAGAAGACAATATTAAATATGTCATAGTTTATGAGTATTTTTCGAATGTTTCATAGTGTCTAGATTCCATAAGCTTAATCTGGCGCTGATAAGACAACACTATTTAAATTGGATGTAAAGAAGACAATATTAAATATGTCATAGTTTATGAGTATTTTTCGAATGTTTCATAGTGTCTAGATTCCATAAGCTTAATCTGGCGCTGATAAGACAACACTATTTAAATTGGATGTAAAGAAGACAATATTAAATATGTCATAGTTTATGAGTATTTTTCGAATGTTTCATAGTGTCTAGATTCCATAAGCTTAATCTGGCATTAATAAGACAACACTATTAAAATTGGATTAATTTTGGTTTAGCGCAAAGTGAAATATCTGTTCTGCTACGAAATTGCATCATTTCTGTCCTCTAGTCAGGGTAAGTGAAATCATTTTAGATTAAATCAATTTTAATATATTTATCCAAATCAGCAATTCCCGGTTCAGAGAGTTTTATTTTCTTAAATAAAAATCTGTTCTTATGTCTGACACGTGAGGAGGCAAGTAAGTAGCGTATTCCGCTTAATCGATAGAACGCTGATGAGTGATTTTAATAGTTTATTTTTCCTGAATATTTTTAATATTAGATAGTTAATAAGATGGTATATTAAAAAAACCTACAATTCTATTTGGTTTACTTTCGCTTAGATCCAAGCTTTCATTAAAGAATAAAATGAAGGACGGTACATATTTAATAATATAAAGAACAAATACTAAAATTACAGGTGAACGGTCATCTAATGAGACGGATATGTTGTTTTAGAATTGTACTTAATAAGAATTTCTAATATATATATATATATATATATATATATATATATATTCTTTGTTAGAACTGCACGCCTGTGGAACTCTGTTCCGTCTGCCTGCTTCCCTCCGGACTACAACTTGGATGTCTTCAAGTCCAACGTTAACAAATTCCTAATGAACCGCCCCCTTAAGTAAACATTTCAGCAAATCTCCTCACTAACGTAATGTACTTGCAATAACCCTTATCCCCGAGTGGCTTCCGGGCCTTGATAAGTGGTGATCACTGTGTAAAATATATATATATATATATATATTATATGTATTATATATATTATATATACTTTATATATATATTATGTATATTATATATATATTATATATATATTATATATTATACACATTATATATATTATATATTATATACATTATGTATATTTTATATATATATATATATATATATATATATATAATAAACACGGCACCTGTCTGTTTAAATGTATGTATACAGAGTAATACATTAGCGTAAAACTTTTGACAGGGGCGACGGATTTTCACGATATATATATCATTTTGAAGGTCGACCCTTAGGACGACATATATTTTCAGATGGGCCAAAATCATTAATGCTTTCAACCTCAGTTGGGCGCTTCTTTACAAGGACGGGGTAGCTTTTTTGACGATATTTTCGAAAGTCATCGACTCTTTTCGATTGTCTAGCGTAAATTTAAACCTACGTCACTTCCGCATTGGCGACTGGCGCAACAGCAAACACATCACGTTTCTCTTTTCACGTTTTTGCTCTCCTTTTTGGCACGGGTTCGCGCCTGGCTACTTGCTAGCATTGAGTCACCAAGACGCACGAGAAGCTTACGCGGCATATTTATTAGCTAAGAATTATGAGGGATCTGAAAAAGATTCGGTAGAACGTGCAAAATATGCCAAGAGAAAGGAAACCTTAACCAGAAGTTTTCCCCAGCGCCACGCTAACCGATACTAGCGTGAGGAATAGTATGGTAGAAGTGGGTTTATCGCGAAAATATGAATCAGACTTTTTTTCTGTGATGGTTAGAGGTGTAATGATATCGGTAAATACGGGAGAATAAATGAAAGGAAAAGAGACAAAAATATGAGGCAAAAGCGTAAAAACAATAGATTTAGAAAAGAGAAAGTAAAAAAAATAAAAATAAATATCTATGCGAATAGTTAACCCCCTCTTCCTCCATATCAAACATATAGATTCGACTTCTCCTCCCTCACGCACAACATCGCTAGAAGCAGCAGATGAAGAAGAGCGTGGATTGGCTAAGCCAAGACGAAGAAGAGGAGGAAATATATAAGCAGGAGAAATAAACGCGTCTCGGTTTTGGGTAGAAACAGCGACCAAACAAGATGGGTGAATTATCGCTGCATTAAACCGATTGTAGGATGGAGAGTTCATACTTATTAATCGGGAGATAAATACCCACGTCACCCACGAAGAGGCGATAAAAAGAAAATGGATAAAACCGTGTACTTTGAAATAAATGAGAGACTCGAATTTCAATTGCTTAAGAGCCAAACGAAATATTCGTATAAAATATTGTCTATGTTGAAAAATATAAAAATGACGCACGGTGCGTGAAGATTTCGCTCGACGAGAACAACGTCGACAAAACTGAAGAAACACTGACATATGGCGACATGTTCGAATTGACAGATTTTTATAAAAATCAACAGTGGCAATTGGATTTTGTTTATCTGTAGATAAATACCTATTTATAATGGATTCTCCCACCCTACCTCCTCCATCGATGCCTTTTCGAATTGTCATTCCATGACAAGATTAATGCCAGTTTTACGTTTTTTTTCTTTTTTTTTCTTTTTATCATTTATTCCATCTTTATCTTCGTTCAAACTCATCCCGGCCCATTGAGGTGTTATATAAAATTTCAAAATCTGTATTAAATAAAACCCCTAATATATCTTATACACGTGCTGTGCCATTCTTGCTTTTTTATCTTTCAAGGTCAAATGGGGATTATTCACGAATCTTAGACAACGTGCTCTTCCAGGTCGTAACTTTGCGTCCGACGCATTGTTATCTCCTTTTTTACTTCATTATTTTGTTTTACGAGCAGCGTAGGGAGTCAATGATTCTAACCTAGTTGATTATCCCGATTTATCTTCTCCTAGCACGTAACAATATATTTCTCTTACTTATTCTTTTTTTGCGCGTGAATTCATACATCACCTAAGCTCTTTTTCATAGCCAGATAAGAAAATTCTAGATTGTTTTTTTTTTTTTACATACACATCAATATTTATCAAGGCCGATAGGCCACTCAAGGATAAGGGTTAAAGAGTGTACAGCAGTCAAAATGACAATATAATAATCGATAGTAATGGAAGTTCGGTAAATTTGTTTATTTAAGTGGAACGGCTAATCAGAAACTTGTTCACGTTGGACTTGAAGACAACCATATTATAGACAGCTGGAAAGCAGGAAAACGGAAAACAATTCCACAGGCGTGCAGTTCTAAGAAAGAAGCTGTGATCATAGAATCTATGTTTAAGTTTAGGCACAGATAAAGAGTGGGGGGAATTATTAATAGTGTTTTCATTTAGATAAGTGTTTCTTGTGAAAGTTTGGCGAGGGGGGCCATAGATTGAAGCTCCGTCGAACACTTTCCATGAAATTAACGATAAAGCAGAGACAAACTCGCAACATCTCTTCTGTGAGATAGAAGTTGCAGCGAAGAGAAAAATACATCTTCCACCAGGCCACAGAGTCTATTTTGAACCCTATCAAGGCAGGACAAGTCTTTTCTAGCAACTCCTGCCCATATGTGGCAACAGTATTCCATACTCGGACGTATCTGGCTCTTATATAGATAGAGAATTGCATTAGCAGTGTTTCTATATAAATAACAGAGATGTAACAAGGTTTGCATCTTACGACACCAGTAATTCTTTTACTTGCAATAAAGAAGCAAAATAGTAATTTGGCAATCTAGATGTTTTAATGTTCAGTAATGCAAATTATTATAGCATGTAAACATTGCCACACAAGTTCCCGTTAGGGATTAAGCGATGTTGAATCTGCGCAGTACTAAAACTGGTGATTATTTTGGAATTTCAGATACTGTATGATTTCTCCGCCTATCTCAGCATTATTTCCAGTCGTCCCTGACTTCACCATGGCATAGAAGTCATTTAGTGCCGATTTGAGAGAAGTTTAGTTGGAGATTGCGTAACGCTTGCCTCAGAATTACACGTGCTGATTCTCTTACAAGGTTACTGTCTGTCTTACGAGACGAAGCGGCAACGAGGAATAATTTATAACATAATTTAAAACATTTGCTTACTTCAATTTAGATTCTTTTCATTGTGTTTTTGTAGACGAATTATTATAACTTTCCTAACAGACTTACTCTATCCACTTTTTAATTATAAGTGAAAGAAATATATATTGTGACAGCCAAAAACGAAATTTAGTTTGAGACCTTACAAAATATAAAAATTAAATAAATAAAATTACGTCACTTGTGTAAATTTACATTATTTTTCGGATTATTATGAGTTTTTCCTTGTCTAGTGTGAAACGCGCGGCATAAATGACTCCGTCATTTGCAGAGGGATATTATTTCGTTAGCCAGGTGAAGAAGAGCACCATTCTAGTCTGGGTTCTCTTGTCTGTATTGTTTCTTCAACAATTTTAATATTTTCTTTCATGTGTATTTTCTATATTCATGCTCATGGGTGTACACGAAAAAAGTAACGTTTAATGCAAGTTAGTCGACACAAATAGATATTTACTTGTATGGAAATTTACTTTGGATTTAATGACGGAAATCTATTCAGTTATTTTACTCACACTCTCATAGATAAAAAATGATCAGAAAACAATACAGTATTAACTATTAAAATACAGTATTAACTATTAAAATATAGTATAAATTATCAAAAAAAGTAATAACTTTTAAAATACAGTGTTACCTATTTTGTCACAAATAATTACGAATTTCATGTTAGATTAACTCCCTAATAAATCCATACGAATATACGTTTCCTCTCAGCCTGAATCGAAACCGATGCTATTTTATATATATAATGAAGTTTGTCTGATATCGAAACTATATTTTAATCATCAACTCCATCCAGTCTTCTATTTCAAGCTTATGACCTATTTTATACTTAATTCAGAAAAATATCTACGGAATCATTTTTTCATTATTTCATGCGCTTTTTTCTGTTGTCAATGGTAGTATAATACGTTTCCACATTTACATTATACGCCATTTATCTTACACTCTACCATGCCTTCTCTCATATAATACTATTTTCTGTTATTTTACGAGACATATTGTTATATTTCTACCCGTGTTATGATTACATTGTACTAGCCATTACCCGACAATTTTATAGACAGATATTGTAGTATATTTGTTTTTATAATAACATTCTACACGGTATCACGCCTTATTAAATCAAGCTATGAAATAAACCTTACTCTGTTATTCATTCTGCCTAGATAGAAAAATAAGGAACATATATCTTACATTCAAGTTTATAAAATAATCAATCAAACACAAGTATTATCGTTTATTCGTTTTAACCATATTTTTATTAAGACTAGAACTAGATGATTACTACGAACGTCGAAATATAATTAATATAAACATCGTAATACCATACTAAGAGGGATTAATTGATAAATTATATATCTCCCTTGAGGAGTATAAAATGGATTCTTAAATAAAATGATGCACATGACAGCACTAAATCTAAATATTCAATTTAAGCCATATTTAGAATAACCGTACATGACACATTTTAGCTTGTTAGAATATTAGAGCCCGTTTATTTAGAATGAAAGTTTATGCGTAATTAAAAATTGAATATCGTTAATGTTTAACTCATTTTTACATTAAATTCTAATCCCCATTGATCCATCACTGTGCATCGAAAAAATACCATACTACTTATTTCACTGCACGTAACCATGCCTAAGGTATATACAAAACTTCAGCTTGATCAGCGCCTGAGGTTTAAGGAAAATATCCAGAGTAATATAGTAGAGTAGTAATTTCTAGGAAGACATATTACTCCTGAACGGTGCATAAGAAAGATACCATAGCATTAAGTTGGCTGTATCATATGATAAAGATCCATAAAACATTTCACCTATATCAGTCTAACCGTTTCCAAGAAACAAAAAACAAACAGACAGAAACACACACACGCACACACACACTCATATAACACGAAAAACACATTTAAACACATTATTTGGTGATGCTAACAGCTCACTAAATAACTATTCATAAACTCACAAACAATGTTACCCACACTTAGCTGATATCACAATATCTCCTCATAAACAAAACAAAACTTGAGCCAAGTTTCCAGTAATTCTTAACCATTCAGCTAAACCTAACTACTTATCGAAATTATACCAAACCCCATATCTCTACACAATACGAATTTTTATTTTGGTATAAATGATAAATTAACCTCCATTCATTTTTAGCATACTCACAATATTTAAGCCTTACGCCAAAAAAATAACCAGTACACAAAAAATATTGCGCATTGGATGAACAGCAATAATTACTATAGCCCCTTACTCTAGAATGAATGGATTTTCATTAATAAGTACATAATTTACAACTAGGCAGGAACCCAAATACACGCATTGTCTTAAATCGAGTTATTTTTATTGATACAAAAGATATCTGTATAACTATTAGAACGTTTATTTTTCGCGACACATGACGTAACCATCGAGATATTTGTTGTATTGCTGTTCTAGTTTTTTACGACAGAGAGACTGATATAATAGTTTCAAAATACTGTCTTTCTTAGACCATTGTCTTGATAATATCTGAGTCAACAAAAATCAGTCATTACATCAAGCAGAAAATACTGCTAAAATAAATTGGAAGAAAGAAAACAGACATTGAAAAAAAAAACAACATAATTTTTGTATACGTTTGCAATTTTGTTAATGCGTGTATGTATTGAATTGGGTATGATACATGTTGTGTTCTTAGCTCAAATATTGATTTTTCTTCTTTGGAGAATTGTTTTCGTTTTCGATCAAGTTTTGATAATAGAAGAATTTTATGTTTTCTGTATCTTTTTATATTTCTATTTTGACAGGAAATAATTGTTTTGGTCTGCGTTTTAAGACATTTGATTTTATTCTATTGTTTTGTGTTCACACTTTCAATCTGTCTTTTATTATTTCTTCTAGATTTCTTGTCAATTTCTTGTCAATTGAATTCTCTTCCTAGGTCAAATAATAATTTCGTATTTTAGGGACAAAAAGTTAATTTACAGGAAATGGTATTCAGTACTCTTTTTGTTTCAGTGACCAATATTACGACTATTGTAAATGCTTTATTCAATGAAAAACAAAACAATTTGAAAGCACTCACTAAATAACACGTACATACTATGCTTTTATTTCCATACTCACGTACTCATGCAGAACATCCATAGTTGTGTATGCATGAATGTTAATGCGCGTAGTGCAGATGCATTTTAACTGAAGTAAGCTTCAACATTTTACATGTATTTATAATCACAGTCGACTACAATAATACACAAACTCTAACATTTTTTTATGTGGATTTGTAATTCATTTTTTTTAATGTTCGAACAAATATTCTTGTGTTCATCTCTAATGTAAATCTCACCTGTCTGTTTAAATAAATGTATGTATGTATGTATGTATGTATGTATGTATGTATGTATGTATGCCAGCCTAAAACTTTCGAAGGAGACAAAGGATTTTCATAAGGTCTGTATCGTTTTTAAGCTCGACCCTTCGGACGACAAATATAGAAAATTGACCATAAGCGTTAATTTCTCTATCGTCAAGCGAGCACCTTTACTACAAGGAGGGGTAGCTTTTTTCGCCGATATTTTTTAAAGTCATCCACTCTTTTCGATTGAATAGCCTTAACTTAAACCTTCGTCATTGGCGATGGGTGCAACAACAAAGCAGTCGGGGTTTTTCACGTTCTTTTCTTCCTTCGCGGTACGGGTTCGAGCCTGCTGCCACCTTTTCGCTCAACACACATTTTCAAACACACGGGAAACGCCGGGAACGTTATTTATAACACTGTAATGGATGGCACAATCACGTTGACAGGCTGGTTTTCGCCAGATCACCGTAGTTAAGCAACGGCGAGCCTGGCCAGTACCAGATTAGTGACCATTTTGAAGACTAGGCACTGCGTGTACCTCTCAGAGTCGTACAAATTTTCAGGTTGGCATCTAGGGGCGCGTTTAACTTACGGAGGGAGATACAATCCCGCATCAAGACGGAAAGCAACAGGAAACTACTACCTTTGGTTGTCTTGATTACCATGGTTTTACAATTTGGAGAGTTTAGTCGCCAACGCTGTTAATAAATCAGAGCCGCTGCGTGCATGCATGCAATGGAGAGGACAGCGTATCTCGTTTTCTGAGGATTACTCAACTTATATTTAATTCCTAAGTCATCGTGCTGAATATTTAGAAAGATACACCAAGAGTCATGTTCAATTGCTTGGTATAAGTGTACCTAGGATCGAACCCTTATCTCATCTTATCAAATGGTCCATTAAAGTAAGATGAAAAATTACTCCAAATTAATCTAACTGATAAAACGTAGGATCTATGTCGCCTCTCCTTACCATGTTCATATCAAAATCAGTATGATGGTGTCAAAATATCCTAAAAACTCCTATCTATATCCCCCATATGGATATTCGACACGATACTTTCCGAGAAAATTACATCTAGCTTTAAGGTCGAAAAGATTGTTTTTATCCCTCTCCTACACACGGTCGTATCACCCTTAAGATAAAAGATTGCTTCCCAATCTCTTATTAAAATCACGTATCCACACCTCGAAATTAGAAAATAAACTCTGTTAAATAATGTAAAGGGCTCAAATCCCGGGGACCAGAAGTTCCAGCCTTCCCAATATTTATTGTCAACGATATCGTAAAAATTACCCATTTTAAAATAAAGTCGATTGACTGCCAGCTCTATTTAGGAACTACTCCCCCGCAGTGTGCCACGTAGAAGCTTCAAATGCCTTCCTGCAGTGAATTAATCCACAATACATTGTAGTCTACGTTGCGCTGTAGAGAATCTACTGTTGATTTTATGTAAGTATCTGTTAATAATAGCTTCACATATATTTTAAAATTCAAAAGTCGAGTATCATGGTTCGATTGAGCTCTAAACAGTATCCTTCACATTGAACGCACACCTGTCGTACCAAACAACTAACTGTTGATTAGATTTATTTCACATAATCACTTGCATAAACGTTAAACGTACAAATGTTAATAACATGGTTAAATTGTGTAGAAAAGAAACATTCATTTAGAACGCGTTCCTGCCTTACAAAATTATCTAACGTTTCGTTTTTAGACTTGACCGTTTCTGTTTGTGAGGTTATAAAACCTCTCAAATGCAATAGCTAGGTTAGGTTGTATAAAAGTGTACACTTTGATTACAGTCAGATTGCATTTCTTCAACTGTAAATTTGCGATTATCGATTTTCGATACTTATTAGACGTATTCTGACACAAGACCTACGTATAAAGACTTTTAGACACATCATATACATTCGCTTGAATTTTTTTTAAAAACACCGACCTAGTCGTTTATGAGTCCATATGGGACGAACTCTCTCTCTCTCTCTCTCTCTCTCTCCCTCTCTCTCTTACACAGACACATACAAAGCTTCTTTTTATATAATAATGGACATTTTGATTTCTAAACTCGTACTTAGTATAGACGGATCTAAAAGGTTTATTTTTTATTATTTTTATCTGGCATCAAATCTCAGGCTGGGGAATAATTGTTGACGGTCTTGCAAGTCTGGAACATTACAAAAGCTCTCAATAGATTAATATCTTGAATACGTTTTCACCTTTTTTTTCGGAGCAAATTATTCTTTGAATACCCATGGTGGTTTTGGTTATCAGAACATATAGTCGATATAGCCAATTATATTTGGCCACTTTATCTGAATGGACCGTTCAGCTTGTCTTATCGATGTATTTAGTTTGGGCTGTCTGATAAATCGATTCTTCGTCCGGGTCCTTAAATTACTTTGGGAAAAAAAGTCGGGGAAAATGTTTTCAGTACATAACATTAATACAACCATGACAAAGCGACCAAGAGAATCATACATAAAAGACTGACATGTAAAGTATATCAGATGTTCTCTCCTCGGTAGTTCTATTAACATAAACGTATACCTAACAGCAATGATAATAGTGTTTACTTAACAATAAATATAAATTCAATCTATATGATATTGCCTTTGTTGCTTTCTTAGTCCAACTCCAAGCTTTCAAAAATGCCAACTACAATTTTTAAAGGCTAAACTGCTCAAACAAGCAATATACGCTAAATTTTGCTTTAAAAATAGCAATCTTACAAACCTGAAAACATATATAAGAGCGAACTCCCTTTGTTGTAGCTACGTTTTCTAATATCATGAAAATAATATATTAATAATAAAAATTATAAAAATAATATGAACATTGCTGTAATTATGTGAGGACGCAACTCGTAATTTCGATGTACAGAGATTCTTCACCGAAGTAAAGAGTCGGTGAAACTCTACGTAAAAGGGAACATTCGAAAGAAACAAGACAAAAAGTGAATACTGCCTATCGAGATGAGCTTTACTAAAGTAGTAAATGCAAAACTATTTCTTACACTCTGTTTTATTTTTTGTATTGAACTATGTAGAATGATATAAGTTTTTGAGAATTTATTAGTATTTATACATTTGTTTCATTTGAGTCAGTTCTATATTTGAAATGAAATCGACATTAGTTTAATAGTAATGTTAAGAAACTAAGATTCACTGATTACTACTAGTTTTTCCGTTTAGAATTAAAAAATAACTTTTTGCTGCTATTCGGAAGAATATCAGCTTTATCAAAACATACTTGTTGATTAAATATATTTGTCATTCCGTTGAATTTCCACGGACCCTGCGAGTTAAAATACATAATAACGTAAAAAAGACTCCCAACACTAATCCGTCGAAATTTTACAGTTGTTTTCATCATCGTTCAGCATAGTTATGTCTATTTATGATAGTTTTGTTTAACTACGATATTTACATGAATTGAAAAAAATAAAGTTAACATAATCCTCATTACTATATTAGATCCTCGGTTAAACACTGTTTAACTGAACAATACTAATATCTCTCTTCTTCATAAACTGGAGAATAATATATATATATATATATATATATATATATATATATATATATATATAATTGACATTAATTCACTATACATACACTTTACATAAGCCTTTTAAATAACAATTGGTATATATTATAAGAAAACATATTTCTAAAGAAGTATATATATATATATATATATATATATACATATATATGACTTTTACTACACCGATGAAGACTGAAGGATCGGTCGAAAATTATGTACCTGTTAAAAAAGTTTTGTAAATTTTATTTCATAATATTATTTTTATTCCCGCACGTCACCAATTGAAAACGAAAAAAGAAAAGTTATAAGCCCTTATACTTTTCGTATTCTTTTTTTTATACATTTCCAGTCATATATATATATATATATATATATATATATATATATATATATATATATACATATATATATGTATGTATATATATATATATATATATATATATATATATATATGTATGTATATGACTGGAAATGTATAAAAAAAAGAATACGAAAAGTATAAGAGCTTATAACTTTTCTTTATTCGTTTTCAATTGGTGACATGCAGGAATAAAAATAATATTATGAAATAAAATTTTAAAAAACTTTTTTTAACAGGTATATAATTTTCGAAGGATCCTTCTGTCTTCATCGGTGTAGTAAAAGTCATATATATACATATATATATATATATATATATATATATATATATACACTTCTGTAGAAATATGTTTTCTTATAATATATACCAATTGTTATTTCAAATTTATTTGTATATATACATATATATATATAAAACTTACTCTAGGATAGCGATACAAAATAGCTTTAAAACTAACAATAACAATAGAAAACAAACAAATAAATAAATAAAATAAACATGAATATACATAAACGACCACACACATATGTATTTATATATATATATATATATGTATATATATGTGCATGTATGTGTGTACACATAGGTATATATATATATATATATATATATATATATAAAAGGAAAACGTCTACCTTAAACCACTAAACTAGTTCTAAAACAGATCCTTTGTTCGATAAAATGCATGCCCATTGGCTGATAGCAAGGGACGCAGTGGATACTAGAAAGCTGATTGGCTGACTAAAAATCCTCAACATATATAAAAACAAGAAACAACCACAGAATTCGCGCATAAGCCTGACGAATCCTATAAGGGATGAAACGCAGAATATTCAGTGTAGCTTAATCGCCATATATATTTTATAAATAACTATATATATATATATATATATATACATATATATATATATATGTTCCTTTAAATTTGTTTTTCTTTTGTGTGTATTGATATTCATATTAAAAACCCTTATTTTCTATTAGTATTTATTTGCTTCCCACCAAAGCAAAATGTGACACGAGGTCGTTTTTAATGTGGGGTTAAACCAGATCCCCGAAAAAGGGTAAATAGGGGCACTCTGGTTGGGACCACAAATAATATTTGTTCCATATAGAGGGTTTCCCCTCCATTGACCAGGACAAATTTCCCAAAGTGCAGCCTCTGCAGAACAAATACTACACTTTGATCCCGGCCCGAAGGCCAAGAACAACAGAAAAAAGGCAAGCCTCTTTTCTATTTATTAAATACAATTTTCTTATATATAGTTTGTGGAATTGTAATCACTAGCAAAAGATCTAGTTAATTTGCATATTCTTTTAAACATTCATTTTAATTAATTCCTTATTAGTTGCTTCGGTTTTCTAATGGGATAATCATCTTTAGTTAACTATTACGTGTTATAATATTCATGCAGATATTCTACATAGTTAATAGTTGCATAATATTTCCGTAAAAAGTTTATAGCAAACACAAAATTGTTTCCATGTATATTTATGTATACGTATATATTTTTATTTAACAAATAGCTCTATTTTTAAAATTAAGTTGATTAATATGTTACAAATAAAATATTGATTAGATTAACTGGTATATATTATAAACTACTAATAAATTAAATAACACAAAACATTAGATTTATAGATGCAATGAATTGTCTTTGTCAAATAAGTACTATGCATATTTATTTATTTGCGGACGATTATACAATTTTCACAGTTGTTATCACGATGTTTCAACTAACTATTCTTCTAGCATTCGTCAAGCAGTTAACTTCAACGAGGTAGAAATTCTGAGTCTCTTAATTGTATCGTCATAAGAATTGCCTTCACCAATTGTTATCGTCTCACAGCGATTTAGCCAACTAATTCTCTGTCCAGCTTTGGTTGGGATTGAAACCGCTATCTGCAAACAATGATCACATGGAAATGTAGAGACTTAACGCCTCCATCCACTGTGCACGGAAGGGGGATCAAGGTTGGAATTTTCGATTTTATAAATCCAAGTTTTTCTTTCTTATCCTATCTTTCTTATCTAAGTTACCTCGTCGAGTCCATACCGAATAATATATTATTTTATTATTAGAATGTTTTCAGATGAGTGACTTTTATGTTTATTTATTTATTTATTTATTTGGGGATTTTTAACCTCATCTTCATAGTTATTACGACTAATCTTCAGGCCTTCGCCATGCACTAAACGTCGTGAAACAACAACTATGATGATGAGGATGACACTCCGTAAATAAATAAAGAAATAGGCAAATTACATATCTCAAAGGATTCCAATAATAAAATAAGTACAATGCAGTCGAGATTATGAAAATACTGTAACTGTTCGTTTTTTTTTTTCGGGTTTGTATGGTTTAGTTTTTTTTATATCTTAAAATCCAGCCGTAACATGTGAATTTGCAAATTAGCAAAAACAGTCATCATACACGCATAATTTTATATATAGATTTAAATATGGGATTGTTGGACGTTAACCAGACGAAAACTATCGAAATTAAAAACTTTCATAAATCATCGTAAGCTCTTCTTTGTTTGCTAGGCGTTACAATATCGACTATATTAAAATGAAAGTTATGAGATTCATTTTTATACATACGCGAAGCAAACTATTAAAAAAAGGATAACGAGAAGAAAAAACACAAGGAATATTTTATAGGAGTGGGGTGAAGGGAGCGAAACATTTTTTGGAGGAAGGAAAGTGTCAATCTATAAGTTCAAAAGAAGTAAGAACGTTAACTAAATAAAATTTTTAAATGAAGTTTACTTAAACATGAGTGTACTCACGAAATATGCGATTTCTTTACTGCAAAAAAGATACGATTGCTAGGAGTTTTAATTATCTTTATCTCTCTCTCCCACCCTCTATCTCTCTCTATCTCTCTCTCTCTGCCTCTGTCTGTCTGTCTTTCCGTCTGTCTGTCTGTCGCCCTCTCTCTCTCTCTCTATATATATATATATACATACATATATATAGTTAATTTTATTTCAAGACGATTAATTGTGATCAATATGATGATGATATCAACATTTTTATTTAACATATTTTTAAATAATTTATTCTGTAAATGGTATTTTAAAAGTAAAACTTTATGATTTCTTTACAAATGTATTAATTGAGGGAAAATATTAAAGTATACATTATATCAAGAATCGGAGAAAAGTACGAATTTATTTTTGTGATAATTTTTGGCTCGGAATAATTTCACTATAATTTTTTTTTTATGTTTAAAGAATTTCAAACTATCATAGAACGTTATAAATACCTTTCGGATAAATATTATTTCAAGACCTGCTAAAGCTTCAGATTTATTTGGGAAGAACTTAGTCTAATTTGCTTTCTAAAACATTTTAGTATGTTTAATAAAATATCATTGTAGCATAAATATTGATAGATACTTTTCAATAAGTGTTATTTGAATACCGAAATGCAATGACGTAGAGGAGAAGAAAACATACAATTCATTTCTGAGTTTCGGAACTCAATGAGAATCTCCCCATTTTAAAACATACAAAATTAATGAAAGATAAAGTCTGAAATAAAGATAACATATTTCGAACCGTCGCCAAGATCTAAGCTTACGTTAGATTATCACAACCGAACGAGACGAGACCTTCAGCATGTACAAATTTATGAACATATTAAACAAAAAAAAAAAAAAAATTTGTGCTAATATTTGGCGCGGAATAATTTAATCGTGAATTTTTGTCTGTAAAAGAATTTCAAAATACCATAGAACCTTATAAATACTTTCGGTAAATATTATTTCAAGACCGGTTTATATATACAGCTTGATACATTCATCAATAATGTAGCTGAGGAGAAAACATACAATTCATTTCTGATGTTCGGAACCCAATGGAAATCTCCTTATAAAATATACAACATTAATGAAAAATAAATTCTGGATAAAGAAAGAACATATTTCGACCAGCCGCCAAGATACGAGCTTACTTTAGATTATCACTACAAAACGAGAACTTCAGCATGCAGAAATGTATGAACATAGTGTCCAGAAATAAAAGAATGGTTTTCTGCTTATATATATATATATATATATATATATATATATATATATATATATATATATGTGTGTGTGTGTGTTTACTTATTATTACCGTTTTATCTGTTTGGTTACATATGTTTCAGATGTTGGAGATGTTTACAATCAAAAAGCCTCGTCAGACCTTACAGAAATGGTTGTTAGTATTTGGAAGAAGTGTTTAGAAGAAATACGAGAAAAAAAGGAGGGGGTAGGAGATAATAAGGTATCGACAAGTTTTCAGTTTTGACGGTTAAAATACATTAGATTGTATTGCGTGTGGGGGTAGCAGATTCAGATAGGCGTGGGTGGAGATATATGGATATAGGGAGGTGGGTAGAAAGAGGATGGTAACAAAGAGGGGGTGAGGAGAGGTGGGGGAGGGTTTCAATTTTTAGGTCTTAAATTTTAGCTGAGTTTGCTTGTTAAGCCAGGTATATGAAGTAGATGCTAAAAATGTAAAAAAAAAACATTATATCTAAGCAACAAAATATGTACGAATGAAATAGATGATATTGCCAAAAACTTTACTGTTACATCGGTGACGATCATCATAGATTTCGCATGTTGGAATAAAGTATAATTAAATAAAGTATATTTCCAATAATTAACATAGTTTGATAATATATAATTAATCACTGAAACAAATGTACAATACATGTAAGAGAGTGAGAAGGGATATTAATATTTGTAGCTTTTTCTTCGGCATCGCCGTGAACTTTTAAACCACCCATAATCTCCCGCGATCTGAAAAAATTGCCATAAAAAACTTCAACTCTTTAATATAAAATATTAGCACACCCTCTGAACACACAAACATTACATAATTTAAAATAAATCACCAACCTAGAATAGCCTGCATCTTGGCAATGCCTAATTAACAATATATCTGCCTTAATCATAAGTCCATAAACAACTTTGCCTAACAAACCCTACCCCCGTAAACATGTACACTTAATACCACCTGTTAAATTGCAACCAAATCACCAATTAGCGCACGATGCAAGGAGAATATAAGCTAAACAATATAAAATTCAGGCCCAATGAAAATATAGCTTAGAAACCAGCTCACAGGGCTAAAGACTTAAAACCTAAATTTAGAACTATTTAACCACCACCCATAAACCCACTGGCGAACCTCCCAATAAGAAATTATTTAAAAATCAGCATATTAGATTTACACTAAGCCCTACACCCAGTAATATTTACATTAAAACTTTTAAATGTACCGAAATTATAACCCAAGAAAAGCTACCCCGATTCAACCCAACCCACCCCCGTCAACCATACAGACATATCCCCATTCCTGTCCTACCCCTTCCGAATACCAGCTAGGCGCTCCGTCTAGATGCTAATTCCTACTGGTAATATAACTTAGATTTGAACACAGTTGAACTAGTCCAGCTATGGGTAATTTCCATCACAAGAGTCTCCGTTGAAAAAATACAGTTTTCTGCCAGCGAAATTAGGAGGAATAAGAATTCACCAGACTAAAACATCTATGGAAGACCACCCTCAAAAAATATTTGGAGAAATATGGAAATTTAAAGGAATACTATAAACTATACTTCTTGTATCTCTTCGAGATTAAAACTACTACATAAAGTAGTTATGGCGATTCGATGGACCTCTACCTCGTGTTCATAAACGAGAAAGTATTATTCAACTTTCTAGACCTGGCCTGTCTATATAAACATAAATTTGATGGCCTTTATAATCGAACTTCAAGAAATTTAAAGTTTTAAGGGGGACGCTTGCAACAACTGTTCCTAGTGAAACAATCCTTTAATTTAAACTCGAGGTCCTTTTGTTCACCGAACTCTTACGCTTTCCCGGCTTATTATACATATTTTTTATACGGATATATGTATGTGTATGCGTATATGTGTGTATATATATATGTTTATGTATATATATATATATATATATATATATATATATATATATATATTCTCTATTTTACTTTTTGATACGAGTCCACTTTCCCCTCACTCCTCAACCCCATTTCCCGCTATTCTAACCCCTCACCTTTCTGTATCCCTTTTTTTACGCACCCCTAATACTTAGTATTAACAGTATTTGCATTATTATTATTGGTAATAGTGGCGGTAATGTTGGAGGTAGTGGTAGAAGTATTGTTACTACTGCCCTTATTATTACCATTATTATTACTGCATTGTTTTTAACGCTATTACTATTGTTATTATTATTTTTCATCATCAATGTATTATTATAATCATCATTATAATTGATATCATTATTATTACCCCGTCATTGCTACCATAACCGCTACCATTATTCCCATTTTCACTGTCATTAACAGTAATTTTGAATTTAATTTTATCACAAATATTGGTAACATTAAATTAATGTTTAATTTTAATGTTCACTTTTAATTTTGCCTTTATTTGTATTTTATTTATTTTTCTTTATATTCAATTTTACATCTAATTCTTTTTTTTAGCATTCTATTTTACATCTATTTTATTTTCAGCTTTAATATTACTACTATTATTATAATTGTCATTACTATTATCTTCTGTACTATTATTATTACCCTACTATTATTTTCTATATTTTTACCACTCTCATAAGTAGCTATGGTTTTCTTACTCCCCCACTTTAACTTCAATATGCATACTTAACCTTTTACATTAAGTTATACCCACTCATAGTCATTGCCACCCTAGTCTCGGACCGCCCCCTTATGATCATACTTCCTATATCATAACAGTAGAAACTTATAAATATATTGCCGCATATTACCTTTCAGTTTTACAACCTTACATAACCCCCTACAAATTAATCAAAATTACCAACTCCATAGAAAATAGACACCCCACAAACCGTTAAAATAAATTACCACACAGCAACAATTCAACCCTTCTTTAACCATAATAAATATATCCCTAAATCTCAATACTATGTTAAAGAACATATATATTCATACTATATATAATAAGCTTTTTCTTATTTATTTTGAATTCAATAAAGCTTCACCCAACATTCTATAATTCCTCTTAATCTTTTTCATCCCTAATGAACCTTATGCTAGACGCCGCATCACCCCCATGCTACCTAGCACCTTATCTACTCTTCTGATGAGAAGCAATAGGCTTCGAAATGCCCTGGCATAAAGAGTCCCTTCTACCCCTAAATTTTGCCTGCATTCAATTATTCAATAAATTATCCATTCTATATCTACCAATATATAGTTTTGTGTCTTCATTTCATCTTCTTGTTGTCCTATTGTATAAGCTCCAATAATTATTGTTGAGCTTGGCATTATACGGATAAGTCTCTTTTTGTGGAATTGGTCTGCCTCTTTTCCTTGTACATTAAGCTATATATATATATATATATATATATATGTATGTATATATATATATATATATATATATATATATGTGTGTGTGTGTATTCATTTGTAACAAATTAAGGTTCCGTTGTACAAAGAATATTAGAAAACCAGTTTTCGAGAGAAAAGGAAAAAATATTTAAAAAAAAACAATTTAAAAGAGAAACACTATCATTGGTCTCATCTGAAAATGTCAAAGATGAAGCAATTTAAGTTTCAGAAATTTTAAATTTTGTGTACGGACGTAGGTGGGAGAGAGAGAGAGAGAGAGAGAGAGAGAGAGAGAGAGAGAGAGAGAGAGAGGTGTATCAGTTACATAGTTTTTTGTCTCTGGACAATTATATCCGATCTTTAGGGTGTGAGATAAGGTGTGATTTCGACTTGATGATGCAAATCACGAGAGGAAAACTTTAAATTGTGACTCCGATGGCGAAAATAACATGACATACAAATAGAAAAAAATACGGATCCTCCTCGTTATTGTCTCTTGTCTCTCATGCAATTAATTGTCGGGCGCATCTTGTTTCCACCATTAATTAGAAGAGTCGATATAAACGGCGACTACAGAACTGTATAATGATACGCCCGCTTTTTATTGTTTAGAACTTTACTCAGTGATCTTAGATGAATGTAACTGTGAACTGCTCTATATGTGTAACATACATTAAACAGAACAACATTGATACGTTACTCTTTAAGAGACATAACTATTGATGAGCTTATAAAGAACTACATATGCAGCAACGTCCACTGCCTGATGTCATATATACATTAAAAAAAGCATTGTTTCCCGCCTGTGTATTCGCGATGCGCACTATACATAGATACATAGTGCGTATATATATATATATATATATATATGTGTGTGTGTGTGTGTGCGTATAGTTATACAGATATAGGTAGATAGATAAGTAGATAGATAAGTGTTTTGGTTATTGAAAAACGAACAAGAAAGTTCTGTTCTTGTTAAGACCATCTAATAAAAATTTTGTATAAAATATCGTAGACTATTTAATTTACTGTCTGTGTTAATAAGTGCATGGTTAATTGAGGCAATACTACTGAAAATAGGATGAGACTAAATCCGATGTGATCTAGCGTTTTTTTTTATTTTATTTTTTTTTTGACGGCTATCTTAATTGCAATGTTCGTCAAAAACGGACTGATGTATTTCTCAGAACGAGACAAATGAATCTATTCTTAGTGCTGTATAATTAAGATGGCCAATTACAACAACGTGGGGACTTAATTTCCACGAAGTATTAGTGTAGACAGAGAGAGAATTGAGAAACTACTTCATGAAATGTTTCGCGTGTTAATTCATATGATCTACGCAAAAAGAGAAAGATATTCAGATAAGGAAAAAAGTCGATTCAGGATTAAGACATAGTAAATGAACATATAAGTAAATTATTGACAAGTAAAGAAGTGTATCGAACTCTCTTTATCTACGCACGTACTCACAGACACACACACACACACATACATATATATATATATATATATATATACATATTATGTTTTCAACTTGTCTAATTAGGCATTAATTATTTTCAAAAGCGGAATTCTTAATCTATAGATTAAGACTTCCGCTTCTGAAAATAAGCGTTGTTGCCTGAAGAGGTCTCTAGTTGCTAAATACTAGCAGGCCAAAACGTGCTCATGACTGTGTAGCAACAAATTACTGCTTATGTAAAGACAAATTGAAAATATTACTTGCTCTACTTCCATATTGACCACTCTTGTATTAACCTCCTAATATTTCACTGGTTACCCTACCTTTGAAAAATAGCAATCTTAAATTATATATGTTATGTATTTATATTACCTTATGCGTGTATATGAATATGTTCCATAAGGACGTACATGTTGAATAGTGGGTGCTATATTTTATCTGTATCTTCATGTCCCCGTAAGTACGTGTATGTATATACGTTGTATCATTTAGCTGGTCATCTAATGCGTATATTTTAATATTTATTCAATAGTTCTAACAGGAAACGATTGACGCGGACGTATCGGAATAGTTGTGAAGAAACAGTTCTTTTTAAAAGCTGTAAATAAACAAAACACATACCTGGTTTATATACGAACATTTATTTTCCTGAGTCTGGCCGGCATCTTCAAAGATTACAGCGTCTTCACATCTTGGCTGCATGAGAAAACGCCGCTATCTGCCTCATGGAGAGACCAACTCCCCCTTGATCGTCCGTTCTCTCTGATGTTCACCTAACGACTGATTGGAATCTCCCCACATCTACAGCTCATCACATGTTTAAGACCAACAGCTGGCGTAACCTCAATCAAGTTATTTGTTTATGTAAACCAAAAGTATGTTTAGTCCATTTTCTATTTTCACCGTCCATTGTAGCTGTTTATTATTTCTGCTGTCAATCACTTTTTCCCAATCTAATTGTTTATTTTTCTAATCATAATAAGCGACCCAGAGACCTACCGTCGCTCAAATAAATTAATGTATATACCTATAAAAGTGAAAATGTCTGTCTGTCTGTGTCTTTCCCTACCAAATAAATGTCAATTTTCGTCCTACAGGCTCAAGATTTGATATACGGGGTAATGAGATTTGGGAAAATCTTTTTGATCGGTTTTCAGTCAGAAATTTTGCCGGTAAGGGGTAAAAGTTCAACGATTTCGTCTTAGAGAACTCTACCAAACTACTTTGCGGTTTCTAGCAAACTATTAAGCCAATTTTGAGTCTAACCATATAAAATTTTACATAAAGCGTATTCAGACTTTCAGGAAGATTTTTAATCAGTTTTTGGCCGAATGTTTCGCTGCCAAGAGGTCGAAGTTGAAAGAGGTGTTCATTGCAGATTCTACCATATTTCTCCGTTATTCTATATTTGAAAACTCTACCAAACTTCTCCGCCAATTTGGAGTGTAAACACTTGAAATCTTAGACATTGGTTATTTGGCCATGGATCTAACTTTATGATTTGATTTGAACTCAAAACAGTAAATGTTAAGAGGTCAAAACTGTGTCCAAAGTTAACAAAAATTACGTCTTCGGTCTCTATCAACTTTTCTCGATGGTAGTAAAGGGAGCCTATTATATAGTAAGGCATTACCGTACATATTTACACTTTTTAATATATACATATGCACATAAACTTATGAATAGTACATAGGGCCCGAGTAAAGCCGGGCTGGACTGCTTCTGCTGCTTCTGCTGCTGCTTCTACTACTACTACTACTACTACTACTACCAATAATAATAATAATAATAATAATAATAACAATAATAATAGTAATAAGTTTTTTATCCTTAGCGCTGCTTGGCAAAGTTAACACATATTCCACGCTATAATCACAACCAAAGACTAAACATTACATTTATATGTATATGTATATGCATATGCATATAAATATAAATTTATCTGTATATATATATATATATATATATATATACAAAAACACATATATGCACACATATATATATATATATATATATATATATATATATATATATATATATATATATATATATATATATACAAGCAAAATTACCCGTCTTTGACTGGGTTCAAAAACAGCCTAAAGATAATTGACTCTGATTTATGAAAATATGATAGGTTATGAAAAGAAATGGTTGTAAATAGATAGCTTCGAATTTGGGGGTCTCAAAACCAAAGTAAAATACGATGAAAGTAAAAATAAAATAGATGAACTCCATAAATTATTATACCATACCTGTTCACACTAAAACACTTATCACAATATTTTGTGTATCTATATTAAAAAAAACAAACCCTGTTAAACTTTGTGACATATTTCCATTCTATGGAGGTCAGGCGCGAACGAACACCCCATAATTTTATCATACCATATTTCTTCAAACTCAAACATAATTATCAAAGTATACTTACGCAGATAGATATGAAAAGTCTTTATTAAAGTGTGTGCCTATTTCCATTCTATAGAGGCCAGGCGAAAACGCAGACCCCACAGTTTTATTATATCATCCCTATTAAAGTTAAAACATACTTATCAAAGTATTCTCATGTACATCTATATCAAAAACACTTGTAAATTTTTTTTTTAATTTTAATTTTTTTTATTTCCATACCTTGTGGACCAGGCGCAAGGAAGACCCCACAATTTTAATGAGCCTTCGTTCTGCCAGATCAAACATACCCATTCCTGTGTCTCGATACATATTCTATCATTATATGTAATCAGTTTTTAAAAATAGTCAACCATATAGGAGTCTATTCGTGACCAGACACGCACACACACATATACACACACAGACATTCAGCTTTATATTATATTATATATATATATATATATATATATATATATATTACAAGATAGTTATCATTTACAAGGTTCGAAGGCCAGTCCCAGATACAGGTTAGTACACACTCGCCCTCCACGGACATTATACGAACTAGACGATAACATGTAGGAACATGTAAACATATACACAATCAAATAGACTTGTTATATAAACTAGTATATAACGTTGCGATCACTAAAGTCTGTGGACTATGTCGAATGCGTGCCCAAAGTAATTCGAGCTTTATCACCCGGAGTCTTTAGCAAGATATCGCTTTGTTTTAGATAAAGTAAGAGAAACCAATATGGGCTGAATGAATAAAAAAAATATAGAAAAAAATATGATTAAAAAGCAGATGCGTTTTAAAATTATTATCGCCAAACTTTCACGAGAAACACTCGCTTAGCTGAAAACACTATCAATAAATTCCCCCACTCTTTTTCCGTGCCTAAAGCTATTCCATGAACAATTTTGGTTTCTTAGAACTGCACGCGTGTAACCGTTTTCTGTTTTCTTGCTTTCAAGCTGACTACTATATTGTCGTCTTCAACTCCGACGTAAACAAGTTCTTGATGAGCTGTTCCATTTTACTTAACAAATTTACCGAATTTCCATTACTAACGATTACTATATTTTCCACGTTACTACTTTACACTCTTTTACACTTATCGTTTGAGAGGCTTCTGGGCCTAGATAAGTTGTGATTCCTATGTAAAAAAAATACTAATACAGTAAAGAGAATAAAAGAAAAACAAATTATATAATAAAGATACCAATATATAGATAAATAAAGAAAAACAAGCAAAAGAAAACATGAGCCAGAAAAACCCTTGAAAATAATTAGAATTAATATGAATAGCTTATTAAGATACGGAGACTACTTCAGATAACTGTTAATAAGTGTAAGGTTGACGGTTATACAACACCGTATTGATCAGTAATAGTCGAGCTCGATATGTTTTAATTATATAAATAACTCGCCAAACAAGAACTTATTTACGTTAAACCTGATAACGATCGTATCATAGTTTGTTGTGAAACAGCCCCACCGTATTGTGTTCTACGATGGAATAATTCCAAAAAAGAAATTTATCTCATTGAATGTTTTTTTTTTTTTAGATTTAAACGAAGATAGAGAGTAAGGAAACTTGTCGAAACTTGTTGTATCTAGACTAGTATTTATTTCGTAAGTTTTACAGGCACAGAACAGATTGAAGCTCATTCGGGAGCCTATCAAAAAAAAGTAATGATAGGGCAATGATCGACTCGGAACTTCTTTAAACAGAAAATATAAAAAATAGAAAACGGAAATCAGAATATAGAAGACAAATGAGAAAAACAGAAAAAAAAATAACAGATGAAGAAGAAAGAAGAACAGGAAACGATGCGAGTCGGTAACAAATGCCTGATTAAAAGGAATTCTAAAAATAATCTACCAAAAACAGATAGACTGCTGACATTTATCATTACGATCAATCAGTCAAGCAAGCAATTAAGCGCGTTTTGTGGAACGTGCCAAGACAATTAAAAAAAAAAAGATTATTTGGATCAGAAGAGAAACCTTTCATTTTTCATTCAGATAAAACGGTTCGTTGTTCTTGAACGCTGGCAACGGTTACATGTGAGGTAAATGTTAATCCTTTTTTAGTATCATCTTTAATAAGATATCGGCAGCCACACCCACTCTACTAATATAAACATATATCCACATTTTTTAATGGTATTTGTTCTAGAAACTTTCCGACTATATTCATCGATTCTAATTCAAGTCTACAATATGGTTCAGATCGAAAGAAAATAAGAAGCTCCTCGATTCAATGTGAAATAAAATTTCGCATGATACTGTTATTTTATTGTAAACCATTCGCTTATCACTTGTTGGCCATATTAAATAAACTTTATATCGTCCCTGAAACGATCGAAAACAATTGTTGTTAAAGTTTAAATACACTGAACATATGCAAATGAGGTTGTATTATATATTCTTTAAATCTCGTAAAAGATCCTTTCAAGATGAGGCTTCATAAATGGTGTATACATGTGTTTTGGTGACTGTCATCCTCAGCTTCATGGTTGTTGCTGTTGTTTAATCATGTTTTAGCCAACTGATACTCTGGCCTTCTTCAGATGAAGAAGTCTTGTAACTATATCCAATAATTATTGCCTTCCATAGTTGTTGTTGTCTAACCGCGTTTTAGCCAACTTATCGTCTTGCCTGCTTTGAGAAAGATTGAAACCTCTATCTTCAGCCAATTCTCACATGAGACCGTAAAAAGTAAACGGCATACAGATATATATATATATATATATATATATATATATATATATATATATGTTGAGAGTTTGTCTCTGCTTTATCATTATTTTCATGGAAAGTGTTCGACTGAGCTTAGATCTATGGTCCCCCCCTCGCCAAACTTTCACAAGAAACACTAGACTAGCTGAAATCATTATCAATAATTTTCCCCACACTTTATCTGTGCCTAGACCTAAACATAGATTCCGTAATCAAAGCTTCTTTCTTAGAACTGCACGCCTGTGGAATTGTCTTCCGTTTTCCTGCTTTCCAGCTGTCTATAATATGGTTGTCTTCAAGTCCAACGTGAACAAGTTTCTGATGAGCCGTTCCACTTAAGTTAACAAATTTACCGAACTTCCATTACTATCGATTACTATATTGTCCTTTTGACTACTCTACACTCTTTAACTCTTATCGTTGAGTGGCATATCGGCATTGCTAAATGGTGACACCTATGTAAATATATATATATATATATATATATATATATATATATATATATATATATATATATATAATTATCTCTATCTGTACAACTATATACATGCAACCGTGTCTGCCTTTGTGTGTTCATTCCTTATATACTCCGAAACGGCTGTACTGATTTTCTTTAAATTTTACAGAATTTATTGTATAAGTTTGTGAGTGATCTTAGTTAAGTGTTTTTCTCAGAATACCCACGATAATTACTGATAATTTATAATCGAAACCGTTATTTTAATTTATCTATCATCTGTAACGCCATTTTTCCCCTGTCGTCGCTTAGCAACAATGATAGAACAACGGGCCGTGAAAATTCTACTGTGGGCAAGAGGATAGCATGTTTTTATTTATTTTTTATGTATGAAGTGCATTGTAGGTTCATTATCAGCACGTAATTTTATAAGACTTGATTTTTTTTTTGTTTAATTTAATTTATTTATTTATGTTTTTGCATGACGTGGTTACAACCCCCGCACGTAAATTTCTTAATAATTTCTTTCGTTAACTGGGAAGGAGTTTATATAAAATGTTACAAAAGAAACAGTAGGTCCTCTAGAGTGCAATGTAGAATAACATATACGTTGGACTAAGTTACTGCATGGAGGCGTGCGAAGCTTCTTCCCGGATGATTTCACGGAATTTGATGACAATAAAAATATAGGAGTGTGAAATATTCGTTGACTATAGAATCCCGGGCAACGTCGGGCCTCCCTGCTAGTAGCTAAATTGTTCTTTCATTACCTAAGGGCACAAGTGTTTCATGCTTCCGCAATCATCAGTGTAGGAGGTGAAAATTCTAGCTTGTGGAGAGATTCGAATGCAGCCATGAACCCACCTTTGGGTCTATTTTCCAAATTTTGACCCCAAGGCTAACACACAATTTTTTTTTTTTTTTTTTTACATTTTCACCCCAAACAAGGCAAATTGCCACTTTGGTGTAGGGGGCTACTATCAGGGGCAACAACTACTGGGGTACTATGTAGGGATTTGGGCAGCAAGGTGTCGGTTCACGTTACACTTGAACTTCTGCACGTCAGTACTGTTGGGGAAGCAGGGACCTGGAATGGAATTCCAGAGTCTTGCGGTTCTGGGGAAGAAACTATTGGAGTAAAAAGATCTTTTACATCTAGGGACCTCTACAGTGTGGGGGTGGGATCTAGTAGCCTGTCGGGTTTGTCGAGGGTGCTCGCGTCGTGGGGGCACAAGTGATTGCAGTTCATCAGAGCATTCACCACTAAAATACTTGTAGAACAGGCAGAGGGATGCAACATTTCGTCGATGGGACAGAGGCTGAAGCTTAGATGCCAGTTCAGGGCCTATCAGATTTGCGACTCTCTTTTGAACCTTGTCAAGGAGCGAGAGACTAGTAGCAGATGCACCAGCCCAGATGTGGCAGCAATACTCCATACATGGGCGAATGGTGGCCTTATAGAGGTACAGGATACTTTCGGGTGTTAGTAGTTTTCCAGCACGGTAGAGAGAGCCTACCTTTCTTGCAGCGGCCCTGGCAATGCCTTCAATGTAATTGTTCCAACTCATGTTTCCTGTGAACGTTAGGCCAAGGAGTTTGAAAGATGGACTCTCAGATAAAGGGTCGTTGGCCATTGCTATTGGTGGTAGAGAGGGTTTCTTGTAATTATTGAATGAAACTAGTTTAGTCTTGGCAGCATTGAACGCGACCAACCACTTTTGTCCCCATTCCACTACAGATTGGAGGTCTTCCTCTAGTGTTTCTGCCATTTCTTTAGAAATGTGTTCATTCGTCTTCCTGTCGTGTCTGCCATAGAGTGTAGTGTCATCAGCATATATACCCATCTCAGAGGCAATGTTGTCGGGGAGGTCATTTATGAATATCAGGAACAATAGAGGTCCAAGGATAGAACCCTGGGGCACTCCCGCATTTATATCATATTGTTTAGATGTGCGACCGTCGAGGACTACCTGGATTTTTCTCTTATCTAAGAAGGATTTAATTATGTTAAGTATTCTACCAGTGATACCGTAAGATCTAATCTTCCTGAGGAGACCCTCATGCCATACCCTGTCAAAAGCCTTAGATATATCTAGAGCTACCGCTCTGCCTTCCCCCGCTTTGTCCAGTGATTGGTATATACGTTCAGAGATCACGGTGAGGATGTCTGCTGTGGAACGGGCTTGTCTAAATCCATATTGTTTGTCAGTCAGTAGTTTAGCATCTGTAAGATGATGGACTAGAGCATGGTTAATTATGGTCTCAAATATTTTGGCAAAAAGTGGGAGGAGGCTAATGGGGCGATAATTTGATGGGTCTGTCCTTTCGCCAGAATTCTTGAATACTGGTACAACAGAAGCAGTTTTCCAACAGCCCGGAAAGCAAGCTTCATTAAGACATTTGTTGTAGAGTTTGGAGAGAACTGGAGCTACTTCGGCTGAGCACTTTTTTAATAGCACAGCTGGGATAAGATCGGGTCCACATGCTTTTGAGGTGTCAAGGTTTTTTATGATAGCATGCACCTGAGCAGGGGTGGTTTTCAGATCGTCTAGTGTGGCGTCTGTCCGCATAGGAAAGTCAGGTAGGGGGTGGTTGGAAGGGTCCAGTGTGGAGTTTGAGGCAAACCGACTGGCAAGCATGTTAGCCTTGTCGGTTGCTGAGGAGACAACCTCGTGATTGTTGGTTAGTGGGGGAATTGTTGATTGCCCATTATTTACTACACTGTTGTAGATTTTCCAGAAGTCTCGAGTTCCTAGTTTTTGTGCTTCGATGCGCTTTTTAGTGGTTTCCGTAAATTCTCTCTTAGCTGTCGCTATTTCTTTCTTAACGTTATTTCTAGCTTCTATATACTTCAGTCTGTTTGAACTGGACTTATGTCGGTTAAACCTACGGTATGCATGCTGCTTTTGAGTAATGGCAGTTGCACAAGTCGACGTAAACCATTGGGGAGAGTGGGGCTTACTATAAAATTTCCGCATGGGAACATGCGCTTCGATTGCAGTTTTGAACCAGTCAGTGGTCTCGTTTGCACACTGTTCAGCAGGGAGAGAGAAAATATTTTTCCATGGAGCATCTCTAATTAGTTCCCTGATGGCTTCCCAGTCAGCCTTATTATAATATCTCGTTGTTTTGAGCACTGGCTCTTCAGTTTTGGGACTAGAGTTTAGGGCGATTTCAACCATTATCACTGCATGATCAGCGTTCCCGAGTGGGCTGTGGGCCTTCGCTATGCAGTCATCGGGAACTGTGGTCAAAAACATCAATGAATGCACGATTATAGCGCACACATTAGACAATCCAGTGTGTTCAAATGAGCGGAAATCGTGCACGCTTTATAACCGCTTCATCTGAATTTATGTGCTATTCTAATCTCTCGATTTTTTTTATATATTATATCAGCAGTGCTACTTCTCATGGCATTGTCTATTCTCTCCCTGTTCGTATTGCAATTTACTATTAATGTAGCTTATGTGCTCTTTATATATCCGATGTCCATAGGCGCTTTTTTTGTGTGTACATCTGTGTGTGAATTCTGCGTGTTGACAAGTATGTGTGCGTGTGGATCTATGCAATGTGTAAATTGATGTGAATATCTCAATGTATGCGTGAACGATAATGTTGAATTAGTGGAATAAATTACGTATATAGCTGTGTGAATGTTGTGTGCGACGTCTTCTTTTATTAGTAGATGTCTATTGCTTTTGGATATTTTCGTTCCTTATATTTTACTAAAACTGTTCTCGGAGACTGCGATTTTGTTAAAGTTTTTCGCATAGGCTATATGAAGCAGAACCATTGAGCTTATTAGTTTCAGTGTGTACATATATATTTTATAAGTTACAACCTAGCTTTACCTACGTATTGAGCACTGTTGAAGAAAATACTTAAAGTTTACGCATAAATTTATACTTTCGTATATTAATTTATGTGATTAAATGAATGAGTTATAAATATATATATATATATATATAAGCAATAACTCTGTCAATTTTAAGTCTACAGACTCGAAATTTGATATACAATGTACTGAGATTTGGGAAAAACTTTGTGATCCGTTTTCGGCCAGAAATTTGGCTATCAAGGGGTCAAAGTTCAACGATTTAACCTTTGAGAACTCTACAAAACTCCTCCGCTAATTTTAGGTATATGCAATTGAAATTTTAGATATAGGTTACTTGGACATGGATTTAACTAAAAAACTTTATTTGAGCTCAAAACAATAAATTCAAAGGAGTCATAATAGGGGTAAAAGTTTAAAAAAAACTTGACTTCTGCGGTGACTACCAAATTACTCAGATAATTTCTAGTCTAAACATTTGAAATTTTACATACATGGTATTCATAGATAGGGCAAGCTTTTGAATCGGTTTGGGTCAAAAATTTGATCTACCAATATATAAATATATGTATCTGCCTAAAACTTTCAAAAGAGGCGACGGATTTTCACAAGATTAGTACCGTTTTGAAGATCGACCCTTCAGACGACAAATACCGATAAATTGGCTAAAAACATTAGTTTCTTCACCCTCAACTGGCCACTTTTCTACTGGTTGGGGTCGCTTTTTTCACCGCTATTTTCGAAAGCCATCCCCTATGTTCGATTGTCTAGCCAGTTTTACGGTGGTCGTAACAGCAAAGACGTCACGTTTTCCCGTTCTTTTCCACCGTCATGGTACGGCTTCGAGCCTGCCTTCCTACTACCACTTTTACTTTTTGCTCAACACACACTTCCAAACACCCGGGCAACGCCGGACACTCAGGCTAGTAATCTATATATCTATATAAGTGAAAATGCCAGAAATTTTGCTGTTAAGTAGTCAATGTTCATCACTTTTATATTTGAAAACTCCACCAAACTTCTCCGCCACTTTGGAGTCTAAACACTTTAAATTTTAGATATAGATTACTTGAACATGGATCAAACTTTATAATTTGATTTGATCCCAAAACCGCAAATGCTAAGATATCATAAGAAAAAAAAATAACCTCCGCGTGTCTCTACGAAATTACTCAGCCAATTTTAGATCTAACATTTGAAATTTTACATAAAATGCATTCAGACATAGGACAAGATTTTTAATCGGGTTTTGACTGAAGATTCGGCTGCCAAGATGCCACAGTTCAAGAGATTTGACCTGTGTGATATCTAGTAAACTATTAACTTAATTTTGGGTCTAAACATTTCTAATTTTACAGAAAGAGTATACAGATATGCAGTAAGCTTTTTAGTCTGTTTTAGGGCCAAGATTTCGCTGCCAAGATGTCAGACTATCAAATTGCTCCGCCATTTTCGGGTCGAAACACTTGCCATGGGTAAAACATTATTATTCGATTTGAGACCAAAACAATAAATGTTAATGGGTGAAAGTTTAAAAAATATTGTCTATGGTAGTTAAGGAAACCTATTATAGAGAAAGGCATTAGGGTACATATGAAGACGTTTTAATATATGAATATACACATAAAAGTATTAGCAGTACATACGACCCGAGCAAAGCTTGACTGAACTGCTAGTTTTAGAATATTTAAGTGCGTAACCTACACACATCATTTTATTTGATAATCTTACCAAAAAGTCGCACCTACCGCTGACGAAACATTAATATGTTAGATAAAATAATTATCAGAAAATGAATGACGCATTTTGAATAATAATAAATAATATATCCTTTCTGAATCGATGAAAACGCAGTAGGGTGAATAATACGTATTCTTGTTTCTATTGAGTGTAACGTGAGCATAATGTTATGTTTTTGAAAAGTTTTATATATATGAGGGAGTGCAGTGAAAAGTATACTATTACTCTAAAAAATATAAAGGATATATTTAGATTTTATCCTAAAGAATTACTGTTTTTACCTTGATACGACAAGTATTCTCACACACAACAAACACATACACACACGTATATATATATATATATATATATAATATATATATATATATATATATTGATGCTTCCGTTCAGTCTTAAGAGTGTACGTATACATCTCTGTAAGGATAGACGCGCGTGTAATTCTTTGGCAATAATTGTGCGATCCCGAACACCACCCCTCTTTAATTGGAACCGCCCTGGTCCAGTAAGCAAGGAAAAACAAAACTTTCATAAGCGCAGAGCACATGGTGCGCCTGGAAGTTCAAAATGGTGACCCGTTTTAGAACTACCCAGGTTTAACCTTGCTTTACTCCGGTGATCTGAAGTGCACCAGTGTGTCAATGTGATTATACCGTATGCATAGATATTTCTCTACATGTATGTTTTCTTCTTTCGATCTCGTCGCAAGTGCATCCAATGCTTAATTACCGCCCGTACTTATATTATCCGTACACAATCTTTCTGCAAAATTACTTTACAAGCATTGGTTTCTACTAAGTCAATTTATAATAAAACAAGAAAGTATATATCATCTTTGTATTTATCATGCCCCGTTGATAAGATGTGCTCAAAAGTATTTAATCGCATACATAACGGACGTATATCTGATCTAATTTTATTTCCAATCTAAACGTGTTTCCGAAGTTTAAATATCTCGTTGGATCTTTCGATATCTTATTACACTTCGCCGGAAATAAAGGCCTTTGAAAAAGATAAACTATTCTTAACGACTGCAATTAAAATCTCAATTGGACAATGTCCTTGACGCGGATTATACATTCTTTGATGTGATGCACTTTAGAAATGGCCAAAGAGAGATCACAGGAATGTCGTTAAGATGAAAAATAGAGAAATGCCTAAAGAGAAAAGAGGATACAGAAATAGAAAATGAAAGCCATAGAAATAGAAGTAAAAACAGGGAGAAGTGAAAGAGAAAATAGAAATATGTGGCGGGATAAGAGAATATGATCGTGTTACAATGAAGTAACGCTAAATTTCTTTGATAAGAGTAAGCGTTTAATAAACTACAAAGAGTTCACATTACTCTCATTAACGCCAAGAAAAATGTAAACATGCATGAAATTGTGTATATATGTATGTGTATATGTATGTATATATATGTGCATATGTGGGTATATATATGCATATATATGTATATATATGTGTATATATATGTACATATATGTGTATATATATATGTATATATGTGTATATACGTGTATATGTATGATATACATATGTATATATTATATATATATATATATATATATATATATATATATATATACATTTAAGTTTTTTTTTAAATATCGTTAATTTCAATGTATACCGTTTTGGTTTAACGGGTCTAGATTGCTATTTTAAAAATCAGTCACAGTTTATTTTGAGTTAAGCGCAATGGGTCTATTTAATAGGTACAGAGCATATATATATACATATGTATATATATATATTTATATAAACATGTATGTATGTATATATATATATATATATATATATGTATATATGCATATTTTCATGTTGAGTTAACTTATTCGTAACAACCATCATCGTCGTCGTCATGAACGTTGTGGATTTGTGCCGTTATGAACGCGTTTTCATTTTAAAAACTGTACAACCGGCGAAGCGAACGTCTCTCTATTCAATCTTCTGTGTATTTGGGATTATTTTACTCTTTTATTCATGTTGAATTCACCTATTCGTAACAACCATCATCTTCGTCATGATAAATGTTCCTTCATATATATTCTACATGTATGTGTATGTGTACGTGTGTGTGCATATATACATGCGTGTATTCATGAATGTATGAGTGTATGTGCATGTTGTCATGTGTATTTCTTCTTGCGTATGTATGTTTGCGTACATCTGTTTGTATGCATACTTGTATGTGTACGTGTATATCTTCATTTCGATATGTGTGTTTGGTGGAGAGGACTCTCAAAGCCCTGTTAAGGCAACCCCTCTGGGTGAAGCAAATCTCTGATTTTAAAAAAATACATAAAGTGGGAGACCAGTACCCGCATTAAGCTAGTCTGCAGTTTGATTTGTTGATGGCTATCTTGCTCATGTTTGTTGCTGGATCTCGACATTTTGAACCGAGAGAGAGACTTAGCTGTCGTACAACGTTAAAACTCTGTAACATCATCTTTGTATAGATACTTCCTCAGGCATTTGTCTATGAAAATTGTCCGTAGCGATGGAAAAAGTGTCATTCTGTAGCCCTGAAATGCTGGAATCATGTAATAATTGATCTGCCATCATTCTATACATGCATATGTGTGTGTGTGTATGTATGTATATTAATATATGTACTAGTGTATGCATGTGTATGTATACCTATTTGTATATGCATGTATATATGTGTGTGTATATGTTTTTATTTATTTATTTGTGTATACATGTTTATGTGTGTTTGTATGTATATACGTATATATATATATATTTGATGTGTATGTATATGTATATATGCATATATATGTATGCGTATAGGTACATATATATGTATGTGTACGTATATGTAGGTAACTTTATGTGTATGCATATGTGCATACATGTGTACGTATATCTATGTGAATATGTATGTATATGTGTGTATGTATTTGTATATGATAGTATATATGTTTATGCATATATATATATATATATGTGTGTGCATGTGTGTATGTATATGTTTGCATGTATGTGTGATATGTATTGTGTATGTATGGATTTATGGATGTGTGCATGTGTGTATGTTTATGGGTATGTATGTGTGTATATGTATATATATGTATGTATATCAAGGACCGTCTTCAATGTCATGTCTGCTTGAGCGTGTGATTTCGCTGGCAGTACTAAAAAACAGGTTATTTTCGGGCTCATGGATTTCAGTTACTGAGAGAGTGGCACTCGTCTGACAAGACGTTGCAATCATCATCATCATATATGTATATACTGTTGGCCTTTATATACTAAATACTAAATGAACTATATGAAAAGATTCCCGGACAAAGAGGAGGACTATACCGGGATGATGCATTATTCTACATGAATTCAACAAATAGGTTAATTGAAAAAAAATTAAACACTTCTTCAGTAAAATGAACATAGATATAACAATAGACTCAAACCATAAATGTGTAAAGTTCTTAGAAATAACCCCGAATCTAGACAATAACTCCTATGTACCCTACCATAAATCCAACCAAACGTTATTTTGCATAGATCACAACCATCCGAATAGTATGAAAAAATCACTTGTACATTGCATCTCAAAAAGAATATCCAAAATATCACAGAATGAAGAATTATTCAATATAAATAAGGAATATTATAAAAAAGCCTTAGCTAGATCATGATATAAAGAACAAATTAAATTTGTTAAAGAAAACTCAAAACAATAATATAGGTACAGAAAGAACAATAAACAATGCTAATGTAATATCTTACAACATGTCGATAAGGAAATATAAAAGGAGGGGGAAAAAGAAAAAAAAACAAATGAAAAAATAAAACATACAATAAATACAAGAAAGATAAATTAAAAAAATAAAACATACAATAAACACTAAAAAGAAAAATTAAAACTAGGCCATAATAAAACAGAAAAAGAAGTCAAAAAGAAAAATAGAAGGAAGAGCCAAACGTGGTTTAATCCACCGTTCAGCCACCACATAAAAAATAACACCCCGAGAGAATTTTACCAAATTGTAGAAAAAAATTCTCGCAAGGTAGTAAACTAAGTAAGATAATTAACAAAGAAACTGTTAAGCTCTCCTTCTCAACGTCTGCTAACTTAACAAATATCATAATTTGCTCAAATAACACAAAATTAAACAATTATTTGAAAAATAGAGATAGGACAGAAAATAAATCTAAAACATAAAATGTTATAACTGCCGGGACTCTATCGAATGTCTAATGGGGGGGGGCTGTTTCACTTAAAACGTAGTATACAAATCTGAAGTTATACCAATTAATGAAACTGAAGTATATCTGGGGAGCACCGGAACTAGCTTGTAGGACAGATATCTTAATCACCTAGCATCGTTTAAAAATGAAACTGAGAAAGACAATAACACCAGAAATAACGAAAAAACAACAATGTGAATAAAAATGAAAACAACAGTAGAAAGGATCATAACAATAGTGACACTTACAATAACTAAAACGAAAATAGAAACATAACCAATAGTAATAACGAAAACAACCGGAAAAAGGAAAGCTCAAAACCTTTGTCAGTATGGATAAAGGAATTAAAGAAAAATAAAACTGAATACAAACTAAGATAGTCAGTAAATAAAGGAGAAAATATAAACCGAGCAAATCGAAAAAAATGAAACCTATGTATATTAGAGGAATAATATATACTGATATCAAAAGAAAATTTATTAAACAAACGACTAGATGTAATGCACGAATGTTTGCACAGAAATGGATACTTAATTATACGCAATAGAGCAGTGTAGGAAAAATGTAGTAAACGCTAAACGTATAATATAAGGAAAGATAAAAAGTGCAAGGTAAGTCATATATGAGAGTGACCTCCCCTTTAGCCATCTATGAGAGTGACCTCCCCTGAAGCCAAAAAAGGAATATTAAAATAAGAACATGTAAATGTAGAAATAGAATTATAAGATAATTGGAAAAACAAATAGGGAAAGGGAGGGGGGAATTAAAACAAAAATAAATAATAAATAAGTAAAAAAAAATATGAACATACGGGTTAAAAAGGAAACTATCTCCACATAACACAAAAAGATGGCGAAAGTGAGGAAGCATGGCTTTGGAAGTCTTTTTACCCGAATACGATGTGCACCATTATAAAAATATACCGTTTGTTGTAAAAATCTAATGGAAAAACATTTGTAGAAATTGGTGGGAACAGATTATTTTTATGCACACATAGATCGCAAAAATGCTTTCCCACTAAAAAACAGTTGTAATGAAAAAAAAATCTAGGAAATAAACGAAGGTTATAAAAAGAAAACGCGAATCTTCGCATTTTCAGCAACACTTGGCAATATATATATATATATATATATATATATATGTATACATGTATATGTATGTATACATGTATATATACGTATATATATGTATGTATATGTATATATATGTATGGATATATATGTATATGTACATATATATATGTTTATATATATATATATATGTGCAGCTCCCATTGCTAAAAGGCAGCATGCGTTCTGCAGATTCAACCGACATAAGTCCAGTTCAAACAGACAGAAGTATAGATATAAGTGTAAGAAAGTAATAGCGACAGCTCAGACATATTACACTGAAACCACCAGAAAATGCATCGAAGCACAGAAATTGGGAATCCGTGATTTTTTGAAAATCTACAATAGTGTAGTAAATAATGGTTAGTCAACGATTCCCCTACTATCAAACAATCATGAGGTTACTTTAACGGCAACCGACAAGGCTAATCTGCATGCCAGTCGGTTTCCCTCTAACTCTACACTGGACCCGGCACACCACTCACTCTCCTACTTTCTTTTGCGGACAGACGCCACAATAGATGATTTGAAAATCATCCTTTCTCAGGTACATTGTATCATAAAAGACCTAGGCACCTCAAAACCATGTGGACTCGATTTCATTCCAGGTGTACTATAAAAAATGGTCTGCTACGTTGCTCTCTTAACAACAAATGCCTTAATTAATCTTGCTTTCCTGACTGCTGGAAAACCGCTTCTGTGGTATCAGTCTTCAAGAATTCTGGTGAAGGAACGGATCCACTAAAGTATCGTCCTATAAGCTTCGTCCCGCTTTTCATCAAAATATTTGAGTCCTTAATTAATCTAGCCGTAGTCCACACCTAACAGCTGCTAAACTCCTGCCCGACAAACAATATGGATTTAGGCAAACCCGTTCAACAGCAGATATCTTAATTGTAGTCTCTGAGGGGGAGGGTAGAGCGGTAGCCTTGATATCTCTTAAGTCTTTGACAAAGTATGGCACGATGGTCTTCTAAGGAAAATTAGATCATATGGTATCACTGGAAGAATACATAATGTAATTAAATCCTTCTTAAGAGAAAAATCCAAGTTCTCCTCGACGGTCGTACATCTAAACAATATGATATAAACGCGGGAGTACGTAACGAGTCTATCCTTGAAACGTTATTATTCCTGATATTCATAAATGCCCTCCCTGATAAAATTGTTTCGGAGATAGGTATATTTGCCGATGACACCATTCTCTATAACAGGCACGAGGGGAGAACAAATGAACACATATCAAAGGAAATTGCAGAAACACTAGAGGATGACATCCAATCTGTAATGCAATGTGGATAATAATGGAAGCTTGTTTCCTTCAATAATTACAAGAAACCTTCTCTACCACCAATAGCAATGGCCAAGAATACATTGCCTGAAAGTACTTCTTTTAAACTACTCGGCCTTACGTTTACAGGGAACATGACCTAGAATAGATAGATTGAGAGCATTGCCAAGGCTGCTGCAAAAAGGTGAGCTCTCTCTGCCGTGCTAGAAAATTACTTACGTCCGAAAGTATCCTGTACCTCTATAAGGACACCATTCGCGCATGTATGCAGTACTGTTGTCACATTTGGGTTGATGTATCTGCTGCTTGTATCTCACTCCTGGACAGGGTTCAAAAGAGAGTCGCCAACCTAATAGGTCCTGAACTGTCATCTTGGCTTCAGCCTCTGTCCCGTCGATGAAATGTTGCATCCCTCTGCCTGTTCTACAAATATTTTAATGTTGAGTGCTCTGACGAACTGCAAGCACGTGTGCCTCCTCGACGTGACTACCCCGACAAGCAACTAAGTCCCACCCCTTTACAGTAAAGATTCCTAGGTGTAAGAAAGCCTTTTCCTACAATAGTTTCTTCCCCAGAACTGCAACTCTTTGGAAATCCTTTCCGGGATTCTGCTTTCCCAACTGTAATGATATGCAGAAGTTATAGTGTAATGCGAACAAATATCTTTCTACTCATCTCCCTTTATAATGTCAAGCAAATTATGTCCCCGATAGTAGCCCCCTACTTCAAAGTGGCACTAGCCTTGTTTGGGGTGAAAAGTGAATAAAAAATCCATATATATATATATATATATATATATATATATATATATATATATATATATATATATATATGGATATGTATGTATATATTGTGATATATATGGATATGTATGTATATATTGTGATATATATGGATATGTATGTATATATTTTGATATATATGGATATGTATGCATATATTTTGATATATATGGATATGTATGCATATATTTTGATATATATGGATATGTATGTATATATTTTGATATATATGTATATATATGTATATATATAGATGAATATGTATATATGATTATATATATGAATTTATATGATTATATATATGATTCTATATGAATATATATGAACATACATATGTATGTGTTTATATATATATATATATATATATATATATATATATATATATATCAAATTTTATTCATTCACTTCAGTTAAAAATTTCTGACGTGAAATTTTTTAAATTTTAAATCAAAAGATTTTTTTATTATTCTATGTCAGACAAAGAATACATTTAAAATATAACTCCTTATCCTATAGGATGTCGATGTCTACCATCTGTTCAGTAGGGAAAATATAAGCAAATAGTTATGATCTTTTGCACCTTATTTGCTAAAGTCAGTAAGAAATGGACAATCACAATTAAAAGTTATTTAAGTATTTAAATGTTATAGAGTAAGGGATGTTAATGAAAAGGATATAAAAAATTCCCGTCCAAATTGCACGTAAAATCCGAAGTGAATGTCTTTGAGAGTAGTGTGACAAAATGATCCAAACAGTATTTTGAGTTATCAACATCACAAGGTAATGGTCCGAAGTATACATTTTCCTGGAGCAATTTTCTTAGTTTCTATAATGACCAGTAACAATTTTTTTTATATGTCCGGTGGATTTGTTTATTAATAAACATATAAATTGATACATTTAATATTATTTATAATTATAGAACATGAGCTTTAAATTCCACCCCAAAATAGCTTCTAATTGTTAAAATAAAATAAAGTAAAAAACAGAACAGAAAAGAATATATATATATAAGTGAAAATGTTTGTTTTTTAAAAAATAATTATTAGATCAGGGTTAATGTTTTGAATGAAACCGATTTCATTTTTTTCCATCATATTTTCCCTTTTCGCAATGGTTTCAACCATTTGTTTAATTAAAAATTCGATAATATCCGTAAACGCTTACTTTCTCAAGTGGTCTTATGATTTTGACCAGAACTGTATATATATATATATATATATATATATATATATATATATATATATATATATATATATACTTGCCTTGTTTGGGGTGAAAAGTGAATAAAAAATCCATAATATATATATATATATATATATATATATATATTGTGATATATATGGATATGTATGTATATATTGTGATATATATATACATATGATATATATATATATATATATATATATATATATATATATATATATACACTGTCAAATTGTCTTTACATAAGTATAATGTGTAATTATAGTCCTGCGAATGTTTCGGTCTTCTAATATTTATGAGTAGTAGTACCCAGGCAACAACTATTACATTCAAAAGCGGAATTCTTGTTGAAAAACGAAAATGTCAGCAAAGAAGGTTTTAATTAAAAAGGAGTTGAGTTCTAGCTGTGCGGAGATCAAGATTGATTAGGTGTGGATAAATTATTTTTTTGATTTATTATTTATGTATTTTATGTTGGAGTTAGAGAATGGAATAGGTAGAGTTGGGGGTTGAGAAGGTTAGTTTTGGGGCCGAAGCGAATTGTAATGTTATCTTTATCAAGTGATAGATATGTGTGCTCGCTGCTCACTGCCAGTCTCAAACCTATATGAGCTAGTGTATTTTAATTTTTTTTCATAAAAATTTCATAGTGGTTGCGAACATTTTAAGATTCACCCGGATCTATAGATCATTTCTCGGACTCCTAATCATCGGTTAAATGAAAGGAGAAAGCGAATAGGAGAAAACAGAGGAAGAGACAAAGTAGGATGGGAGAAAAAGAAGGATATGAATATTGAGTTGATGCAAGGACGAAGTTGGAAGAGAGAGGAAAGAGAGAAGGGGAGGGGCCCCCATAATTTGTTTAATTGTTGTAGTTTGTTTTCTCTCGCTTTACCAAAACCTAACATTTGTTTGTTTTATGTGCTGTTACTGTTGGGTATATTTATACATTTTCTATTTATAGTCTTAAACATTTCGTAATAATAGTAATTGCAAACTAAAAATGTATATCATTACTTTAATGATCTTATACAGTCATTTGTTATGACAACAGAAACAATTATTTAAAAATGGAGGGTAATTGGAAATTCATCCGAGTTATATGTTGCTAACTAGCTTAAATAGTAATACCCATGGATCCTGTACTAGTATATACACGTATCCATATATTGGTGTGTTACATAACTCCCTTGAGTAAATTTAAGGTTTGATTTGTAGTTATTTTGTACGTTTATGTAATGTAGCGTTGTGCACCATTTATTATTTAGATTTCGCCCGTATTTAGTGATTGCGCTTTGTCAAGATTGCGGTTCGCGTTTTTAAAAATTTGCCTTAGAGGGTTTCATTATGGCTGAAAGTAACCATTGGTTTTAGGGAGAACAAAGAGTTAGTATGCGTAGTGTATCTTTTCGGTTACTAGATAATTGTGTTTTTCTAATAATCGACAGAAAAACACCTGCCAATCTAAATCTCCTCAAGTTAAACATTTATTAAATCCAAAACCACACCCTTCCTGGAAAAAACAATACGCACGTTAAAAAAATCCATTTAACCACACCCAGCACTTACATACAATTTCTCTACATACTCTAAATATCCAATATTCGTCCTCAATCCATCCACTATAGAATTAATATTTAGCATATGCATGTATGTCATACCCCTGAAAGTTTTCCCCTCAAACTTCGTTAACAATATTCACCCATAACATAAATATCAAAATAAAATTAAGCTTAGTTGTGTCCGTACTGCACGCGGCTCACTCATTAACTCTGATACCACTAAAATGGGATTAAATCTAGTACAGCATTAACCTAAACAATAGAAAAAAAGAATTCAACCATTTGCAACCGTTCAAAATTCGCACAAGTACAAACTTACAACCTAGGGTTGTCTTATAATTTCATGACTGTTTACTATGTATGCCCGACGATTGGGCATTTATAAGAAAAAAATTCCTTTTAACAATTGTGTTTAGTTCATGTTTCCAAGAGGTCAGATGCTAGCATATACAATTAAATGTGACTCCATGAGTGGATTTGAATCTCCTAGCCAGCAATACTTATTACTTCATACACCACGATTTTACGTAAACATGAAACAGTAGTGTCTTTTAGTATGAATTTATTGGTTGTATTCAGTTTAAGATATATATAGTTTTCCTTGCACGGGAAAGATACCGTATAGAATAATCCATGATTCATTTATAAGAACTTTTTTCTTGTAAATGTCCATCATTTAATCGAAGGAATTTTGCGAAAGAAATTCGCTTTTCTGTTTACGTATTTTTGATAATTGATTTACAAATCTGATTCATGTAAACTGACATCTCTCTTTCGAACTTGATTTCCTTTCCTTCCACTTCATGTTTGGCAGACACGATTTGGTTTATGTCTCATCAATTTATGTTTTATTTGATCGAATAACAAATTTAAAAAAAAAACATCCTGTTTCAAAAGCAGCAGTTTGTAATAGAAAAAAAACCTCATGCGGTAAAGAAGCCGAAACTGTCAGTGGACAATTACGTGCACCTCACATCCTACAAGTTTTTGCTTTAAGAAAATACTTAGCCTCGAACTATTGTTTTAGACCTGCTACTCTGGTCTTTTTACTGGTGTATTTGTTTTTGTATTTAGAACACTTACAAAGAAAAAACAAAAATAAATAGAATCTAGAATTGTTTTGTTTCAAAACGCTTTGCATCAATATTTCCAGCATATACATAGTTGCATGGATTTTTTATGACTAGATAAAATAACGGCAAAAGAATCAGTATCCTCTTAAACAGAACAATGCACATCTATCTAATCGTATTATCTTTATCAAAATCAATCTCAGTCTTAACGATACAGACTCAAACAATATATGTAACCCTTTATTGAAGTGTAACAAAATTGAATTTAAGAACTTATTACATGACTAGTAAAAATACCTGCGTTTTGAACGGAACTTTGCGGAACGCTCCAGTAAGTGGATGTTGTAATAGCAACTAATGCTTAAGGTGCTTTGGGTTTTTTTAAACTTTCCATTGAAGTGACCAAAATCCAAATATTAACTTTATAGCAAATCTTAATAATGTCATAAATTATTTCCAAGTTCCCACTCATATTGTCACACATAAAACTTGAAATAATTACAAAGAACAAAATCATTAAAATTTGTTTAATATCACAAACACATTTTTATCACATATATAGTACAGATACCCCAAATTTATTTGCATAATCCCTAGATCGGGAAGTTTGTGAGGAGCCTCACAAATATGCCCTTAACCGTTGACGTAGACTTTGAAAAAATGTGTGCACTATACCTAGATCAGATTGACCATTATCCTCAGGGTTCGTTATGATTGGTCCACTGTTGTGGGCTGTAACGAGTATATATACATAGACTATTACTTTGTTATTTGGCCTTACCTTGGGAAATTGTGTGCATCCTACCTGGGTGTGGAACGGTCATCCTGCCATGTTTTGTTATGATCGGACCAGTAGTGTGAGCTATAGGGGAGTTGTACATACATACACGAACGCTACCACTTAACGAGAGAAAGCGAGAGAAAGATAGAGAGATATAAAATGAATGCATTTTGATGGTCTTGAAAACATAATTGTTCTCATTTCTGTTAATTCGTATACTATTCAATAGGTTTATTAATGCACAGAAATCTAATAAGTATTCAATATGTTAATACTGGAAAAGCCACACACACATATAAATATAGGAGCGCGGTGCAAATCATGTAAAAATCCAATCTATATGCGGTACGCAGAATGCGGAACTGAGTCACAAGCTGATCTTCTTTACATATTATGCACACAAAATTCGTCAAAAAACCAAACGTCATCCTGTCATTAGCATTTACTATCGCGTTGCATTTCATACTAGTACATTGCTGTTCATTAATAAAAATAAAAAGTAAAAGTGCATCCACTATAATAATAGTAAACCTACAGGGTTGGTTCAGCAGTAGAAAATATAATATAGACCGAAGTATTTGAGACTAATACATACCACTATACAGAAATCTGGAAGCCGCTGTTTTATGCGGTTTTAATGAAGAACATGGGTGGATTTGTGTAGTTTGGTTTCGTTGTTGTACCGTTCGGAGTAATAAATCGTCGAATTGAGACTGCTGGATCAGCATTTGTATGCCTTGGCTATTGCCATGTAAGCGACGATAAATCTAAATGCAAACAAATGGGCGTACATAACCATATATCATATAAAAGCAACTCCTTTAATACTGCGATATATTGTCAATAAGAAACGTTGATCAGAGTAATTAGGGAGATTGTGACAATCTCATCTTTGGCCGCATAATTAGTCCTATTCCATGCAACCTTCTGGATTTCAAGACTCATACGTATGCCATGTTCAAGCGACATCTACCACAGTCTCTTTAAGTGAATTAAGGAATAAACAGGAAATCAATAGGTGCTACAAAAGAAAAGCATTTTACAAACAAACACAGCAGAGAGTAAATAAATAAGCAAACAGCACTCACATTAGATGGTTTGACCCGTTTTCTAAGAAGGGACGAAGTATTTAAAAATATTAAGGTCACAAGTGATCCTCAGTTGTATGTATATACTGGTCACGAGAGATAACCACGTTGTGTTTTGATAGTTCTTTCGGCGGGATGTCGTTGTCCTCGTATATACATGCCTTGTATTCTGTACTGTCAACTGTATATATATTAACTGCTTGCTCTTTATATATATATATATATATATATATATATATATATATATATATATATATATATATGAGCAAACAGTTAATAAAACCTGTTAAAACACTTTGAAAAAGTGTTAAAACATATTTTATCGACCTTTTACATGTGGTTGAGATTTATAAATATTAATTCTTTAATATTGATAATATACTTTGGTTTTACCATCTTGGATCATTTTTGTAAATTTAATTGTAATTGTAATTTTTATTTTATATATATATATATATATATATATATATATATATATATATATATATATATATATAGGCTTTTCATTCTGTTTATTCCTGGATGCCCCATGTAAAAATCCCTGAGAATTCTTTTTTGAAGGGTTTGGGGGATGACAACCCTTTCACCGTATAACAGTATTTCGTTGCAACCAGAAAGAAATGTCTGAACTGGTGTCACCCAGTTCTAATTTCTGCTTCGTAGTTTGAATGAAATTGTCATTTAGGGATTCTGACTTAATTTCCTGAAGTGTGATCGGCAGTTCGCGGATAATATTGTTTATCATGTTTTTTACATCACTATTAATACGTAGTGCCGCGATTACTGAATCTTCAAGAGATTCCATTTTTGCAGGAGTCTGTCTCGATAGACCGTCTGCTGAGGCTAGTTGTCTTGAGGGGAGAAATTGAATTGTAAAATTATATTTCAGTAGAATAGTTCCCCATGTTATTAGTCGGTTCGCAGTGAATGTTGGAAGTCCTTTTCTTATCAAAAAATGGATATCAACGGCTTATGGTCGGTTTGTAGAAAAAATGTCTTCCGTACACGAACCGGTGGAATTTTGAAACTGTAAATATAATTCATAGGCCCTTTTTCTCGATCTGAGAATAATTATTTTCCGCTGGCAAGAGAGTCCGTGATGTGAAAGCAATAAGCTGTTTCGAGCCATCCAGCATTCGATGTAGCATGCACGCCCCGACGCCATATTGACTAGCGGCGCTAGCTACTATTATGTCCAACTGCGCGTTGAAGTGCGCTAGGAATAGTTTTAAAGTCAGACTTCTTTTTGTTTCTTGGAATGATGTCTGTCAAATTTTGTCAACTCACAAACCTCATCCTTTTTCAGCAATTTATTAAGTGGTTAGCGCAATTTGTGCATATTTGGGATGAACACCTGGTGATAATTTACCAAACCTAAAAAAATTCTGCAATTGAGTTATGTTCACTGGTGCCAGCATTTCTTTAATAGCGGTCGCCCTATCTGGGTCTGGCGTCTGCCATCTTTATCGATTATTTGATCCAGGTTGTTAATTGTTTGTAAAGAAACTTGCATTCATCTGTTTTGATCTTAAATCCATAATCTTGTATTCGACTGAATACTTGTCTGATATGTTTTCATGTTCCTGCCTGCTTTTGCTCCCTATGATAATGTCATCAAGATATGCGATTGCGGTGTCCAAGCTGGACAGCATAGTATACATTACTTGCTGGAATATTGCGGGTGCAACCTTGATACCAAACGCGAGTCTTTCGTATCTGTACAAACCCCGGTGAGTGTTAATACAGAGTAGGTTAGCGCTTTTGTCGTTTACCGGAATCTGTAGGTAAGCGTTGATAAGATTGATGTTAGAAAAAAAAACTTGCCGCCATTTTATTTCGTGAACACTTTTTCTGGACTAGATAATGGATAGTGAAAATCTTCTAAGTCAGGTCGCGAAGTCGGCGCAAACGCGAATCTCCCCGGACCTTTTCTTTACGCAAACTTCCGGAGCAGCTACTCATTATATTCAATTTTAGTCAGTATACCGATGCTTTCTAATCTGTCTAGTTCCTGGTTTATTTTGTTCAGGGAAGCGAACGGGACATTACGTTTCTTTTTAAACACCGGTTGTGTGCCAGGTTTCAACTTAAAATTTTCGGCTATTTTTGTACATCTCCCCAGGCCAGGAGTAAATACGTTTGTGAATTCTTTTTTAAAACAAGTTATAAGTTTTTCCGTTTCTGCTGGACGGGTATCTATTTTCTTGTAGAATGTGTATATAGGAAGATCTCAGAGACGAAACTCCTCTATGCTGTCAGAACCGAACATGTTCTCACTATCTTTTAGCTAATGCAATCTTAGTTTGTTTTCCCCCGTAAAGTGACGTTTGTAATTAATTCACCTTCAAAATGAATTTTTGTACCATTAACGGTTTTTAACATAGTCGGCTTTGTACCATTACCATTAACGGTTTTTAACATAGTCGGCTTTCGTAATATTTTCCACCTTTTGAGATTTATTATTGAAAGATCCGATCCACTGTCTAATTGGAATTTAATAGCCTTGCCGAAGATGTTAACCGTTACATATTTGCGTAGATTTTAACCTTCGGCGTCCTTAATTCTGTTTTGACATACACGGCTTCTATTCTGAGATTTCCTACAGTGCGATATTTTATGACCGATCTTATTGCATAAATGGCATCTTTTTGTTAAAAATGGGAAACTCTCACCCAATGTATTCCACCACATCTGAAACAAGCGCTCGGTGCTTTTAGTTTTTCTGAGTTTCGGTGATTAGTGTCTGTGTGCCATTTCGACGGTTTTTTTCTTAGTTACTTTTTTTATATTCGCGATGCCTGCTTCGATATTTCTTGCATCTTTTTTTAATAATTTCTACCTTTCGACAATCCTCAGTCAATTTTTGAACTGTTAAGTTTGGTTTACTTTCTAATTTTTTAAGGACTCTTCGCCTGATTTCTGCATCTTTTCCCGAGGTTAACCTTTTCGCAAACACAAGACATTTAAAATTATCTGCTGTTAGTTCAGACAACGTAAATCATCAAAGTGTTTGTTCACTACACCTACGTAGGTAGCAAAATTGTCATTATCGTCTTTTACCTCATTCAAACATCTCCAACGCTTATGGAAAAGAGACGTTTTCGGCGAGAAAAGTTCAGTTAACAAATTTACTGTCTCAGTGAATGATAAATCTGCTGTTTACCGAGGCAAGATGTAATTCAGTAATTTATCATGCTCAGCCGTTTCCAGTTCTCGTATTAGAAATCTGGTTTTCTTTTGGTTGGTTGGTTGTTTTGTTTTTTTACGACATATCAATCCTTTCCAGGTTATTTAATGCCGAATCCGGTGATTTTGAAAATTCAATAGAATATATTTGTTTTTTGCAAGTCAGTTTCTATTTAACCCATAGTTGGGACCCTAACAGGTACAACCACTCCGGGTCAGAGTGGACCTGAGAGCAATGGCAATAAAAGGGTGGCTCCGCACTCCCCAGAGCCCGCACGCTGGGGCCTCACCATCGGATATAGTTTAAGGTCATATCCAGGACCCCCATTGAGGGACATTTACCCTCTGCAGGGGGGGAAGTCGACGTATTCTAATGCTCCACCGACAGGGCGGTTTTCTTTTGATCAGACCATTTGCTGCAGTCAATATTAAAAAAAATCTTCATAACGCCGAAAAAACTCTGCGAATGATTTTTCATCTTCCCCGTATTTAAAATTATCTATTGCAATCCATATTGTATTCCGAGAAAATGCTGAATTACTTTCCGCGTTCGTATTATTTTTAACAATTTCTGTAAGCAATTACCCTGTTCGTAATCGGCGTCCGGTTAACTGTTTTTAACTTCTTTTGCTGTTCCTCGGTGTGCAATTAACATTCCGCTAACTGTTTTTGCAATTCCTTTTGGTGTTCCTCGAATTTTGACTGACGCTTTGCGACATCGATATGCAATTTGGTCAAATGTTCCAACACTACTTTCAATTCGTCCATTTTGCTTTGTCAGCATTAGCAATTTCCAAACATTCGCTGAATTTCACAAAACCGTTTTATTCTTTCTTATTTCTTCCCCCAGACAATAAAACGAACAGAAAAAACATAAATATATAAAAAAATCATTGTCTAAAGAAAAAAAAAATCAATTGTATATTTTTCTCCAGAGAAAAAATAATAATAACTCTCGAGTTTAGCAGGAAAACAACAAGTGACGAATTCTATTTCCAAAAGTATAAAAATTTACCTTTCTACGTCGCAACGAACTTTTTTCTTTTTGCAAAAGTACAGCGCTAGCTTTGAAAGTCGTGACAAACTATTTTTTCAACTCTTTTTTCCGTAATGACCTGCGTTTTTTTCATTTACCGTGAACCTTTCAGTTGCAAGTGTTATGTTAGACACTTCCTTAGGCTTGATAACATTGGAGTCCGACGTCGTTAGTATTCTTAGAATACTATTTCAACGCGAGAATTTTTTTTCAATGTCGGAACTGATTTTGATTTTAGTATGCTAATTGAATCCAAAGTCGTCACTGTTTAGTTTTTTAGAGCACTGTTTTTAAATGTGATTACGTTCTTCGAATCCAATGCCGGCAGTGTTATGGCCTGTAATAAGCCACAAAGAAAACATAACAACGGAATAGAGTTTAAACAATTTTTGGAGACTTAAAAAGGTTATAACTGAAAAGAGTAGTACACGTCACCAAGCATTCCAGGATCTCTCTGGTGTTTAATCCCGACTTGGGATCAAAAGGTATATGGTTTATATAATGGATAGAACAGTTAATTTGGAGGGTGATTCCTCCACACCAATTATATATATATATATATATATATATATATATATATATATATATATATAGATTATATTTATACTATATAGATTATATTTATATGGTATCTATTATATATATTATATATATGTATCATACATGTATTATATATATTATATATTATATTTTATGTATGTATTATATATATTATATATATTATATATTTTTTAATATTATATATATCATATATAATGCATATATATTATAATATATATATATTATATTGTTATATAGTATATATATAATATATATATGTTATATAGTATATATCATATATAATATATATATTATTTGTATAATATATATGATATATTTATATAATATATATATACAATATATATATATATATGTATATTGAGTAGGATGATTGATAATTTGTAATTAAAATTAAAAATTAAAAGACGGTTTCAATAGGAAGAACAAACAAAATCAATAAATTGTACGATCTTTTCGGAAACGATGTTTTTATTGAGATATACAATAAATCTTTGACAATAATTTTATTGTTTAGTGTTTGGAAACAAAGTCTCTGCTAAGCAAAAAATATGGGGTGTTTTTTTTTTATTTACAGACACCAAAAATAAAACCAGCATTTTTTTAAAGCAACGAAGCTGTATCTTTTAATGGCTCGCCATTTAAAGCTAGTAAGTATTATCGTCAATATATTCATTGGGATGTTAAATGTAGTTTTCTAAATGTAACATCCGAATGAATGCATTGACGATGATAATTATGAGCTTTAAAAGGCGAATTATTAAAACACACATCTGCCTTACTTAAAATAAATGCTGGTTTTATTTTTGGTGTCTTGAAAAAATACTCACTCAATATTTTAAAAAAGCAAACCATTTTTTAATTACAAATTATCAATTATCTTACTCAATATTATAATAGATATATGCATATCGAGCTTATTATATATCATCATTACAACGAGCTATGTTTTCTTTTATTTGATTTTAATTTTATTAATGAATTTGCTAATACATTAAAATATACTCCGCTTTTTAGACGTTTGTTATAATCCCCTTATAATATATATATAATATATATAATATATATATATAATATAATATTTATATATAATATATATTTATATAATACATATGTAATATATATATATCATATGTATAATATATATATATATATATATAATATATAAAATATATATGTATAAACTTCTAAACATTCACGTTTACATATTTATTATTTTTCTTTTTTAGTAAATCAATTTTTTTCTTATATCAGGTACTTGATGTTTCTTAAGATACGTGGTGTCTTTAATGAGTTTCCAAACTTTTTCATACAAGCCCTTAATATTGCCATAGACTCTTGTAGCATTTTGTTATTTCTTTACATCTTATGAGATTACTGTCCAATGTTTATGATATCAGGTTCAAATGATCAGCTGCAGGCGAAACTGGAATACACCCTACTAAAGCCTTACTCTTACAGCTGATGAATTTTAAAAATGCGATCTGTACGTGATGACCCTTTTGAAAAATTATATGCGATAACATTCTGTTTTAAACATAAAAAATATCATATAAACGTGTGGAATGCGTCAGACTGCTTTAGACCATCATGCATTAATCAAACATTTTTTTTCTGTGACATAATAGATTATCGAAATGCAGAGGGACTAATATGGATGATGATATACGTAGGAGTAGTAAGGAAGTTAGAACACAAGAGGTGATTGTCCAAATAAAGAATACCATAGATAACGACCATCGAGTGTCTATAGAAACAATAAGGCTAGAATTTGATGTCAGTATGGTAACTGTACAAACTATTAACAGTAAGACACTGAAGCAGTGGAGGATTTGCGCGAAAGCACAAGTCGACAACTCCATCCTTCTCAGACACTCTTTGATTAAGATGGGCATTAAGTTTCTCACCTACCCTATAGTCCAAACCTTGCATCTTGTTACTTTTGGCTATTCTCTAACCTCAAATAACATTGTAGTGGCTATCGTTATGAGACGATTCGAAAGATAAATGAGGGCATGACGAGGGTCCCTGGCATGCTTATACAAAAGGATATCTATGCGGTTTTCCAGAAGTTGTTGGAACAGTACAAGCGCATTACATCCGGATGAGATTACTTCAAAGATTACTAAACATTCATGTTTTTACTATCAATTGAAGTGTCGATACGAATAAAGTTTGAGAAACTTAGCAAAGGCACCTCGATTAACAACAAAGCATATATTAACAAATGTTGTAAAACAATTTCTTAGATAATAGCAATGAAACATTGTGATTTCTGATAGGTTATTTAAATATGCACACAGATATATATGCATACGCACTCTGATATTTATTTCCCTTCCTATATATATAATAATAATATTATATATAAGATAATAGCAAAGAAACATTGTGATTTCTGATATATACATATATATATATACATTGTGATTTCTGATATATATATACATATATATGTATATATATATATATATATTCTGTACGGAGAAAACACAGATTTGCTACAAAATTTATTCGTTATTCTCTATAAAAAAGTTCAACACAAAATGATTTTAAAAATGAACTGGAAAAAGAAAACCTGTACTTTTAAATAATGCAAACGTTCGATTTTTTTAACAAAAAAAAAATATAAACACTTCATATTTTTTACACATTGTCGAATTTAGGCTTACCGTTTTAGTTCACAATGTAAGTACAAAAATAAAATTAAAAAAGTGCACGCTTTAAACATTTGGAATAAGCCAAACAAAATTGCAACGAAATTGACATTTGAATTTCAGAAAGAAAATAAAAAAAAGGAAATTGTTCTTTTAATCGTTTACTTTCAAATGGTTGAAATATTTTTTTAGGTCGTATGAAGTAGAATTTTGTGAAGATGTGTCTATAGATTTCGATAAATGGTTCCGTCGGTAGATCGATCTATCACGCTATAAACTAAAATGTAAATTTAATCGATTAAGGTGATCATTATTGTATTTAACATAATGCACGTACCCATCTCGCTAGGTCAATTAGTCAGACTAGCTTTTGAAATATACTTTGATGTTCTTTATATTTTCAAACGATATGTTTGTTTGTCTTGTTTCTGGTATATTAACTAAATCAGCATATATTATTTTTATCAGCAGATTTAGTTAAAATATTTTACGCTTCAAGCTTATATCTTCAAATATTTATTTATTGTTTTATATTTGGTTGCTATTCATAATCATGTTTAAAGGGGCTAGACATCACCAGACAAATAAATTCGGTCCCTGCAAGTATCCAGCAAGAAATTCACAGAAACAGTTCTTCCTCTCCGACTAAAGGTAACTTAAATGGAAGGAGGTAATTTATTAGAGTACATAGAGGGCAGTTAGAATTCTGGTACTCTCCGGAATGTTAAATTTTAGCTTGTACAGATTCCTCTAGATTTTGAAAGCCACTGGATTTCGTCGATCTATCCCATGGGAAAGACAAGACAATCCACCGCCTGTAATTTACTTTATCGCCTCACTAGAAGACAGACAGAGATTGGATTCTAGTTTCACATAATTGAATCAGCTGTCCCTTAAACTCTCATGGAAATATCAAAATATCAATATTGATAGCGCCGTTGTAGAATTATTTTCAGAGAAGCTGTAATCAGGATAGAAGCAATCCTGGTGATGGAAGACCCAAGATCCTCATAAGAACACTTCCTTTTGGGGAGGAAATAAAGGATATCTTAGAAATATTTTGCCAATTATATTATTGACATCTACGTAGATTTTAACACTTACAATGCTTCATAATAATTTGCATTAACACACCTCATATGATTAATTAAGGTTTATTATCCGGATATAGAGCAATATTTCTCGTGATCTACATGTGAGGAAGTCTACATGAAAACGATGAAAAAAGTTCTACCGATAGTAAAACCATACTCATAAGGAAGTGAAAGTGGTTTCAAATAATAACTGGCCTACAGCAAATGTAAATGGGAAAATAGATCGTTTAACTTCTTCGTATAGGCAGTTGGGAACTTAACTAATCAGACTCCATCTGCTCTCTTTCTTCAGCCGAGACATAGGAAATATGTAGATTGCAGATGGAAATATCGATTTCGTTGATTTATTCGAACATCTCTGTGTGTAATTCATAAAGTGTTGTGGCAGTAATTACTGTACCACGGAACAATTGAAACCTTCCTTCGTTTTTTATCTTTAGAATTAAAATCCGAGTCAGGTTGTGCTCTTGGAATCTACTACGGATGATGTATTTGAAGTATCCATCTCTTTTAAGAGAGAAAGTAAACCCAATCCACTATGGTTATATGTTTTTGTTAGTAAAGATATTCAGCCTTGTTGTGAATATGGATTATCTCTCTTGATAATCCAAGGCTATACAATTGAATACTTATCGTCCTGTTTTCATTACAATTTATTCAATGAAAGAATGGAACATTTTATGTGACTGGAGCGACTTACAACAGATTCAGAAAGCGATTCAGCCGATTCAGAGATTACTTGGCGGCAACTTATCGTCCTGTTTTCATTATAGGTGTTTCTTTAGAAATTTTTCTTGAATGCTAAGTGTATTCATTGGAAACTTTTAAATAAAAATCAGATGACATCGTGTATAGCTTAACTACAAGTAACACAGAAGATAATAACTCTCAATTAATGAGGACGGATTTTATTACATATGGCCCTTCCTATATAAGTATAAGTGTCCATTAATCTATCGTTCGTCTTCGACGTTAGAAAAGCTTCCTCTATCCCAGAATCAACATTTTGGTCAGTTAACTCATTATATGCTACACATTTTACTATTTTATGAATTCAGATTTCTATAACACGACCAGCCGGTCACTGAGGTGTTACTGGCTTCACTTGTTACACCAAATTACTTAAAGTGGTCTCGGGAAGATATGAAGATGGCCATCATTAGGGTCTATCAGAAGAAAAACATACCTGAGATGTTGGATGTGCTGTGTGGTTCCTTCTCTTAAGATGATTTCTTCACCCCGGTGGCGGTCTGGCTGGAATTTTCTTTCTTCATCCTCCGAACCGCTTCGTTGTTTCAATGAAGGCATTTATGGCAGACATTTATGGCAACACAAGGAAGACGACACGCGACACAATTGTAATATATATGAAACATAACTAACTATTTTATTTTACATTATAGATACAATATATATTACAAATAAACTTTTACGATTTAAAACTGGACAATAGATTTTTCAAAACTTACTAAGCATACATGAGATGTTGGATGCGCTGTGTTGTTCCTTCTCTTAAGATGGTTTCTTCACCCCGACGGCGTTCTGGCTGGAATTTTCTTTCACAGTGCCAAATCACCACACGGTTATGCCGCAATGTATGAAGAAATAGTGCCACAACTCAATCTTTTTTTTTTCATAATGTACCTTTTTACAATAACTGTGATAAAGACGATAAGCAGTTCTCATTTAAAAAAATACATTTTATTTAATTTAGTTTTTAATCATTTAAAACAATATATTTTACTTTTACTTTACTGTTATTTCCCTTCTTCCACAACGTTTTGTACGTACTAAACTTACTCTTTTAATTTACTTTCTCTTCCCTTTGCAAAGTTTATTTTTCTGCTATTATTGTTGTCTTCTATATCCTCTACATAATCTTCTATCTGACATTTTCTTCTGTTCCTCGTTATTATTTAGTTTCATGTCCTCTTACCCTTTACTGATTCCCTTCTTTGTTACTTTTTTGATGGGTTTACTTTATTATCAATCATTTAAAATATATCCATCATCAAAATTTGCTCCTTATTTGAATGTCCTTACCAGATGCCAGCCTTTTATTTCAAATATGTTAGCTGCAGTCTTCTCCCAACTCATATCTGCGTTATCTGCATTGTTCACACGCAGTACCCCCTTCACTTTGCGCAATTTTCCGTGCTCTTTCATATTTCTCACACGTCCAATGTTAGTTCTAAAATTTCGGGAAGAATTCCATGTGTTACATATATTAAAAACGCATTTCCAACCTCAATGAATCACATTTCTTTGCAAAATTCATTACACCTTTTCTATTGTCCAACTACCAAATCCTCTTTTTCTCACGCTGTGGACTATGTAAACTGATATACTACACTGTGAGATGTGTAAATTCACGGAGCACTAGCTGAGGTATAACTCATTTGATATGTATTGAAAACACATAGAAAAATGCAGTATCTCTACGGAACAACTCTGTCAAACTAATATTTATACGGAATTCGTAGATACCTTTAAATATAAGTCTGTAGTATGATCTTACTCAAATAGATCGCGTATGGGGCGTGAGAATAATCACAGGCAGATGAAGAAAGTTGGATTGCGAAAATATAAGCATGTATGCAAATTAGAAAATATGCTCGAGCTTGCACCACAATAAAAAGAGAAAAATACATTATGCGGTCATGAGAAAAAGTTGCTTGCTGGGCAAGATAAATAGATAAGTCTTGGACGAGAAAGCGCTAGCTGGGGAAGCGTGAATTGGCGGAAAGACAGTGAATTTTAAAAAGCACATGTGTGTGTGTGTGAAAACACTAGAAATATATAGAAATGTGTTGTTTTGTAACAACAAGGGATTATACATTCCATTGGAACTTAAAAAATGGCGAATCTAAATTTCTTTCTTTCTTATACATTTGGGTGTTACGTTGCAGAAGTGCCAGCCAAGGTATGGGTACGAGAGTTTTGAACACTAACGACACAATTTAAAAGTAACGGCAAGGTTGCATTATTAATAAATACAACAGCTTAACGTTTATTTTTGTGTACATTAGGCTACAAATTTTCTCTATAAGCATTATGAACATACAATATGTAAAAAACGTACATCATTATTTTCTAACAAGATTTAAAAAGAAATGTTAACCGTCAAGGAACATATAATTGCATGCTGATATATATATATATATATATATTCATATTATATATATATATATATATATATATATATATATATATAACTACTTCATTTACTCACATAAAATTAATATACGAAAGTATAGACTTATGCGTAAACTTTAAGTATTGACTTCAAAGTGCTCAATACATAGGTAGAGCTAGTTAGTGAGGAATCATAGAGTGGATGAAACGCCGAATATTCAGTGTAGCTTAATAGCCATATATATTTTATAAATTACTATATATATATATATATATATATATATATATATACATGTATATACATGGCAGGAATATATATAGTGTATATATATATATATATATATTACGTATATACATGGTATATATATAGTGTACATATGGTATATATGTATATAGTATATATATACGTTACGTATATACATTGTATATATATATATATATATATATATATATATATATATATGGTATAGATGTATACAGTATATATAGTATATATATGTATATATATATGTATATATATATATATATATATATATATATATATATATATATATATATATATATATATATGGGATATATATATGTGGGTGCGTGATATATATACATGCAATATTTATACTTTATATATACACACACGCACACATATGTGTGTGGTGTGTGTGTGTGTGTGTGGTATATATATATATATATATATATATATATATATATATATATATATATATATATATCTATATATATATAACTATCCATTCCGTTAGCCCGTAGCCGATATTGAAATCAATACCAGAGTTTATAGTGTAATTCAAATCTTGTCGGTAGTTTAATATTTGATGCTTCACCAAGGCTATCAATATTTTTTTTCATAGTTACGCCATCACTAGATGGGGCACCTACTATGGCTTAAGAGAGTGTCATCTATCCTCTACAGAAGACTAGACCGCGTCAGTTTATGAACCTAGTATTTTACCTTGCGGTATATAGTGCCTCGCCTTCCCACCTGGTACTGGCCAGGCTCAACTTTGCTTAACTTCGGTGATCTGCAGAGAACCGCGGTCTTAACGTGATTATATATATATATATTGTATGTGTATACATATGTATATAAAAAATTACACATACCCACACACAAAGCCACAGACACACACCCACACACACACACACACACACACACACACACATAGATATATATATATATATATATATATATATATATATATATATATATATATATATACTAGCATGGGTACCCGGCATTACTCGGGTGATTGGGGCAGTGTATTCGGCAAAAGGTAAGTGGTAGTAGGAAGGCAGGCTCGAACCTGTACCGCGAAGGAGGAAAAGAACGTGAAAAAACGTGACGTCTTTGCTATAACGACCACCGCCAAAACGGAAGTTACATAGGTTTAAATTAGGCTAGACAATCTAAAAGAGCGGCTGATTTTTGAAAATATCGGCGAAAAAAGCGACCCGTCCCTGTAGAAATGTGCTCAGTGTAGGGTGAAGCAATTAATGTTTTTAGCCAATTTTTTGTTGTCTGAAGGATCGAGCTTCCAAACGAAACTGGTGTTTTAAAAATCAGTAGCCTCTTTCGAAAGTCTTAGGCAGGCATGAAAACATACATACATCGATTTATATATTTAAAGCTCAAATTTTCGACCCAAACCGATTAAAAATATTTCCTTATCTCTGAATACTCTTTATATAAAATTTCAACTGTTTAGACCAGAAATTGTCTGAATAATTTGGTAGCGAGGGCAGAGCTCAATTTTATTTTTAAATTTTACCCCTATTGTAACCCCTTAACATTTATTGTTTTGGAATCAAATACCGTTATTACGTTAAATCCATGTTAATGGAACCTATATCTAAAATGGCAAGTGTTTATACCATACAATTGGCGGAGGAGTTTGGTAGCGATCACATAGGTCAAATCATTGAGCTTTGTCCCCTTAACAGCCAAATTTCTGGCCGAAAACTTATTACAAAGATTTTCTCAAATCTTACTCTTCTCTATATCAAATTCCGAGTCTGTAGACTGTAAATTGACAGAGTTATTGTGTAGGGAAATGTACAAAGACACACAAACAGAAAGACACACACACACAGACACGTACACTTTTATACTTGCATTTAAGTCCGGCGTTGCCCGGGTGTTTTGAGGTGTATGCCGGGTAAAAAACAAAAAAAACAAAAACAATCATTTTTTTTAACTTTGACCCCTATTATTACCCCTTAAAATTTATTGTTTTGGGGCTCAACTCGAGTTATTAAGTTAGATCCATGTAAAAGGAACCTATATCTAAAAGTTCAAGTGTTTAGACCTCAAATTGTCGGAGGAGTTTGGTAGAATTCTCAAATGTCAAATCATTGAACTTTGACTCCTTAACAGCCAAATTTCTAGCCGAAACCCGATCACATAGATTTTCCCAATCACAGAACCCTGTATATCAAATTTCGAGTATGTGACTGAAAATTATTTCGAAAGAAATAGTACACAGACAAACAGACACACACACAGGCAGACAGAGACGTTCACTTTTATAGATATATAGATGGATAGATAATGAAATAACTGTTTTAATTTAATATTGTTCTTATTGTGGATGTTTTCAATTTATTTATTTATTTTTTAAATTATGTTTGCCTTGGTGGAAAGAGAAATTATTTCATAAATCTTGTAAAAAAAACATTGAGAGTATGTTATATTGTGTTTTTAGCTTACCTGTCCGAGGGTAGTTAAAATTATTTTAAATATTTATTATACGTAACCCGTACTAGTGAAGGTAAAATTATTTCATATACGTGCTGTAAATAACCTATCCCAGTAAGGTAAATTATTTCACACATGTGTAATACCCGTCCTATTTTATGTAAGATATGTTTTGCTCGAAACAGCAAATACTCCATAGATATGAAAATTTCCTCTATCATCGGAATAACGCATATGTTCAAAATCAATTTCAATTTTTCCATTTTTTATACGGTCTGAAGCAACGCCGGATAACTCTACTAGTTTATTATAAGTTTATATCTGTCTAACAAGTATATATTGCTTTTTATAATTGCGTAAATTTATGTCATTTATCGCTGCTAAACGAACAGATTTTGACTAAGATCAATATTTAATATTTAATCTAACACTTATGATAAAAATCATGTGAATTTTTTTATTGGCCTTATACAATTATTGTAAGAATCGTAAAGTTTCTGCATCAATGCAAATAAGCAACATTTTATTTCTCATCAATGATACGCATTCACCTACTAGGCTATTTACAAAGATTTTCACAACATATTGCTATTATTGTTCTAAACTTGTAAAACTAGCCGCATTACTACTTTTTCTCTTTATAAGTTGACGCGTTATTGTCGAGACAAAATGCATGTCTAATTTATCTGGTTTTTTTTTCTTAATTATTGAGGTCTTTTCTAAGATTATGTTATTTAATCCTCTATAATTTTCGTGTTTTATCCTTCTGTTAAGTGAGCTGTTACTATGAATAGTTATATATATATGTAAATTACCTTGTAGCATATCGTAGTACATATTGATGAAAAATATTTGATTACATATTTTCCACAAAAAACGTTATAAATATATTGTAGATGAATGGCAGGAATTTGGCTTCTTTCAAAATAAAGGATCTGTGAAAATAACCCTGTGGTCAGCCCTTCCTGGATAGGGGAATCTTTTTAACGACTAATTAAATCATTATACATAACTTACAATCGGAAAAACAAACAAACTTTATGCCGACTTCTAACACAGGAGATAATCCTTGGGTACAATCTACAGAAGCAGAAATGATATTGTATTTCGAAAGAATACAATAACTGTACAATTTCAGTCCTTGTTATATCGCCGCAGTGTTTCATTCATGTGTCTATTTGAAAAACACTTCTGCGAAATATCTTAGACGAGTTACTGCGTTTGTACATCAGGCAAAGACTACATCTACGATCGAAACAACTAGGGAACAAATATTTCCTTTTGGATCTAGAGATCTCTCGATTCTTGAAAACTTTTATTATAATAAATAATATCTTCGTTCTTCTTGCCATTGAGATTCCCTGTTGTTCGACTGTACAGAAATGTTAACGTACTGTGAAGATTTGACTGCCCAGCTTTACAATTCATTGCCCTCTATTAATCTGGACTCTATCACATTAACTTTTCATAGTAAGTTTAATTTTAAAAAAAGAGAGAATAAATGAGTAAGAAGTGGTACACATTTAAAGGCAAGACTAGCAAGAGAATAGCGCCGCTAGAATTGTCGATTTCGAGAGAGAGGACATTTTATGGTTCTTCTAAATCAACTTATTCATGAGCCACCCCCACACCATCGATTTTACTGGGGCCCAATGTCAGTAGATTCAGAAGCTGCTAGTCTAATCTACTTTACATCCTCTGGCAAGTTGAATACTAATGAAGACGATATCGTAAATCAACCCAAAATATTCAGACAAACACATACATTTAGAGGGGGTAATCAATACGGATATGTCCATCACAAGTTCTCTTGAAATCTATTTGCAAAATAAATGTTCAGAAAAGAAATTAAATCAGATTAGTTGTTTGTAACAAAGCCGTAAAGCCAAAACGAACGAAGATCTTAAAATTCGAAAAGTATTATTATTGTCAGAACCCAGTCATAAAATTGATATAGTCGTTGTAAAGTTAGGGGTTTTGATTTTTTTGAAAGTTTTAGTAAACATAAGAAATAACAGTAAAACTTGATTTTCCTATTTAAAACTCAAGTTAAGCTTTACCTTTCTATTTGGTAACTTGTCGTCATATTTTCGTAAGGACTAATTTCGTTTACTTGTTTTCATTTAACTGTATTGCGAGTATCCAAAACACGATTAGTCAAACCATTGTTGCAATCTAAGGTGCATAAACTGACCGAATAAACAGATTAACATTTTTTGTACCGATATAGGTGAAATGTTCACAATGTCTCCTACGAAAACACTGATTTAAACATCCAGCAGTAGTATTACAAAGAAATTTCAATTTTCTATAAAATTAATTTCGTTTTCGTTAATAGAGCTATACTTTGATTCAATATAATTGGATTAGTCCTTAACCAAACACCTGCACCAGTGCGATTATTTTGCACTTGAAACATTATTATTATTATTATTATTATTATTATTATTATTATTATTATTATTATTATTATTATTATTCGTACTCAATAAGAGTACCTACGCAGGTTATACTCAGATATTGCTCACTAAACACAATCCGCTGTATTCAGTGGAATCTGGGTTACAGCAAATCTCCCAGATTACCAATACTCATACCTGTTTCAATAGCATTTGAATATGCATTTGCGTTAACGGTCGTTTGCCATTGATTTATAGCTGGCAATGATTATCGGTCTATAGAGGACAAAGTCGCCCTCTCTTGTTAGTTAAAAGAATACGAGAGTCACCAATCTTGTAGCGAGTGAATGGTCACGCAGTTTGTTACTGGTGGGCGATTAAACAGATTCGTCGCATGGTCCTCTTAGCCAAGGAATGAGTATAGGAAATTTGCCGAAATTTTATTTACAACCAATGTACATTAATTTCAGAGTGGATAAAAGTGCAACGTTAAGTAATTGAATACCGAAGATGTGTGAGAAAACATCCCTTGCGTGCTTTTTGAAAGAATCTTTTGTGGAAGTACAAATGTATATTGTGAGGGTGCAAAAGAGAAAAGTTTCGGCGCCTGTGCATATTCCGAAGTCCAACGAAGAAAGAGAGAGATTCAGAGACGAGGAAGAGAGAGAGAGAGAGAGAGAGAGAGAGAGAGAGAGTGAGACAGAGAGAGATAAAAAGAGAGAAATACAAATCGGATAAGGAAGTGAGATGTACTGTTATATATTGGTATCATCGAGGGAACCATTTATGTTTTGTGTATAACATAAAAAGGATTCCGTGTGCGTATGATTGTCTCTCATATAAATGGTTGTGTGTTTGATTATCATAAAGGGAATCGTGTGTGTGACATGTAATTTCAGAACCTACCTCTGCTTCTTCGATGTTGGACCATCTGGAAATTTCTCATCCTGGAGGGAGACTTGATACCTGTTTGACGAAGATTTATCACTCCAAGACGACGAATAGGTTTTATAGTTTTTATTTCACTTTCCCCAGAGGTCCTGCAGCAGGTGGAAGTGAAATCGGCCTGGGTGGTTCTTCTTCTACACACATCAGCGTTCGTCTCCCCCTACCCAGTTAAGAGGGGGATACAACGGAAAAAATGTCCATCTTCTTCAAAGCCCAAATCAAATCTCACTGATCTAGCCAACGTTACCACGTCACACATACGTAATTTGGTCAGCTGACCTTCGGTTCTGGTAAACGTGTCTTCCTCCACGTTTACTCTCCTCTCTCTCTGTAACATTCCTTCCCCCCTTTTAATCAAAATGCATGGCGAAGGCATACATTTTCTTCTTCCCACATTTACTAAGAATGGGATATATATGCTCACCCCACTGGCAAAGAAAACTGTCATACCTTTATTCAATATACTAAGTAAAATAATATCAACTAATAATACCATGTGGCGCTAATCCTTGCGCCCTCAAAGGTCAACAACTCCCTGTGACCCCATGGTCTCTTCATAACTTAAATCAGAATTTCAGGAGCATCCTTTACTCCCGTCGACACTACGCGTGATCGATAAATTCTCGGCAATCAACCGAATAATAAAATCGAGGTCCATCTGCCTCTTCAAAACGGACTATCATCGTCCTTGGCTTTACAGATCAGCTTTTCTTCCCATAGGTAGCACACACAAAAAAAATTTTCCATCCCAAGCCTTATCCTATTCATCATAAGCCTACTCTTATTACTAGTATTTTGTGGGAAACAAAACACCTCTTAACATTCCTTATGGTGGGTAGCCTTCTATTTTCCTAAGTACTTGCATATATATTTCATTCATCTTCTCTTGAGCGATTCGTAACATAATGGCCACGTCAGCCATTGGACCCCCTCTGCCCCTTACACCATGTGAGAGGGCATTTCATTTGCTCCCTGAAGTTGATTACAACTAGATCCGCTCACGCTGAACAGAATACATTCCGTTTACTGCTATGTCAGAAAAAATTTTTTTTTCTAAAGTCGGTAAGCGCAACCTGCCTTGAAGACACATAGCTTCACGGAAAACATCGGATTTCCACACATGAAGTACTCAAAGTTGCTCCATGTTTATTCTACTCGAAATCAATAGAAATCACGATAAAAAAAATTCGAATCACTTCTCGAGAATAATGAAATTAATAACTACCCATGTAATTCAACACCTTTCCAAAATTCTAACATGCTTGCCACAGAAATTAAATTCCATTCACGCCCCACTTTTTTCTTTCATTTCTTCATATAGTTTATTTAACCCTATATTTATCCTTTTTTTCTACCTTACTTATGTGGTCAAAACGTCACTCATGTCGAATAGAACATTTATTCTACATTTCGAAAATTAAAATTAATACCGACTGGACCTTTGACTCTTCCAAAACTTTTTATTATTATTATTATTTATTACACTGTTTAAATCTTATTTCTTTCTCTTTTTCCCTATTTTATTATTACTATTATGATTATTAATTAATTAATAATCAACACGTTCTTTCTTTTATTAATCATTCTTTCAATAGACCCCACAAGCAAAGATTTCACCTCCCCCTTCTGCGAAAAAAAATACATGTCAAAGAACAAGAAAATTCTGCCAATACCGTTTGGCAACACATCAATTACATAAAAATAATAAATTAAAAAATACAAAAATATCCTATAAGCAATCACAAAGTTCCATCTCACTAACAAAAAAAATCCAAATAACAAAACACAGATTCGTGGAAACCCATTTGACCACGTCATCAACTAGGTCGGCTGCATAGTGCATCATCTTTTACCATTCCACAGAATTCCAAATTAAAGAAAAATCACAGTCGTTTACAAAAAATACCTAGACATTTACAATTAAAATACAGTCGTTTCTAAAATAAAATAAAACGACTCACTTATAAAGTCTCAGACAATGCTAACACTCGATGGAACAAAAATTGTCCAGGTCAGAAAAAAACTTCCTAAGAAAAAAAAAATCGTACAATTAGTGAAAAAGAAAAAAAATCACATTTCAGAACCTATCCATTGTTTTTCATCAAAAGTACATATTGTTTTTCATTAAAAGTTACACTTAGTTCACAGTTTAAAAATGCAACAAAAATATTCATAACACATATTTGTGATTGACGTGTTTATCTTTTGGTAAAGGCTCATTCCTTACGCACACTTACTACAGTCATATGTTCTATTTCTTTTTTTTTCTTTCTGGTTTTCTCACTGGCTGTTGTTAAAAATTTACAGAATAAGGCCATTCTTTGTTTTTCCCTTCTAATTTTGACATTAAGTGATATTTTTCTTCGTTCATAACGAGCTAATTCCTAATACGATAAACATTTTTTAAAACTATTTTCTATATATAAAGTTTTACATCTGTGTGTCTGTATGTCTTCCTTTTCTTTCTTCGTGAAAAGGTTGTACGTGTGTATTGCCTTTCTTTTTTTTCTTTTTTTTTCTTAATTATTTTTCTAATTCGCCTAGTGTTTTAATGGACCCTACCTTGTGTGTGTGTTGATTTGTATTTTTTCTACTGTTCTTTCTTTTTTTTTTTTCCATACATTTTATTGTTTTTCTTGTCCTTTTTTTTTCTTTTTTTCCCCGTGGCAACCGCAGTCCTTTTTTTTCTTCGTTTTTTTCTTTTAAACCCACCCTTGCTAGCTGGGCTGGTCAGTTACGGCACCAAATTGAACTTTTGTTACATAGAGTTCTTCATTGAGGTTCTCACTGGGGTTCTCATCGAGTGGCACCATTTACGTTTGGGTGTATACACTGTATAACATCAAAGATTCCGTGTGCGTATGATTGTCTCTTATATAAATGGTTGTGTGTTTGATTATCATAAAGAGAATCGTGTGTGTGACATGTAATTTCAGAACCTACGTCTGCTTCTTCGATGTTGGACCATCTGGAAATTTCTCATCCTGGAGGGAGACTTGATACCTGTTTGACGAAGATTTATCACTCCAAGACGATGAATGGGTTTTATAGTTTTTATTTCACTTTCCCCAGAGGTCCTGCAGCAGGTGGAAGTGAAATCGGCCTGTGTGGTTCTTCTTCTACACACGTCAGCGTTCGTCTCCCCCTCCCCAGTTAAGAGGGGGAGACAACGGAAAAAATGTCCGTCTTCTTCAAAGCCCAAATCAAATCTCACTGATCTAGCCAACGTTACCACGTCACACATACGTAATTTGGTCAGTTGACCTTCGGTTCTGGTAAACGTGTCTACCTCCACGTTTACTCTCCTCTCTCTCTCTCTCTCTGTCTCTCTGTCTCTCTCTCTCTCTCTGTAACAGTACCGCATCCTTGTGACAAAGAATTGTATTGCCAAAATTAAAGGGTGATAATTAAGTTTCCTTAATATTACCAGTTTTATGTTCGTGTATTTGCGTGGATGTGGAACTCGGTTCCTATAGTATGTCCCCGCTTATTCACTGCTCCAACGTTCGAGTCTCCGTTCCACCCATACTGTGGAGATTTAGTTAAATCTTCCAATCATCGTCTTTCTTCCTTCTACCCCCCCCCTTTACTCTTTGACTATTTGGTATGGTGCAAGCCGATGCCGTAATTACATTTTTAGGAGGAGGCGATTAGTCACAGATCCATTTTGAGGTTTCAGTTTTCATTGGTTACATTTTTCGTTTACATCTGTTGTATTTTCCACATGACCGGATAGCGTTTGTAATTTATGTCAGTTACATTGCATGATCGAGATATCAGCTTTTTTCAGCATTACTGTGAGTTAGATAGTCTAAGTGTTTTTATTCGTTGATTTTGAATTCCCTTTATCATTTTTTCAAAGTTGTTTGGGACTGTTCCTAATCATTGATATTATGTTAACATTTTTTCATGTTCAATATTCATTTCATTTCTCAGGAAACTTCCGCATGTTCGCTTCGTTTTACCGGTTATTTGATCTTCACTCTGCGGTTTCTTGGGACAGCAACATTTACAATTCGTCAGACCTTCCGTTCTTGTAAATTATTATGAGTTCTGGTCTTCTAACTTGGGCAAGTTTAACAGTGTTTATCTCCGTATTCTAAATTATTATTTTTTTTTTTCGTTTTTCAGTAGTCCCCAATTGGGTATGAAGCACTTTGAGCATATCCGAGGTGCAGTCCTTGTTTTTTAAAATGCAACCCTTTCTACCGTTATTCCCTTTTAACTAATTTGCTGCATTCCTCAGTATGTAGTTTATTCTCTCTTCTTTTTATTTACAAAGTCTACCTGTACTGATTTCCGCTTATTTATATATCTTCTCTTTAATGTGCTTCGTTTTAATCGCGTTGTTCTGTGCAGCTGTATGTAGAGATTCTTTCTTTCTGTTCATGTGCTATTTACTATATGAATATGTTTTCGTGATTCTTTCCTTTTGTCATTCTCATGATCTGTGCGTTCACTGCTTTATCTTTTCACTTCTCTTTTTATCTATCTTTCTGTTTCTGGTTTTATAGTTTCTTGCATTATTTATCTTTTGCGTTCCTTTCGCTATGATGATTAATTATTCTTTGTTTCGGCTCATACAGTATTCCATGTTTTTTGTGTTTTTTACAAAGTTTTCTACATCAATTAGACTTTTTACCTCCTGTATTCTTTTACCGGTAAAGTCCGTCACTATCATCTTTTTGGTGTAATACATTTTCATTAGCTTTCTACTATTCTGATGTAAATGCTTTTGCCCCGGCCTATAAATGGACCAGTATACCTTATCGTTATATCCCAAATATTTATTTCTTTAATTAGGTTTCTACTCTTTAGTTTAGTTTGTAATAATTTCCATGTTCCTTTCGCTACTCTTTTTTTTACCTTTTCTTTAATTTCTGATAATTTAACGATTTCCGCATTCAGAATCCTTAATTATTTGTAAGCGTCAACTTCACAAAGCGCTTTCATCCCTTTTTTCGTGAGGCACATTCATACATGTTATAGCTCTAAGCGTCCCCTTTTCATCTCCGTTAGTAAATATTTTCATTTTCAAATTCCATCTAAATGTCCTGGCTGAATATGTTAGACATGTTTATTAGCTTTTCAAGTTCTTTATTTTGTAAACAACTTCAGGCCATCCTTATACATAAGCTGGTTTAGTCTTTGCTAAATGCATGTAAACTTATATCTTGCACTGCATTTCCTAAGTATGTAGTTGAGTGGCATAATGGCTATGACAAACAGTACTGGATATTATTATTGGTCCACAAGGAGCTTTCACAGAGGTCATCAAAGGTTTCTCCTTAAAAATAGCGCGTGGTGTTCCCTGGATGCTGACTGACAACAAATCTCCCCATATTTCCAGTACTCACCTCTTTCGATAACATTTGCAAATAAATTTGCATTATCGCAACAACTGTTTGCCATTAATTTATCGTTACAGCGACTAATAAAATATATAATCAAAAGATGTGCAATCCAGGTTTATAAAAAAACTCGTTTGCAAGCAGTCCAGGAATAAAGATTATTTAAATCTCTTTAAAATGTTTTATTTTATCGACTGTTCAAATTATATATATATATACATGTACATATATAAACATATATAAACATATATATACATACATGCATATATATATATGTATATATATATATATATATATATATATATATATAGACATACACTGCGTGTAAAATTATTAACGAGATAATATTTTTTTACCAGCGCCAGAAACTTACCTGTAGTTTCGTATCTAAAGCTTCGGAAATATTGGCAATGCGGAACTGCGCGTACTGTGAAATTTTCATACTGTTCCGCGCAATGTAAACAATTTTCCATCGCAATTGCTGAATCCACGGTATTTCATGTGTGCCAAATTATTAACAAGGCAGTTTGTTCCGCCAATAAAATGGGCCGCAAAGGTGGTTAGATTATTTTTGAAAAGCGTACTATTACAAAACAGCTACCGAAAGGTAAAACTACCCTCGAAATATCGAAAATGATAGGTAGCTACCATCAAACTGTGAGGAACCTTGTCAAGGACTCTACAAATGTACGTAAGAAAGCTGATAATGGTAAATCTAGATTTGTTTCACGCCGTTCTCTACTCCAAATTTAACGTGAAGTTGTTTAGAAGCCTCTGAAAGAAGTGGAACAGTCTGTAAAACCTGTGAAAAAAGCATCCATTAAAGCAACATCTTATACGATAGCAGAGGGCTACATGGAAACGGACTTTTCCAAAGTTTTGTTCAGTGAAGACGCCAATTTTATAGCAAAGATGAGTTGTGGGATGCTCTCCAAGAGGTACCGCCAATTGTGGGATGTTCTACATCAGGTATCTTTGTTGACGAAAACACAAATTTGCCTAATTTTGTGAACATACCTCTTTTACAAGCCATTCATGAAATAGAATCGCATATCCCCTGCTAATTATGTCAACGAATGAATTGCTATGTGGTTATTGTGCTCTAAGGGTTTTCCTAGTTCATTTAATGTTTTAAAATTATTTCAATAAACAAGTTATGAGTATATTATGTTTTTTTCTCATCCTCGTTAATAACTTGACACACTGAAATCAACATATATTCCTGTCTTCTGCAATAGCTTCGCTAATACGGCTTTAAATACTTTTATTTTAGACTGGGGTAGCTGAGTAGTATTGTAAGCACTTACTCAAAGTCTCTCGTTCATTAAATATTAAAAAAAAAATGTAAACTCGTTAATAATTTTATACGTGGGGTATATATATATACACATATATATACATATATATGCATATATATGCATACATATACATATATACATACATATATATACATACATATACACATGTATATATATACATATATATACATATATATACACATGTATATATACATATATATATGTATATATATATATACACATATACATATACACATATATACAGATATATATACTTATGTATATGTATATACATATATACATATATATATATAACTATATACATATATATATATATATATATATATATCGATACCGAGAAAGAGACAGAGAGATATGAAATGATTTGATTAGTTATCTATCTATATACACCGATATTTTCTGATTTCTTACATTTTTATGGCCAACTAATACTTCTGAAATACATATTACACAGTACTTATAATCATATACATGTTATATGTATAAATTTACATGTACGCAGTTTATTAATTATACACAGTCATCCAAAACTATGCTTCTATATTACACTGTGTGTGTATGCTGTGTATCTATACTGAATGATAGACACTGCGTTATGAATGAAAACGATTTCAGTTCTCATCTACCAACTTGGATATAAGCCAAGCCACGTTTTTCTATTAGAAATGCCATTTTCTAGTCAGCTCTCATCTCTGCCGCTATCAAAATTTCATCGATTTGAGCAAGCGCGTTTTGCGCCCATTTCTCGGCTTCATCGTCTTCAAAATATTCAAAATTAATTTTAATAATATGTAGGTTTTTCTAATCTACTCGTCAGTAATTATCAATTTTCTGAAAACAACGAGCATAAAAGAACACTTGTGGTTTATCCTTGTAATTACGATTAAGTGTTAACGTATATCACACTTGTTATTGTAAGACCACTGAGGTTAAGCCAATTTAAACGTGGTTTGTAACCGAGGAGTGACCAGTTGGTAAAAGCAAACACTCTATGTAGAAGGACCAAGAATACCTTAGCAATAAAATCCAAAGAACGTCTTCGTCATTTCTCTTGAGAGAGATATTAAAGTAATTGGGAATAACTTGTAACTTTGGTATTCACATCAAAACTTTCCGTTTAAAACTCCTATCCTCATCAATACTTCAATTATATCCGACTTAATATTGAGTATGTATGCATACATAAAGCATAAAATCTTCTCAATAACTATCAAGAGTGGCTCTCTCTCTTTCTCTCTCTCTCTCTCTCTCTCTCTCTCTCTCTCTCTATATATATATATATATATATATATATATAAGCGCAGATTATTATTAGATCAGTCTAACAGATGTTAAAATATTAAAAAAAAAAATTAAATTTCAACAGCATTTCTCGCGATTAATGGTGGCCAAAGTGATTAGGTCCTTGCTAATGTTACCACAAATGACTTCTGTTGCCGGGTTCGAATCTATCAACCGGTGTTAATTGTGACACCCTGCGCTGATGATTCCCGAATGGATTAAACACTAGTGTCTTTGGCTTTTTGATAATTATTAAAGTAAATAATTATATATATATATATATAAAGTAATTTATGAAAATATATATAGCACTTAAGCTACACAGAATATTGCACGTTTTATTTTGGTGAGAATTCGTCACGCTTATTCAAGAATGATACGCGGAATATTCTGCGTAGCTTAATTGCCAAATGGATTTCCATTACTTACTACCTAGCTCTACCTATGTATCGAGCACTGTTGTAGTAAATACTGAAAAATTCAAGCATAAAAGTATATCTTCGTATATTAGTGTATACGATTAAATGAAGTAATCATATGTATATATGGCGTTTATGGAAGGCGTGTTACATTCTGGCCACAACAACTACTTTCAAGCTCTAGGATCCTAGACATTTTACACTTATCCAATCACAACTTCAGTCTATCTTATGTCTAACTAATCACATAATATACAAATATTAAACCTTCCGTCAATGTTCTATACATACACCTATGCCTCGGATGTACGTTGCATATCTGTCCTACTATTTCTCAATATTGTCTGTAGTCATTGTCCGTATATCATTTGGGTGTATAACAGATTAAAAATCGCACAAAAGGTTGATGGCACAGTACCTACTTCACTGTGCAATATCACTGCCTAATATTTGAATTAAACGATGTTTTTAGCATATTGCACAACAATTAATTTGTTGTGTTTCGCAAATGGAATAACAAAATCAAATCACTGTGGTAAATATTTGTCTGTTCAATGTTTTTTTCTTTACTACAACATACCGTACTAACACCTGATGAACCAACAAATCATTGTTCTTCTTGATACTCTGAGAAGCTATTATCTTATCTAAATCACAGATAACACAATATTTCCGTCATAAAACAAGCCATGCACCAAGTTACCCAACTCTACGTTCCCTTCCGCTTGTAAACTGGGGATGACCGGGGAGGCCCGAACTTTTTAAAGTTGTGGAAAATAAAAGAATGGCACATGGCTATGGCCCCAGAATCTCACTCCCTGGACGTGATAGTTCGATAGAGGACTCGTTTTTATGAATAAGTCTCGGGGTTTGGGTCCATAAGGTATATGATATACATACCAGCTTGGACAAATTCAACCTCTATAACGAAAGCAAAATTTTCAAGAACTAAATAAATTAAAAAAAAAATAATAACGTACATAAAATGTATTGTTTCTGCACCTTTTTCTTTTAATGCATTTTCCGGTAAAATGCAGGGCTATTCAAATAAAATAACTTGTTTTCATTTCCAGTGGTTATTCTAATGATATCCTCGAGTTTAAACACGCAGAAAAAATGATCATAAATTTTAATAAATATAATGAAAGTTTTTTTTTTTTTTACCAAGCTGCTCGCGATTCCTCTCTCGCTATTTCGACCTCTTTCTCCCTCTCTCTTCTAAGACAAAATTTCTCTTCCACTCTCTTTCTCCTTTTATTTTCGGTCACTACCATTTCCCATATTCTCTTCTCTTTATTGTTTCCAGTGCTACTCTTATAAGAATAGCTCACCGCTACTTCCTCACGTTCTCCCTTTTTCCTTAGTGTGTCGCGTATTGTTATTTTAGCGCTCTGTGAAGCACAAAAAGGAAAACAAAACTACATTTAAATAAGGAAAGAAATCTTTTAACTGAGTATTTTTACATAACACAAAGTAACCTCATTTTCTATGTTTTCTATCTTTTTCTACTTTTTTCTTTGTTTTCTTATATTCTCTTTATTTCTCCCCATATCACCCTTTTATTCTTTCGCTCATATTTATTAGAAACCATAGTTAATTTCTTTTGTTTTCATTTATGAGTTTTTCTCTATATTTCCTCCTATTTTTTCGATACTTTTTTTTACTTCTTATATTCATACAAGTATACTGATCATTGTTTTTGTATTATTTATCTGTCTATATTTTGCTCTCTCGTTATAAGTGCAACTTGTCTTCAACGCAATCTGTGCATCATTTCCCCCTTTTTAATTTTTATTGTTAGTAAGGTATTATCATGGCCACGGGACAATTTATTCTAGGGCCACGTGTGCTACCCTGCTTAACACGTCATCCTCAATATTGTTTATGTGATCTTTACTTTCGTCTTCTTTTCTGGATGTATCGTAGTCTCTCACATTGGCGGCTGCCAAGGGAAGCGTACGAGTTTACAAATATAAAATTTAATGTAAAGAAATACAAAAACAGACACTCCAATACATGCACTCTAGGCGTGTGTCTAACACTATCGAACTCCTAGAACTAGGCCCCACATCGATGCTCTGTTTGAACCGTGTACTTTAGTGGATTAAAAAAATATATATATCTGATAAAGGTTTTTGGATTTGATTCAACACACGACCTGCCTTCAATCATGCCAGACTCGCGCTTCTTTTCAACTGGACACTGTCCTAACCGTTACTAATTTAAGACTTTCCGTAAGCTGTTCCTAATCGTGATAAACTGTCGAAAAAATGTTACTACTCATAAAACTTACTCGAAAACGCATTGACCGATTATTTGTTTTTATTTCTAATACACTTTGGTTACCAATCTTACTTAGCTTTCTCTTGTTCTTGGTGAACAATTTCTGTACCTTTATTATGCTATTAAACATATCTTTTTATTACAATTTCCATATTTTTACTTACTAATAATTGAGAGAAATGCTCGATAGTTTGAACACTGGCATTTCAAATAAATATGCAAGTATTTAGCAGAAAGTATCAATGAATTTAACGCTTCTTGCTTAAGTTTTCTAGTATATAAATATCGTGTCATTTGTTCCCCTCGACAACTTGTGTCATTTACCATAAACAAACACGTTTTCTTTTCTAAAACTGGGATTTTGTAGTATTTTAGATTATCGATATATCGTAATATGTACTTCAACGCGGGTATCTATTATTTAATATTATGTACATAGAGAATACACAGTTATAATAGACAATCATCAGAACACAAAGAATATTACGCATTTATATTAGGAAAGAAATGAAATAATAACTGATGATAATAATAATTTGAAATAAGATAATACATTTCATTTTTGTGAACATTAAAGCAAGGGTACGGGTGTCTTGGATAACTTGTGAAAGGGGATTGACAAGGGAACGCAGGGGTAAAGATAAAGAGAGAAAGAATAGGTTTTGGTTGGTTGTTTTTGTTTTACGGCATATCAACCCTTATCAGGTTATTTAATGCCGAAAGAATCTTTTTTTAAATAGAATATATTTGTTGTTTTCAAGTCAGTTTCTATTTAACCCATAGTTGGGACCCTAACAGGTACTATCACTCCGGGTCAGAGTGGACCTGGGAACAATGGCAATTAAAAGGTGTCTCCACACTCCCCAAAGCCCGCAAGGTGGGGCCTCACCACTGGATATAGTTTAAGGTCATATCTAGGACCGAAAGAATAGGAGATTGATAGAAAGAGCATAGTGATTGAACCTATTTTATATTTGTAATTACGACTCCGGACAACGCCAGGTAGTCCTGCTAACATGAGATACTTTGTTATCTTAGTTATTTTGATTGAAATATTTTCTCACCTTTTCTCCAATATGTGTTTTCTTTTAAATTACTTTGCAGTTGTTTATTCAGAACATCATTTTATTTTCCTTCTTCTTTCTTTTTCTTTCTTCTTCTTTCGTCTTCTTGTTCTTTTCTTTTTTTCATCATTTTCTCTGTTTATTCTTCTTCTCTTGCGTCTGTTTCTTTTCACATTTTTTCTACAATATATGTGCTTCCTTTTCAATTACTTTGAAATTATTTATTCAGAAAATCATTCTATTATTATTCTTTTTCTTCATAAATTTTCGTTCTTATTTTTCTTCCTCTTCTGTTGCTTCTGCTTTTTTATTTTCTTGTTTGCTTTCCCCTATGTCTGTGTTACTTCATCTAGTTCTAATAGTTATGTCTACCATTTTTATCATGTTTCTGAATTCATTTTCGCGGCCATTATTCGCTAAACTGTCGAGCTAAAACGGTCGAGCATTCGGATGAAAACTATTAAATCGAAAATCCCGAGATCAGAAAACACGACTTTCACCTGTAAACTAAATTAATGGGAACACATAAATATGCATAAAACGTTTTGTTCAAATTGCCTTCCGTTTCAAAGAAAAAGCTTGAACTGCGAATTTATAAAAGTTGCACTATTTGGAAGAAGCAGAGCTATTTAAAACACATGAAATTGTCTGGAGGGCAATAGTGCGAGAGGTTAAAAGGAGACTGGTTTCGAGAATTCAACACATGAATAGATTGAAAGAAATTGTATGAATAAAGATTCGCCGCCTTCGTCGAATTGAAAAAGGTCGTGGACAATAACACTTACATGTCGAAAATCCATAGTTTCATACTGAAATTTAATTTGGTTTGTTGGTGGTCTTTTGGAGGGGAGGCATGTTTGTTGTCGTTGTGTCTTTCTATGTCAGAAGCATTGATATTATTTTTTATTCGATGTGTTTTAAAATTGTATTGCATGCTGTAATTTTCGAAATACCTAGTCTTACACAACACAAAATATTTCACACTTTGTAAATGCACAAACGGCGCACCAATTTAACTGTCTTCGTTCTGCAAATTTCTACCTCTATACTTTTCTTTCTTTACACGACAACTTGTTTTATTTCGTTGACAAATATATTAAATTATAATGATTGCTTTCTCCTTATACATATTTGATGTCCAGAAACGAATTTTCTCTCATGTTATGATTATAAATAATATCCCATTAAATCCTATACATGTGTTAATAATTAACTTTAAGTCATTGCTTCATGAACAATAACTACATTCGAAGGATATACGATAGTAATTTAAATCATCTGCATTTTAATTTTGGTTATATGATTATTTATAGTTTGAGAAAATTTACTCGTCGAATGTGAATGTGAACATATGCTCAGATAGATGTTGTATGCGAGTTACATGAGCATTACAATATAATGAAATGGGCTCCGAGTCATCAGAAACCTGATTGACACAAGGGCTCATGCAGTTGTCGTCATATTCTACGAGTGCCATCTCAATACGAACGCAGGTAAAACTTAGGTGTGTACATTGCATGTTAAAAACTACCAAGCCCTCAATATGCTCAATATAACAAGGACAGGTAAAGCTCTACAACACACTCTCTATTCACCTTATCCCGCACAACACTTCGCAGGACATTGCCATACAAGACACAATTATAGAAAATCTGTAAGAAGCTATCTAACCGCCTGATCGCAACTCTGAGTATAAGCTCTCAGGGTACGGAGACAAGACGCCATGTCTGCTCGCACAAGTGTTCACTTACTCAACCCCAGAATATTGTGCAGCGGCATGTGTTTGCTTGGCTCATGCTTCAAATACTGACATCAAGCTAAACAAGGAATGTTAGACGACGACAGGCAACTGTACATTAATCAGCTTGCCATCTGTTTATAAGCTGTCTGGAATCGTCAGGAGGCGATAGTGAAAGCAAAACGTGACGTGCACTGCAACACCTGCCATCTCCTTATATAGACATTAAAAAAGGTACGTAGCGAATACCATCCCACAGGAGTATTCCTCTGCTTCGGACGAAAAACACCTGTGTTCTTCCTTTTGCGTTAGTGGTATAATTTTGTCAAAGAAGACAACGAGGCGGTTCTTCTGGCACTGAAATATATTACGGGAGGCATTTAATTCACTCGAGAAAGATTGGGTACTACCCAAACAGCCCCAAGCCAATATTACTAAAAGACAAAAAATCTTTTTAATCGCTTTGATGCTGATCTACTGTATGCCTCGCACAGTGACGGCGTTAGATCTTTAAATAGTTAAACACTATCATCGTGTTGTCTTTTAAACTTTTTATAAAATAGTCGCATTCCAGTTTCTAAATTAAATTTATTGATTTCATGGTAATTATCGGATCTGCTATCATCATTTATTTTTGATCACAAAATTTCTTTTGGAAATTGTCAGTAGACTTCCACAAAGACAAATATATTTTAAGACTCCTAAAACAAGTTACTTGGGTAAGTACATCTCGTTTTCGTATGGAAAACGGTCTAATTGTTTTTTTTTCTGTACTTTACATCTAGAAAAATTACGTACGATATTTTACTTTTTTTTAAAAATTTTACATGAGAATTATAAGTATTAGCAAAATAACTACTTATAATGTGTTCACAAATTGTATGGAGTACAAAATGAGTACACATGTGTTCTAATTCATTCACCGTCGATGCTGATTATGCCCCAGGGTTATTATGGATGATAAAATCTACTAAATGCATTTTAATTAGTGTCACATTTCTTCGATTCTCTGTAATTAAATCAATTATCAATAAATGATTCAAAGCATTTTAATAACAAATACGAACCTTAGAATTAAAAAGAAATATATATAAGGTCATAGACTTGAGAGAAACGAAAATAGGCTTCAATTTTAAATATCGTTCGACGCCAGCTCTTTCTCAACTTAATCGTTCAAAATGAAACAATAAAAAAAGATGCGACATTTGCAGAAGTACAGAATCCGGAGTGATATTAAAATATTTTTTACGTCATCCTTAATTCATGAAGAATAGAATTCTATTTGCAAGTATGGCCCAAGAGCAAAGTCATTGCGATTATGATCTTGCACTTCTGCACTCCACGAACTATAAATACTTGAAAAACGTACTTGGTCCCACTGGTAATGCGTCGAATATTATTCATTTGAGTCCCTACTTTGAATTCCACAAAACACAACTGCACTAATGGAAGGAATTACTATAAAACACACACATATGTATATCTATCTATCTATTACAATATATATATATATTTATTGTAAGATTTTTTCCTGAGTAATCTTACAATAAAGACGATACGTTGATGAGCATAAAACTTTTTTCGGAGAATAAGGAGAGAGAAATATAAAAAAGGAACTAAAAAAGTTATATGCTCTTTATTGTAAGATTACTCAAGAAAAAATCTTACAAAAAATATTACAATATATTGTGATATATGAAGTTGTTCGATTGTTAGAAATACATTGGATGAAAGAATGATTTTCAATAGTATTCCTTAAAAATATAAAGTCTTGGTTATGACCTTAAACTATATCCGATGGGGAGGCCCCAGCTTGCGGGCTTTAAGGAGTATGGTGCAACCCTTTAGTTTCCATTTCTCCCAGGTTCACTCTAACCCGGAGTGGTAGTAGCTGTTAGGGTCCCAGCTGTAGCTTAAATAGAAACCAACTTGAAAACAATATTCTATTGAAAAAATGTTCTTCAAAATAACCGAATTCGGCATTAAATAACGTGAAAAGGGTTGATATGCCGTAAAACAAAAACAACCAACCAACCAACCAACTTAAAAATATGAAAAATATTTTAAAATTATGATTCTTATAAACAAACATGTATTGATAAATTCAGCACACCTTTATAATCCAATAAAACATAAACATTGCACCACAATAGCTATGACGTACTTGGCTCAGTCCTAGAACATTGGTCAAGGTTTCCAATATTATTTGGAGTCCTAGCGGTTATGAGTCGTTTCATAGACGAAAGACGTATTTGTTGATTGCTATCTAAGAAAATAGTGATCCTTATATATTTTTGTATTTTAATTTACCTCACAACTATATAATGTATTTGATTTTTTTTATTCATCATTTGACCCTTTACGCAGGCGTATTTTTTAAATTTTCAAATTCATGCAAAACTGCAATGTGTACTAGCTTGGGTCTCTTATCACAATAGTATATATACAATATTTAAGCAAACTACATTTCCCTGTATATCTATCTATCTATCTATCTATCTATCTATCTATCTATCTATCTATCTGTGTGTGTGCGTTTATTATGATATAAAGTAGATTTATTCAACACTGCATTGAATCATAATTAAAAAATGTTCAATATTTAGAACAATGTAGCACTTTTATGTAAGTTTCTTTCTAGGCTTATTATATTTTGCATAATAATTTATTCCGGTTAAGCTTTATTTTCATGCATAATTGTTTTATCCTTTTGTTACTACGTTAATATATACACGTGTATGCATGTATATATATATATATATATATATATATATATATGAATTAGAAATCATACTAAATATTCTTATCCTCGTCTCTCTCTCTCTCTCTCTTATATATATGTGTGTGTGTGTGTGTATATATATGTACATATATATATATATATATATATATATATATATATATATATGCGTGTGTGTGGGGGGGTGGGGGGTGTAGGAAAAATGTGAATGCAGAACACAATAAATCTGAATTTTATATTCGGATAATAAAAATAATAGTCAAGAGATATTATAGGCTTTGATTAATAGTTTATTTTTATTGAATGCAAACATAAATTGTACTAGTATTATATATAGAAAACATAATTCAAGAATGTGTAGGTGTTTTGATATTATTTTCGTCACTTATAGTTTCGCAATTATCAAAAAAGGCGTGTATCATTAATTATATTCGCATTCTTCACACACACACACACACACACACACACACACATATATATATATATTAATTTACTTGTAAATATTAACTCTTTAATATAATGTATTTTAAGTTTACCATTTTGATTACCTTGGTAAACTTATTGTAATTTTTATTTCTTATATATATATTTATATGTATATATATATATATATATATATATATATATATACATATATGTTATGTATGTATATACATATATATTGTGTATGTATATATATTATTTATATGTATATATATTATGTGTATATATATATATTATATATATATTATGTGTATATATATATTATATATATATTATGTATGTATATATATTATGTATGTATATATATTATGTATATATATTATGTATATATATATTATGTATGTATATATATTATATATGTATATATATATTATGTATGTATATATTATATATAGTATATTATATATATATATATATATATATATATATATATATATATATATATATATACCGATATTTATGTTTCTACACAGCATGTCTTTCTATCACATGTTTTATTTATACTTGTTTGTGTAAAGCCATAATTATTTTTTTTATTTTCTCTGGCTCTGCATTGGTTACTTGCTGCACAAATATTCATGCTAAGGCAAAATGCGAGACTGTCTACTTTCATTTGAAGTGTATCGACAAGTTACAAAAAAAAACATAGAAAACAGACAGGAAGTTATGGATGTTTAAACAACAACAACAACAACAACAAAAACATATTGACATGACTTCAACCGGCGCCAGTCCTCGTAAACAACAGCTGCTTGTGCATTGCGTTTGATTTGCAGTATACTTTCATTTCTCTCTTCGGATCGAAATCTTCGCCGATACGTGGACGGACTGTGTACTAAAAAGAGTAACAATAAAATTATTCACATGACATAAATACATTAAAAACATATGTTAAGTCTCAGTTATTTTAAATCTCATTTTTATAATAATCTTTATCATTACCTTGATTAATGTGTGATATTTTTTAGAAAAAAATTCTTTTATAAAATATCTAAAACAAATAATCAATTTATTGACACTAGAACCGATTAAATTCCCTACATCCCGAATCTCCACAACCTAGACTTTTTTAGCGGACACATACGTAAGAGACGAAGACCAATGTGTATTCAATTCTATATATATATATATATATATATAAATAAATACGACGTTTCTGAATTTTTTGGATAAGGATTAGTTTTTCGTATTATTTGGATAAATCGGACTACTGGTCTCATCTTCATACCTTTTTCAGGTGTAACTTGTCAAACTCAGGAATGTTTCTGTCAAACTTGGGAATTTGTACGGAATTCCGAGCGCAACGTTATTTACCTCACAGACAGATAGAGACCATAAATAATTTGCAATGTTTACTAGTTCATATATTATCGATTGTTTATAATTAATGGTTCCAATATCATATTAAAATTTATACTTGGTTAACTTCGTAATTGGTGATTCCTCAGCATATGTGTTGCTTCTTTTAAAGTATCACTCTCCTCTTGATATGGACTGCTTAAACTACATATCGCTTTTGCTTAGTGTCTTAGGAAACGGGCGACTCCTTTGATTACATTAGATATCTACCAGGAATCGGCTCAATTTTATTTTCCAAACATTTAAATCACTCATAATGGTAATAATTGTTTAAGTTATTCGTCATCTCCTGGACGTGCTTTGTATAACAATATATTTACGGAATGTTATCGTAAAATAGAGGTTTTATTATCACAAAACCTGCATATTAAATTGTCTTTCAATAATAGGGCATCAAAGTTTTCTATTGTGTCTAGTTTATCATCGTAGACCTGAATATTTCACATATCCCCAAATGAAAATAAGTTAATAGAGTTATATCGCACAGAAAGGACGACCAGTTTATCGGTCAATTTTGTAAGATTATTCGTTCATTAAATTCGCATCACAAAAATTATTTCGTATTTTTGCTATTGTGTGTTAGTTTCTTTATTATCAATTAAATAACTCCAAATTTTTAATAGTCTTCCGATTTGCAATTACAGAAAATAGTTGATAATTTTAGTTTCGTCAATCCAAAACCACCATATATATATATATATATATATATATATATATATATATAGTAAGTTATAAAAATATATATAGCAATTAAGCTACACAGAATATTCCGCGTTTCATTCGCGTGAGAATTCGTCGGATTTACGCTTGATGAATACTCCTGAGAATGAAACGCGGAATATTCTATGCAGCTTAATTGACATATGTATTTTTATAACTTACTACCTTGCTCTACCTATATATGGAGCCATGTTAGAAGTAAATACTAAAAATTTACGCATAAAATTATATCTTCGTATATTAATTTATATGATTAAGTGAAGTAGTCATAGTTATATCCTTCGTAAATACGTTTTTAGGTTGTTTTTAATGGTGAGGTATTACACTTCGGTTTCCTTATTATTTTGGGTCATTAGTAGAGAATACGTACAGTTTTGGGGCCAAGTATCTACAGAGAAAAGATGAGGAAAACGATTCATAATAATACCTTGCATACACAACGTAACTGGAAGCTAAAATATCATACAGATTAATTTAACAGCCCAAAGCGTCATCAACACAAACTTTTTACAACATGTAAAATGCATATTAATCACATTTCAGTAAACTCTTACAGAAAATTATGCATTATTCCTAATAATAATCGATTATCCCTATTATCAGAATGCTTAACGGATGACAGCTCAAAGTATTCATGCAGAGAGAGACTGTTTAGTTGCATTATTGCCTTTCTAGTGTGGCCCGAGAGGCAAGTATTTTATGCTGAGATCGTATCTGTCTTTTGAGAACACACTAACAAATTATTCGTTACACTATCAGCATAGGCTTATTATAATAATATGCAACTTTTGTTTAAGTGTTTGTTAAAAAAATTATCATTGGATTCTCGATATAAACACACCTATGACAATGTATATTGTAGAACTACGATTTCTATACTTCTTGCATAAGAATATTTTCATGTGTGCATTGAGATGCATCCTTGATGGCTTTACGAAATTCTGAAAAAAATAAACAAAACAATTACTTATTACTATTTTTAACGAAATTATATACATAGTAAGAGAAAATACTTTTCAATTTGGATATGTCATTTTAATTAAAAAAAACGCTGGATATTTTGATGAAAACTTACTTGTAGTGTGTTTTGGCTTTTAATCGTTAGATGAATTATAAAAAAAAATATTTTTTATTGTCTATTAGTAACGTATTATATATCGGGAATGGTAGATATACTTGTCATGAATCTAAGAGTGAGACTTGTCAAACTTCTTTTTGATGTTTTCTTAATTAAAACATATCGGGCAGATCGAAAGCTTATGTATAACATATTGAAATATGTGAATGACATAACAACATAAAAAAATGAATGAAATCAAAATATAATGCTACTAGCATGGGTGCACGGCGTTACCCAGGTGTTTGGAGGTGTGTGTTGAGCAAAAAAAAAAAAAAAAAAAGGTTGTAGTAGGAAGACAGGCTCGATATGGCGAAGGAGGAAAAGAACGGGGAAAACGTGACGTCTTTGCTGTTACGACCACCGCCAAACCGGAAGTGACGTAGGTTTAAATGAGGACTAGAAAATCGAAAAGATGCGATGACTTTCGAAAATATCGGCGAAAAAAGTGTACCCTCCCTGTAGAAACGTGCCCAGTTGAGGGTGGAGAAATTAATGTTTTTAGCCAGTGTTTCGTCATTAGTCGTCTAAAGGATCGAGCTCCAAAGCGTAACTGATTCTGTAAAAATCCGCCAGCTCTGTCAAAAGTTTTAGGCAGACATGCAAGCATACATACATACATTTATATATTTGTAGCTCAAATCCTCGACCAACACCGATTAAAAAGCTTGCCCTATCTCTGAATACCCTTCATGTAAAATTTCAAATGTTTAAGCCAGAAATTGTCTGAGTAATTTGGTAGAGACCGCAGGTCAATTTTTTAAAAAATTTGAGCCCTATTATGACCTCTTAAAATTAATTGTTTTGGGCTCAAATCAAGTTATTAAGTTAGATCCATGTTCTAGGAACCTATAGCTAAAATTTCAAGAGTTCATACCCAAAATTGGCAATGGAGTTTTGTAGAGTTCCCAAAGGTCAAATCGTTGACCTTTTACCCCTTAACAACCAACTTTATGTGTGAAAACGGATTACTAAATTTTTCCCAAATCTCAATACCCTGTATATCCAATGTCGAGTGTGTAGACTGAAAATTGACACAGAGTTATTGTGTAAGGAAATGTACACAGACAGGGGGACACTTTCAATTTTGTCGATATACTAGCATAAGTGCCCGGCGTTGGCCGGAGGTATATGCAGAGCAAAAAAAAAGATCGCTCAATTTTTTTAACTTTCACCCCTATTATGACCTCATAAGATTTAGTGTTTTGGGCTCAAATCAAGTTATTAAGTTAGATCAATGTCCAATGAACCTATATCTGGAAGTGTTTAGAGCCAAAATTGTCGGAGTAGTTTGGTAGAGTTCTCAAAGGTCAAATCGTTTAACTTTGACTTTTTAACAGCTTAATTTCTGGCCGAAAATCGATCACATCGATTTTTCCAAATTTCAGTACCCTGTATATCAAATTCCGAGTCTGTAGACTTAAAATTGACAGAGTTATGTCGAAAGACAATGCTCAGAGACACACAGACACGTTCACTTTTTTAGATATATAGATAGATTAAATATTTTGTTAGGAAGCATTATTCCAATAAGTATCAACAACATTTACAGACTGGACAGTTATGTACAAATCCCAATATCGGTAGGAGCCTTCTATAATGTCTGAAAATGACACAATATCCAATTAATGAGATCGTAGATTCGCCGCTGACAACTCTTGCTCTCTACTGATCTAAGTTATGACGTTATGAAAATAGGACCATTTGCAACACGCTGAAAATGCAAATGCGGGTGATTCAAAGCTTGAGAGCACAGCTCAATGAGGTTTCAGGCCAGGGATATGGTCTTTTGTGTTGTTTTAAGTTATACTAAAATCATGCCACCTCACATCTTCGGAGTTGGCTTGAAAGTCGACATTAAAGTGTACCTGTATATGCAGAAAAGTGTGGTGATTCCCTGTTGCGAGACCGCTTACAGACCCTGGGTGTGGCAGCAGTTATCAGCGCTGGCGTACAAGTCAAAAGAGCCCAGGCATGGCTTCAGAAAAAGTACTCCGACTTTGGACCATTTTCCCATTGCGTTCCTCCTTCTCCGACCTGAACCAGCTGGACTCCTTTTTTTGTTATTCATACGTCGAGAACATCATTAACGTGACCGTCCATAACACCAAAGCTAGCCTGATCGCCAACGCTTGTAGAAAGGATATGTTCCGGACCGGTATCGAGGCGGCGATTGCACCTGAATTGATTTTTTAATAAAAGTTTTAAAATAAAGCTGTAATAGTGTTTTCTTTAGTTTGACAGATTTATCATTATGCTTTGGACATGAGTTTTGCTATAGAAATATCTTAAATTAAAGGCATGGGAGAAATGGAAATGTAGGAAATTCTGTTTCATTACTGTGGATTAGTGTGTGCTTTTAGTCAACAAGGCTGATCACAAATAATAAGACTTTTCACAAATAATTCGAACACAAGTACAAAACAATTGTTTTGTGTCTTAGAAAATCCACCGTTACTGAATTTCGGACTAGTCAAATTGTAGCACAAGTCTTGTTCTCAGGTGGAGAAAGAAGGAATCGTTATTGATCTCAAAATCTTGTAGTTTTTAAACCATTCGGATATACTCAATATAGAAAAATATAATCCCGTGTCTTACCTTCCTCTTGTGGAGAGTATAGTCAGTAGCCTCGATTAGTCTTGAGAGAAAATGCGCACCCAATGAAAGATTATGCGTACAATGATTTCTTCATAGTAAAATATGACATTGGAACGTTGCAGCTCAAACCATCAGTTGAGGAAAAGGCAATTAAACGTATTGTTTTTTGGATATTCTAATGATTGTATTATTATGTTATATGTTTCTGTATGCATACAGAACACGACAAAATATATCACTCAAAAGTAAATCTTGCTAACGAATAATACAAAAGAAAAGGGAAGAGTGAATTCAAGTCATATAACTTGATGCCCCTTTTTTATCATATTTTTTGTATTTACTTTGCCACGTTACGTCGATTTATCCTGCTTTCTTTGGCTCATATAAAGGTAGTATTTTTGTTCTCTTAGCTAGTACCAGGAAACCTGCTACAGATCGATCATTCGCAATATTTCAGAGATTAGCTCACAATCAGTTAACTCGTAATACTCAAATGGCGAGTTAAACCCTTACAAAATATACCTATTTTGACAAAGTAATTTTTCAACAGAAATGGAACCGGACACTAGATACTTGGTTAATAACTTAACTATTTCAAAAATGTGTTTATTTAAATGTTATTTTACAAGCTAAAGGAGTTTTAATAGTGAAATTTGATATCTTATTGCATTATCGTTTTATATGTCTTCTTTACTTCTTCATTTCCATATATATTCTTTTTTCCAGTAGATTTTCTTCAGGAATGCCAAGCTTCCTTCTAAGTATATGTCTCGTTTCTATAGTCTTCATCTTTTAAAGAATCAGGCTAATAGGAGTGTTTGTCTTTGCAATCATTATTTTTTTCCTGTTAGTTCCATACACCCTGTATATTTACAGTGTATGAAGCGATTGCTATGAGAAACGCAACTTATTTTACAGAAAACGTTACAGAAAAGATAGACATATATATATATATATATATATATATATATATATATATATATATAATGTTTAAAACGAACTTTCAGCAATAAGATATTCGGTGTACGATCGGTGAGATTTATGAGATTTTTCTCTTTTCAACTCTTCGGTTTACAAATGATTACTAGATCATTTTACTCCATTATTTGTACAAAACGGTAGAAGTAACGTGATCATATAACCAGCAAGTTAATGGGGAACATAATTTACAGCTATCCACTTTTTTATACAGTTGTGGTAAAAAAACGAATGTTCCAACGCTATTCATCCTTATGCAGGAGGAAAGCATAAACTCTATTCTATTAAAGAAATTATTATACCTATAATTGCACACCGAATCCAACAAACGCTTATTAATTTATACATCTAACACTTACTAATTTTGAATTTTAGTTTAGTTTCTTCTAAATGTATGCAATTTGAATTCCTAAAGTTTGACTCCCCTCAGTTGGCTAATCAGAGGGCTCCCGCTCTTTATTATATCCATCTCACTAGAATTCTACGCATGGTATTCCGAATCTAAATGCTTGCAAAATCCAACAATGCTTAACATCGTTGATTCGATAAACAGGACGATGAAGCAATCTTAAACAATCAACAACTGAACTTGAATACTATTCTTATGTAAAAAGGCTGTATTAACTCCAACAGTTTTCTACCTTGAATTTTAATAAGCTTAACTGCTCCTCTATGTTAATCTCATTCATTTCTAAATGTATGTAACTTTAATTTCTAAATGCGCAGAACCCTAATCACTGACACGGAGGAAATTTAATTACCGACAATAGGTCGGGGGAAATCTTCACATCAGATTTAAACAAGTAAACTACATTACAATCATTCTGTCATTGCTAGAAAATGTATTGAAGTGACTTTCGTATTAAAATCTGACGAGGTAAAAAAAATGTCTGAAAAGTGTTTTAAAAACCTACATAGATGCATTTATAGGCATGTAAAAATGATATTTTTACGGTTAACATTAAAACCGGACAAAATGTTATTTAAAATTGAAACACTCTAAACACATACGGACAGAGCCTTTAATCCTAGTTGAACACATTTACAATGGATCTAAATTTATTTACTTCGCAAGGAATACAGCACTTGTATTAACAATTTGGAATATATATATATATATATATATATATATATATATATATATATTCATATATATCCATATATATATTTATATATATATAAAAATTACTCAGAAAATCTCTGGTCTAAACATTTGAAATTTTACATAAAGGGTATTCAGAGAAAGGACAAGCTTTTTAATCGGTTTGGGTCGAAAATTTAAGTTTTCGAGAGATCAAAGTTCAAAAGATTTGACCTTTTGCGGTGTCTAGCAAACTACTCACCGAATTTTGGGTCCAATCATTTAAAATTTACACGTAACAGGTATTCAGGCAGGCGGCAACCATTTCAATCAGTTTTGGGGCGAAAATTTGGTTGCCAAAATGTCAAAGTTTCAAGAGTTGACTTCGCCGATTATACGAAATTTCCTCGACAATTTTGCGTTGAAAGACTTGAAATTTTAAATGTAGTTAACGAGGACATGGGTAACACTTTATATTTTGATTTGAGACCAAAATAATTAATGTTAAGGGGTCAAAATTGGCGTCCAATTTAGAAAAAAATACCTCCTCGGTCTCTACGAAATTACTCAGACAATTTTGGGTCTAAATAGTTGAAATCTTACATAAAGTGTATTCACACGTCGGACACGTTATGAACAGTATATAGGGCCAGGGAAAAGCCTAGCCGAATTGCTAGTATGGATCTGTGTATGTATATATATATATATATATATATATATATATATATATATATACACAAACATATATATATATATGTGTGTGTGTGTGTGTGTGTGTGTGTGTGTGTGTGTGTGAAGATAGCGCTGCAGAAACGGAACAGAGTTCTCAAATATTAATAAATATCAAACATACGCTCGTAATAGTTATCTATATATGTATTCAAGAATTATGCTGAAGAGAAGAGTTATTATAGACCCCGTTTGTTTCGGTTTTAAAGCGACAGTGTCGTTGATTTTTTCCTCTGTACTATATGCATATATATATATATATACATATATATATATATGTGTGTGTGTGTGTGTGTGGTTGTGTAAGAAACTGAGAGAGAGTGTTTAGTATTCTACATATGCTATAGAGATATATTTTGATAATAAATAATTGATGGTAGGTTTTATTTTATCATGTTTTTTGTTATTATAATTTAATATTTCTAAAACAATTCGTTCTTTATCATGAATTACTTTAGTGATGAGAACGTAATTTAGACCACCTGTATGCTTGGTAATACTTTCCGAAACATTTGATGATTGTGTTTGTTACGGAGATTAAAAAAAAGTTGTCTTTTTTTCTGAATATTATTTTAATATTTCCAGAGACTTTTATTTAAAAGTGCTTCAAATATTTTATTATTTATATATTGGCTGATATTTGAAGCTGTTAAAAAAGCTGCGTTTTTTTAACCGTTTTTATGTTCGTATTTTAAACAACAAGGCCGATAGCCATTAGTCGCGTGCTCTCGTGTAATGAATGAATGCGTGAATGTAGAACTGACATGAAATTCTTAAAGATCAACTAAAATGACCGAGAAATGGGCTGAAATGACTGAAATAAATAAAATGTAAATGACTTAGAATGACTTTAACAAACTTAAGGATGGATTTTATGACCTTAAGTATGACTTGAATTCTTAAAAATAATTGGAATCCTTCAAAAACAACTTGAATGATCTGGCCAATGACTTAAATAGCTTTGGGACTGATTGATTGTAAAGTGGGTGTGCATTTTACATTAAATTAATACAGAAAAGTGATCCCCCACTTTATATCACACAGTTACAAACATGAGTACAGCATGTAGTAAGAACAGATCCTACTTTGATCTTGTCGAAAGGGTCAAGAATTTATTTGCTCCCCCACAGAGCAAAATAGGCAAAATGCCGATTTTTAAGGTGAAGGGAGAAGGGGAAATGGGGGACCAACTCGCTAGCGAGTAGGGGAGTTGGATAGTGAAAATTGGTATGGAGGGTTGCCCTTACATTGACCAAGGTCGTATATGTGGGGTTGGTATTTATTTGCTCCTCAACCGACGACATTAGGTACAAGGCCGGTATTTATTTGCTTCCCCACTGAGCAAATTAGGCACAAGGCCGTTTTTTAATGTGGAGAGTGAAGGGGAAAATGGGGACCAACTCTTCGGGAATTAGGGGAGCTAGATAGTAACAATTGGTATGAAGGGTTGCCCCTACATTGACCAAGGTTTTATATGTGGGGTCGCCCCCATATATGGTCTTTGCTTGCAGTATCTGCCGGAACAGTTACTATACTTTGATCTTGGTCAAAAGGCCAAGGAAAACTGTATTTATTTGCTCCTCAACCGACGACATTAGGTACAAGGCCGGTATTTATTTGCTTCCCCACTGAGCAAATTAGGCATAAGGGCGATTTTTAATGTAGGCGTGAAGGGGAAATGGGGACCAACTCCTCGGGGAGTAAGGGAGCTGGATAGTGAAATTGGTATGAAGGGTTGCCCCTACATTGACCAAGGTCTTATATGTGGGGTCGACCCCACATATGGTCTTTGCTTGTAGTATCTGCCGGAACAGATGGTATTTATTTGCTCCCCCACTGAGCAAATTAGGCACAAGGCCGATTTTTAAAGTGAGGAGTGAAGGGGAAATGGGGACCAACTCCCCGGGGAGTAGGGGAGCTAGATAGTGACAATTGGTATGAAGGGTTGCCCCTACATTGACCAAGGTCTTATATGTGGGGTTGCCCCCACATATGGTCTTTGCTTGCAGTATCTACCGGAACAGATACTACACTATGATCTTGGCCAAAAGGCCAAGAAAAACTTAAAAAGCTAAGAACAACATGTATTAACAACAGATCTTTGATCTTAACTAAAAAGGCCAAGCACAAAAGTGTTACGGACAGACCGAAAGACCGACCGACAGACCGACCGACCGACGAATCGACGGAGTGACTTGTAGAGTTGCTTGCACGCGACTAAAAACAATGAGTATACTATTCTTTAAATTTCTGATCTTGTGTAAAGTGATTGCTGAATGTATTTATATTATATATTATTTGAATTATTAGGACTACTGTTCTCATGGTGATGTTTTTCTTAAAACTTCTTGATGATTTATTCTTTAGTTTATCTTGTCGAATTGGGTAATCGTTGTGTGTAAACCAGTAATCTCTATGGAATACTTACCATCTCAAATAATAAACTGTTGTAACTATTCAGCTATTTGCTGCGATATTTGTTGAAAATTCTAATTTTCTCGATCACGAGCGAACAATAACTTTTTTTTGCTACATAATGTGTAAGAAAGTAGAGCTTAGAAACCCGAAATCATCTAGATACTTCACAAGTATAAAAACCTTATGAAAAAACCCCAAAACATTGCGATGTGTTTATCATAGTAAAATACTAAGCTTACGTTTGTCGGGGTATTATCCAGTTAAACTAATAAAATATTTAAATAACCTCTTCTTTTGCAATGTCAAGGTAAAATATTTCAATAAGAAAAACAACCAGTAAAATATCCAAATATTTTATATGTTAGTCGACTAGCTAGTCTTTTACTCTTAGGAAATAAATGTGTCGATAAGTTCAGAAGTGGTAGTTCTGAGAAAAGAACAGGAAATTAGGATAACAACGCCGAACGACGGGCATTTCCGAAATTATATAATAATTTGGATTTTATTGTCAGACTGTACTCTGTGGAAGAACACTCTATATTAAAATATACTTTAACTGTGTCAGGACGTATATATATGACTTCCAATATTTTTCTCTCATAAAATCAGAATTTTTGGCAAAATTACTAATGTAAAATTTTATATTTTCGTTGTATGGCAGACTTGATGGTTTGAGAATGCGACATATACCTTGACTGGTGTGGAAAAAGGATGGGTTTGATTGCATATGTTCTTAAAGACTCGGGGAAAACTGATGTTAACTGTCCAATATCTCTTAATACCTGCACTATATTAACTTGAAAAAAGGTAAATTAGCTTTACCAATCAAACGTGTTCTTTTCATCACCTCATGTCTTTCTCCTTAACTTGAATTTTCTTATGCTTTTGGCTCTTTTCTTATTTGGCCTCCTCGTCTATTTCTTATTCTTACACCCAAGAAGTCTTGGAGGAAACTCAACGTTAAAATGAGAATACAATTTGACCCAGAAATGTTTATAAAAATGCAGATTACATTATAGATATCCTGAGGAAATGTTATGTTCAAGAAATGAACACTGAATCTCAGAGAGCATACGTAGTAAAAGTCCTACTTAACGTCAGGATAATACTCGATACACAAATTTTAAACAAAATGCAGCGTTGATTGTAAAGTCACCCCTGAGACCAGTCCATAATGTCAAACCTAAGAATGTTAAAGACTGTTTACAATAGAAATTATCGCATATATATGGGTTTAATTCAAAACATAACCGCGGAAACTAGTGTAGCATCTGCAATAGAATTCGTGATTAAACTGCGGTTATGTTTTGGCGTACGAGTATTGTAGCAAACAGTAAATTTAATGAAGATCATAACTAAAACGCAAATTCTATACAAGCAATAAAGGTTTAAGGAATACAGTTTAAGTAATAATAATCATAGTAAAAGTTCAAATAATATACGGCTCATGTATATATTCATACTTTTATGTTCAACATAATATTACGTTTTTAATATCTCTGGTTTTATATCCATAATTCCTATGCATCTGTAAAATAAGCCATTTGAGAATCTTTGAAAAAATAATAAAGCTATCGTAATCCGTTATCTAAGACGGAAGTGTAAAATTGCATAGTTTATCATGAGAATAATCTTCTCCAATGTCCAATGGCTAAAAGAAAATTCTACATTGCTGATCTATAAGGTGACAAAACACAATGAAAACACTGCTGAGAAAAATGGCTGCGATTACATACTTTATATAAGACTATTTGCTGTCTTGCTCATTTCATATGATCTGCCAGCAAAAGCTACCGAAAGATCTTATGGAGTAATAATTGATTTTTCTGGTCAGTTGAAATCATTTTACATCTTATCCCATTGGGTGAATAGGACTTACCAAAACATTGAGTATAATTTGTTTTTATTCGTGTATTAGTTTGATTATTTATTTATCAGTAGTCAAAAACGGACAGATATCCTTACACATACAAAGTTATTTTAAAATTATAATATTGCTATTATTAGCAATATTATTCAGCGTGTCTATTTTACTCAACTGACAATGTAGTTTGCTATGGAATACGGAGGATTGTACTTAAGATAAGCCTGTACCACGCGACCACTTAGAAAAGAAAAACTAGATGTTAGGGAAGACGATTAAATAGATTTCCAGTTGAATATATCTGAGGAATCTATACGCGCTAACAATTTATTGCAATTTTCTGTTAATAAGTTAAGTTAATGGTTCATTAAACTAAACGAGAGGGTTTTCCTTTGGAATTGTTTCATTTTATACAAGTAATAGAAAGTAATAAACAAAAACATTTTCAAGTTGGAAGGATGTAGAACTCCGCTTAGTTTTAGATTAAGATTTCTTTAAGTAGGGTCGATAACTTAAAACTATAATAAATTGAATATATAATACACATATATATATAGGCATACAAACAGAGACACAAAAAACATACACACACATATATATCTATAATATAAAGCTGAATGTCTGTGTGTGTATATGTGTGTGTGTGTCTGGTCAAGAATAGGCTCCTATATGGTTGACTATTTTAAAAAACTGATTGCATATAATGATAGAAGATGTATCGAGACACAGGAATGGGTATGTTTGATCTGGCAGAACAGTGGTTAATTAAAATTGTGGGGTCTGCGTTCGCGCCCGGCCCGCAAAGTATGGGAATTAAAAAAAATTAAAAATTAAAAAAAAAATAAATTTACAAGTGTTTTTGATATAGATGTACATAAGAATAATTTGATAAGTATGTTTTCACTTAAATAGGGATGGTATAATAAAATTGTTGTGTCTGCGTTCGCGCCTGTCCTCCATAGAGTGGAAATAGGCACAAACTTTAATAAAGACTTTTCATATTTATCTGTGTAACTATACTGTGATAATTATGTTTCTCTTTGAAGAAATATGGTATAATAAAATCATGGGGTGTTCGTTCGCACCTGCTCTCTATAGAATAGAAATACGTCACAAAGTTTAACAAGTTTTTTTTTTATATAGATCCACAGAATATTGCGATAAGTGTTTCAGTGTGAACAGATATGGTATAATAACTTATGGGGTTTATCTTTTTTATTTTTACTTTCATCATATTTTGCTTTATTTTTGATACCCCCAAATTCAACCCAAATTTACAACCCTTCCTTTTCATAACGTATCATACTTTAATAGAGTCCATTTTCTGTAGGCTGTGTTTGAACCAAGTAAACGACGTGTACTTTTGCTAGTATATGTATGCATGTATGTACTATATGTATGCTGGTTATATGTATAATAAATAGTTGCAAGGCATACATGGAAAATATTTTTTAAATTGCCTATATAAAAATTAAACATTTTTTTTTATAATATTCTAAGACCTTATAAGACTTGACAAACATGTCCGTTTTAAAAACTTTTAATACTTACGTATCACTGTTCAATATGAATGGCAAATGATCGACATAATTTACACGCTGTATCATGTAATCTATGACCAAAACCTCTCGGATAAGTGTGTCGGGTTTTTTAGATGTTTTTATGAGTGACAGTATTATATACACATGTATGCGTGTCTCCAATAAATGTGTCTCTTTTTTATATTTTTTCAATGAAAGTAATTTATATATATATATATATATATATATGTGTGTGTATGTGTGTGTGTGTGTGTGTGTGTGTGATCGATTGAACGTGTGAGGCGAGTTGGAATGGCAGAATGTGCGATGCCAACACACATTAGATGCTCATCAGCTAAAACAACTTGACAGAAGATGTCAATGACACGAACGGTTTTTACATGTTTACAGGAATGAAAGAGTAAACGTGGGAGGATTGGTTTTCCTCTCTTGTAAGTGTCCAAATCCGAACTAAGCGTTGGACGCAGCACGAATCGGCGAAACTGAGGAAACAAAGCACACAATAAGATAAACAATAGTTGAGAAATAAGAGCATTTTCTAGAGTTTCATCATTTATTTATCAGCCAGTCGCATTCCTGCCTATTTACGCGGAAGATGATGAGAATCCAAATTCTTTTTGTTTTATAAACTTCGTGACATATTTATGGATTAATGTAAACACATGTTGCATTTCTTTATAATCAAACCGCCATGGGTAAATACATTCCCAGTAACAATATATATTCCGGTGTAAAGGCTATAAGTTTATAAAATCGCATAAACTCTTCTAATCTGTGTTGTATATATGATGCCATTCAGATTGGGAGACAGTAGATAATCTCTGAAAGGTGGCTGCACGTGAAAATATCCAACAAGGTTGTGAAATCCCTAACCGCACATCTCTTGAGTTTACATTATTATGATCCACTAGCAAAACGAAATCTAGAAAATATATCCAGTTGTATTTTTGTGTAGATTCATAAATTCACACCTACTCTTCGATTATGTAAAGTATATAACCCCGTTCAGGCTGGATATACAGTCAATAAAGGTGGATGTTTATCTAATAACGAAACAAGGCTTCGTGAATCAGTAATTATACATATCTCGTGTAAGCACTGCTAGATTTTACTGGATAACTGGAAACAATGCTAACATAAGTGGAGATATGTTATACATGCAAGAAAATGAGCAGCAGCCATAAAATAGCTGGCTAAGGCAAATAATAAAAACAGCGGCTGCCTTAGCATATACGCAAATTAAGCAAGTCTGTACACGCAGATGTCACGAGAAGGAGGAAGAAAAAAAGAGTAAAACGGGCATCACATTGTCGAGCAAGACAGAGTAGCAAGTTGCGAACCGTGGAAGATGAACGTGTGAATTGGGCAGAAAAAGCGCTCGCTATGATCGGCGTTAGGTGGCGGGGAGAGAGATTTTTAAAAAGCAGATGTTATATGGCAGAGGGTTCTAAAATACATATGTATTAGAAAATACATTTTAAAGATAATGAAATGCGTTATTGTTAGAAGCAACACACATAAATGCATTTTATTTACATTAAACAAAATATGTCGAGTCGGATTTTTATTTCTGTCCTTTGTTTTTTTTTTCATTTGCTACAACGTACCAGAAAACGTGCGAGTTCCGGTCACAACGCAGTATAAGTAAATGTGAAATACGTGTATGTGTTCATTTTTTGTTGGTTGGTTGGTTGTTTTTGTTTTACGGCATAATAATTTTTCAGGTTATTTAATGCCGAATCAAGTTATTTTGAGGAACGATTTTTTTAATGGAGTATATTTGTTTTGTTTTTTTAAGTCGGATTCTATTTAACCCATAGTTGGAACCCTAACAGGTCCTACCACTCCGTGTCAGAGTGGACCTTGGAGCAATGGCAATTAAAGAGTGGCTTCACACTCCCCAAGGCCCGCAAGCTGGGGCCTCACCATCGGATATAGTTTTAGGTCATATCCAGGACCGTCCATTTTTGGATTGTATTCGAAAATATATCTAACAAAATGTAATGGATTCTAACAAATGGTATGAGAATTGGTGAAATTCTTTGTGATTATACATAATGAGTCAGCATTTTGTATCATAACAGTAAGTATTTTAAGAGCTTTATATAGCTACAACTACTATAACACGTTTTTACCAAGGAAAATATAGAATATTTCATTAAAATCATCAAGTGAAATATATTCACAGATGTCATACACATAACCTCTCGCAAGCAACATGTATGTTCACATTTCTATCGTTCCATATGCTCAGAATATAGCACACAAATGTCAAAAACTAATATAGCACACAAATGTCAAACATAGAAATCAGTATTTCCAAACGGTCATCAATTTTAGTCCTGAACAGCCTCAGCCTCGCTTAACTTGGGCGATCTAACGAGAAACGGTGTATACATGTGATTGTGCAGTACGTGCGCGTATTTGTTTTATAAACAAATATGTATCCTTAAGCCATTCAACATAAAACTGTTAAAATTCGCTACTTGGAAAAGATACCAGGTTCCAATTCTTGATAGATGATTCCAAACTGATTTAAGCGTGTATTTGTTACTTCCTTTGCGAACTGTTAATATTAAAAGGTGGACAATTATGATAATTCAAGTAACAACAATGTAACATATATATATATATATATACACATATATATATACACACATATATATATACACACACATATATATATATATATATATATATATATATATATATATATATATATATATATATATATATATACGTGTGTGTATACTATCCAATAAAATAAGGCTTTAAATAAACCTTGACTATGGTGTATGTTTAATTATTCCTTCATTATGTTAACATTTTTACTTAATATGTCATGGCATCATGACCACAAACTATGTTTTTGGCAATGTAATGAAATCACGATAGCAGCCATCAGCTCGATATTTTACTTATCTTGTGAGTATACGCGAATCTAGTGTTTGCGCATTTCCTAAATTCATTTTAATGAGAAATTCGAAATAAATTATTTTAAAATCAATGTGAAATATCTCATAAACAAATGGCAATGGTCTCAATAATGTTCTTTTTTTTAATATTTTTTAATGTATTACCAATTAAAAAAAAGATTTCTGATTTTCTGTTATGAAGATTTATCGTCATTTATTTTGTCGTCTTAGATAAGGATTAAAAGTGAAATCTGTATATTTTTTCTAATACAGTACTTAAGTTGTGATTTGTTACCTTAGAGAAAAATAATTTCTTCTAGACTAATACATTTTCGATTTTCTAAACCTAGAATCTCGCTATTTGTGTAGCTTAATATCTCCTAATTAAAACAAACATTGTTCTAACACCACATACTGACAAGAAAATCAATATGAACAAAAGGAAAACAAATTGACATATACAGATATACGTTCTCTATTGTTTTATATAAATATTTTGTTTATTTTCACTTTGAGTGTTTCTCTTCTTTTGATTAAAATTAAATATATTTTGACTTATTTAAAATGTGTCTTTATTTAGGAATTTGTATTCACTTATCTTTTTATAAAATTTAATATTTTTCGACTACATTTGATCAGTTACTAATAAACCCCTTTGTATCTGTCTTTATCAATTACATTACAGGTTGAACGATAAATTCTACAATCACCTGTTTATCGAATTTAACTACTTTCCCAAGATTTTCCCAATATATTGGATCATAATTGTATTTGGTAATGTAGACGCCAGAGAAATACTCGTTTTACAAATAGAACTTGTACCATGGTATACCGTATTTGTATTTAATTGTTGTGTTATTTTGACATGCAAAAGATATGGTGAGGACACTATAGATCTATTTGCAAATACAACGTTTCCATTTACTCATTATATTTGCAGTACATCAGAAAACAGTCTCAAGATAAACTAGTGTTCTATAAATAGCTCACCAGATGTTATGTCAAGTAGAAAAAAACTCATTGAATTATGATGATAATATTATTCCATGATAAATATCCCAGAAAGGAGTAATACTTGTGTGAAGAACCAGAGGGCAGAAGCGATGAAATTTTACAAGAATGTAAATATCAATGCAAATGTGGATAATATTTCTAGTAAGCATTGATTAAAGATTTTATCGCCCTGATATTTTTGATAGAACTTGACTAAACAATGTAAAGTCTTGTATAGATAATAGATGGCTTAGAAGGAACATATTACATATTAAAAACCATCATTGATAAATTTCCTTCATGTTTCTGGTACTGTTACCATGCATTTTTATTTAATATACATACTAGAGATTCCCAAAGTGAAGTGTAACGTTGTCGTTACACTCGCGTTAACGCGTAGCCTCGTGGCTCACACGTTGTATAGCGACAGTTGCAACGAAAACAAAAGACAAGGAAAGAATTAGACTCGCTGTATTTCCATTCAGAATTTCTTTCGCATTCCAATATTTTT
>NC_136494.1:78288578-78301078 GCF_053919585.1 Euprymna scolopes
GTGGTTAATATAATTACTATTATCGTTAGCAATTAGGGAAGGACTTATTGGGGAAGGAGTTAAAATTAGTTTTGAAAAACAGTTTTGAAAAAGAGTTGGATTAAGACTAATATTATTTACTACGAAGAGAACTTGAATATATTCGATACAGTACAAGCATAGATTACGTCTCTTTTGTGCGGTTATTATCTAATTGGCATATCAGTATGTTTAGGCAATTACAATTTTTAGTGGGTGTAGAGAGGCTAGGGCTAGATTAAGCAATCCTGATTTTCTTAATATTAGATAATCTTATTATTTGCGCTATAGTAGGCTCAGTGAAATGTGAGATTTTGATTGAGATTTTATTTAAAATAGTGTCGTATTTAGTGAGTATTTAAATGACGTTCCTATAATTTTAAAGAATTCTTCCGGTATATAAGTTACGACGTTATTGCTAAAGGGGTAGTTAAACTAGGCGTTTTCTTATTTCTCAGACGGTTTCCGGAAGCAGAATGGTGGGGATAATTTGATTGATTATACCTAATAGTTATTGGGGTAATTTAAATTACTATTTGAATTGGATGAAGAGTTAAGGTTTGTTCTTTTCCCTGTCATATGATGTGTCATTACAGAGTTAAGGCGGTCCGTGGTAAGTTTGTTTTGGGTAAATCTTATCTGAGTATCCGGAATTTAATAATACATTAGTGGAAAGGTTGGGTTTTAGTTCAAAGTTTTTTCTGTCTGTTGATAGTTTAGATATTCTGTTTGAAATCAAGGAAACAATTGATTTTTAAATCGAATCAGGGATGTTTGAAAACTGATTGGCATAAAGGACAGAAATATTTAGTTCATGGTAACTGCTAAATGATTCGAAAAATAAGTTTATAGTGACGTCTAAAAAGGTTGGTGTGTTCTAATCAAAGTCTACAGTTAGGGTGAGGCCGAAATTATTTAAAAGGATGGGTGTAGCTTCCAATTGGTATTATTATATTTCCTAAGTCTAGCCTAATAATTAGTAATACGTCATCATTATATAGCCCTCCTTGAATAGATTTTAATACAAGCTTTATTTCATTCAATAAATATAAGCAAACTAAGTCTGTGATTTGTGCTGAATCATATATATATAAGTTAATATAATGTGGCATAAAATAATGTATCGATGTTCAGAATTTACTTGAACAGAAACACGTAGTGAGTTTTGTTTATTTATTCATGAAAAAATAAGGCACAAGAGTATTATAATGTAGGAACTCATCAGTATAAAATGCATAGAACCTGTATTATAAAGTAGTTATATATATGTACATTATGTTTAGTCATTGTTAATCATGGCAATTCAGCGATATATTTAGAAGGTGCTAGCAATAGTCCTGTTGTAATAATTTGGATCGGTAGAGAGTATAAGTTGTACAGCTGCGCATCGTCGATCTCACTCGTAGAACATTCTGTCACTTTTAGATATGATAGAAGGATCTTATCGTTCTTGAGAATTGCTCACACCTGGCCAACAAGTACATGGTCTGCAAAAAAATAAAAAAATAAATAAAATAAGATAAAATTAAAAAAAAATAACAACTGGTTTTCCTCAAAGGAAAATGGAATAATCCCGTCTTTTGTAAAGCGACAATTTTATCCTTCGACTCTGTAGATTATTTTTATGAGAATTTTCTGTAGAGGGTAGTTATCACTTCTAAAATAAAAAAAATCGAAAGAGCTTCAATGTGTCTGGTATTTGTTTAGCTTCATTGATAGTAATATTTAATACTGCTACACATTTCAATGTATACCGTCGGTCAATGACGGCGCATTCATTTTCTGTACGGCAAATATTTAGTTGTATGTTTATCTGCATTGCCCTATATCTGAAATTGGATTTTTTGCACGTAAAAATACCAACGATGTATTTTACTCTGGCCCTATTTAAAAGGAAATACAAAGGGATACAACCGACTGGATACCTAACACAGTGCTGTGTTTATAATTCAGATTAAAGCTGTCAATGACACATGGTCTCTATATACTCACCTCACGCCCAATAATGAAATCCGTTCATTTTATATTCAACATGCCAGCATCGAAGTAATCTCTGGCAACTACATAACTCAATATTGAGTCTCTTATCTTGTCACCTCGTCCTCATATACAATAATTAATATTTCTGACAAATGGAGGGCAGTTGCTGCTTTCTAGTTTGGAATCCATCCATCTAAAGTTATTGATTGGCACTAAAGTAGTATTTTTCTCTTTACATCAAATTGCTCGTACTCTGTTTTGTTTTATTTCCATGAAAAAAATAAAAAAAATATTTCCAAAAGATTTAGATCAAAATTCAGTAAAACCATTGCTCACTTATATATATATATATATATATATATATATATATATATATATATATATATATATATATATACATTCATATTTATATATATTTACATATATATTTAGAGAAGAGCAAGTAGGTAAAAACATATATTTACATATATATTTGTATATATATATTTATGCATATATATTTATATATTTATATATATAGCTATATAATATGAATATTTATATATATATATATGTATATATATATATATATATATATATATATATATATATCCAGTGGGATCCTCCACTTGCCTCGCCCACGAGTACCCCATCGCCAGTGGACTTCGCCTGATGGAACTTTTTGCTTACCTTTTTGGATGTTATAAGAAAGCAGAGTGACCAAACTCATCGCTACCCCCACAATGATTTGATTTAAGTGGTAATGGCTTTTGTAGAACCATTCACACTTTTTGAAACAGCCGATAACATCAGTTGGTGCAAAATATGCCACGGAAAAATGAACAGCTGCATCTCAGGCTTTGTAATAGAGTTTTCCATCACTTAGGTAGAATGTCAACCAGACTTAAGAGCCATTACCGCCCATGAAGTGAGATATTGCGCGCCAGACACCAACCTGAGATTTCAAACTCCGCGCTATATATATATATACACACATATATATATACACGTACATATATATATATATATACATGCACATACACACATACACTTATATACACATGCATATAAGTACCTTTGGAGCTAGGAGGGTTCATCCGCCCTTTGTAAGGTCTTGTTTTTGATCCTTCTGGGAGATTAGCCACCCTCCTCACCAGGCAAGCTAGTTAGAGAACCAGTTTAGTCGCCGGTTACCCGACCATGCAGCAGGTAGTACTGAGTTACATGGTACCAGTAGCACATTACGTGACCTGGCGTTTTTATCGACCTAACCAGGGCGTTTGACTCTGTCAACAGAGTCGGACTTTGGAACGTTTTGAATAAAGTTGGCATCCTTAAAAAATGTTAAATGTAATAATATCCTCTCACGGAATATGGAGGCACGTGTAAGAGCAGACGGAAAGTTCTCTGAGTCATTCAACGTAAAAAAACGGTACGAAACAGGTTGTGTTATGGCACCTGTGCTCTTTGCCATCTTCTTTTCAATCATGCTCGAGCATGCTTTTTAAGATTACACGCAAGGTGTCCATTTTGAGTTTAGAACTACCGGGGGTCTTTTTAATCATCAAAGATTCAAAGCTAAAACGCTAACAAGAAGCAAAATGGTTCGTGAGTATCTTTTTGTAGACGATGCTGCACTCGTGGCCACTTCATTTGAAGAAGCACACGGATTAGTTGACAAGTTTACCAATGCCGCAAAAGCATTTGGTTTGACGATTAGTATTAAAAAGACTGAGGTTAGTTCCAACCAAAAGCCCACCCTATTGCAACAAGGTCGTGTGAATATTCCGAGACCAGAATATGTGGAACCGCCTCAGAAGATCTTAGTGAATAGACAGCCTCTAAAGTATGTTAAATCCTTTGCATATCTCGGAAGTAAGGTGAATTCGTCAGCATCACTTGATGATGAGATATTGAGCAGAATTTCAAAGGCGACTGATGCCTTCGGCAAACTGCGGTCAAGACTATGGAATGAAAGAGGTCTGACCCTAAAGACCAAAATCTCAGTTTATCGTGCTGTGATTATTTCGATACTCCTGTATGGATCGGAAGCCTGGACCCCATACCGTAGGCACATTGCGCAACTAGATACATTCCATAAGCGTTGTCTCCGTAGTATATGTGGATTAACATGGAAAGACAAGGTCCCTAACTCGGGATTGTTTGCTAGGCGAGACATTTTAAGTATTGTGGCCTTCCTGATGAAGTCGCAGCTTCGGTGGACTGGTCACCTTGTTCGCATGGATGAAAACCGCTTTTTTAAGCAACTAGCATACAGTCAACTGAAAGAGGGTAATCGAAATGTGGGTCGTGAATTTCTGAGGTACAGCGATAGGCTGAAAGACAATCTTAAGCATGCAGGCCTGAACCCAAAAATCTTTGAAGAAGATGCTGCGGATAGAATGTTGTGGAGGGGAAAATGTTTTGCGGGTATTAACACATACATTGACATACGGCTATCGAATCAAACAAATCTTCATAGAGCAAGAGTAGCAACAGCACCTTACCAGCCTGTATATTGTGAGTCGGGCGGCTTGGTTTGTGGGAGCAGAGCTGACCTAGTGTTACACATGCGGCACAAGCATTAAGCGCACAGTGAAACAGAGCGAATTTTTGGCCCTCATGCGTCGAACATGACGGAAGAGTTCATTATATTTATATATATATACATATACATATATATATACATATTTATATATATATTTATTTATAAATATATATATTTATATACATTTATATATATATACATATATTAATATATATATATATATATATTTATATATATTTATATATATATATATATATATATATATATATATATATATATATATATATATATATATATATGGCGCATTCCATGTCAAATTGCCAAATTTGCGGGGGGGGCGCAAACCATGTCCGACAGGGCTTTTTTCAAATTTGCTACGCTTATAGATCTCCATGAAAGGAATTGAATGGCACTTGTTAAACATCTCAAGGTCAAGGGGTTCCTAAGATGTGACCTTCACCTTTTACAAAAATGTGAATTTTTATGAAGAAGTGAGCAACTTTATAAGACGATATGTATGTTGTTTATGGGCCTCCAAAGTTCATTCATATATCATTTTTAAGTATTAGGATGGATCTATCATTTTAGCTGAGAATATTTTTTTTCATGGTCAAATTTAAAAAGTTGACAATCATCTTAAATGTTAATCTGATTTATCTCAAAAACCGTTTTTTCAATTTCTTTTAAATTTTGACAGAAGATTTGTCTATCTTATTACAGTATATATTTCAAATTTCGTGATAGACTTTCAGTAGAACTATCGTTACAAGCGTTTTAAACAAGTAGGCAAATTCAAAATGGCGGAACGTAGTACCTGCCACTTCATGTAAAACATTTTTATATTTCTCAATATGGTAAAGTTAAATATTTTTGTAAAGCTATTTTGATGCTTATTAATATTTACATAAAGACCATGGTCAAAAAGTAAAAAAAAATCTGTTGATGAAACTGTATTTTCTTCATTTGTTTTTTTGTAACTTGTGCAAACTTTTTAACGATGCTGAAATAATACCGTTAATTTGGAAGCCATTCTTAACATGTGGAGAGGAAGGTGTTTTGTAAATAACGTGTATTTCACCTTACCATTTAATTATAAAAAAGAACATAGACAACTTTAAATAGTTTTAAAGCTGAAAATACAATTTGAAGAATAGTGTGGTTCTAAAAGTGCATAAGCGCCGTTTTTTAATGCACTACGGATTTTGTTATGAAAAAAGTGATATATAATGAAAAAGAATTTTGAAAGGTATGAAGGGTTTATTAAATTATACGACAAAACATATGTGATCTTAATAGTTAACAAATCTTTCTCGATTATTATTATTCTAAATCTACTAAAAGGCAAGTTCTGTTGTTTATTGGTATTTTTTTTCAATGTAAAATTTTTAAAATGCATGTTCTTAAAAAATCTTGACATGTTGAATTTTATGCAAATTCTGGTTGTGAAGTCAAACTGTTTCATGACTTTCATAATTTTCTCATACAACACAGATTTTGATACAGAAAGTGATGCAACAAAAATTTCTAAAAAGTGCGTTGAGATTTAATTAGGTTATAATATCAAATAATTAAATAACATTTGATGGCGATGTTAAACAGTTTCTTTGATACTTTTTGAAGTCTTAAGTGTACACTATATGCACAAGAAATCAACATGTTTTCATCAGGATACATTTCAAAATGAAAAATCTCTTTTACTGAAACATTTTTATAAAAATGAACATTCAAGTATTTATTAAGATTTGTCTTTCATAATGTTTCTATCTAAAATATATGATGCATTTTTCATATCATTTTTTGAAAGTTTATAAGATATTCCTGTTTCAGTTATTCATCAACTGAGGTAAGAATATCAGGGTATTTCAAAATTTATATATTTGGATGTGATGGATAACATAAAGATGGAGAGGGTTCATTTGGTTGCAAAAATGTCACTTTCACCTCACCATTATTTGGATTTTTGTCAAGTACACATCCTAACTACAAATTCCACTCATAGAGTACTGTCACAAATCCGTTAATGCCGTCGAACTCCATATTGTTCCTTTTTGTGATTCGAACTACTCTTCCTTTCTTTTGTGTTGGAATGAAAGTATTTAATTTTTGTATTCCTATAATCGTGGAGGAATTGCTAAATCTGTCTTCTAAATGTTTGCTTCCTTTGTCCATTCTACAGTTGAGGAATATAAGAAATGTATTCCAGAAATATTTTTCTGGCATAAAAATACAGGCGCCGTGGTGTCATTATTTCTTCATTATAGGGTCGCTGCAGGCTAGCTTTTGCTGCTAACCTTTTTACAGTGCCACCTAACCAATTACATGATCCTTTCTGATGAGAACTAGCAAAAAAAGTGCCACTCTGCATCAATGCCAAAATCAGATTTACGGTTGCACAGATTTATAAAGTTTTTACAATGTTTATAATGTGTAATAGCCCCATCAGAGAAATATATCATTTTTGTGCATTAAAATTTATAATTTCTTTTAATTTTTCTATAGCATTTCTTAGAAACAAACGGACAACTACGGCATCATGCTTAAGACAATCAGATATTATAACAAAATTAATACGTTCAAGGTCAATTCTATTTCTATAGTAGCAGATGAATGGGTGCAATATAGCTTGATCATTATTCCAGTGGAATCCTTGAGCTGAATCTTGAAAACTGAATGAATAATTCTCAGAAAAATCTGCTATTGCTAAGACCTCACCAAATTTTAAAGAAACCTTTCTATCAGAACAAAATTTAGATCGTGCTTTGGCAATGAAATTATGCCTCTTCAATTTTTGAAGGCCTGCACGGAAAGTTTCATTAAATTCACCTGTAGATTGTGATTGAGTTTGTAGAATGGTTCTATTAGTCGATAACCACTTTATATACAAAATCATCAATTGAGTTTTTTTGAAAAATTTCTTGCATATACAAAACAAAATCATCCATCGGTTTGTTGCAAGATGAGCAGTCACTCAAGTAACAATTTGTCGATGCTTCATTGCATGTAACAACAAGTAGGCATTGGTTGTAATCTCTCAAATTATGACTTTCTCCTTCAGTCAGTTTAGCCAGATGAGATCCTGTAATCATCAACTTTATATTTTGATGGATTCTGCAAATGCAAATTGTATGAGCCCCGGCACTACCTGCTAGCACGCATTCTTTTGGCCTAAACTCGGCCAATTTAGAGAAGCATATTTTCTCTTTGTGTGTGAATTTGTCAACATGATCATAATCACTATCATGTACTGAGTCTAAAACAAACTTTTTATTAAAAAAAATCAAGCGTCTGTAAATCATATCGATTGGACTGTTGTTTTTCGTCGATTTGTACGTTGAGTTATTTGGAAAATTATGCGACAATTTGCCAACATGATGATCATCATTATCATGTACTGTATATGTCTGAGTCTAAAACAAACTTTTATTTAAAAAAAAAATCCAAGCGGCTGTAAATCATATCAATTGGACTGTTGTTTTTCGTCGATTCGTACGTTGAGTTATTTGGAAAATTATGTGTGAATTTTTTAACATGATCATCATCATTATCATGTACTGTATATGTCTGAGTCTAAAACAAACATTTTATTTAAAAAAATATCCAAGCGTCTGTAAATCATATCAATTGGACTGTTGTTTTTCGTCGATTCGTACGTTGAGTTATTTGGAAAATTATGTGTGAATTTGTCAACATGATCATCATCATTATCATGCACTGTATATGTCTGAGTCTAAAAGAAACTTTTTATTTAAAAAAATCCAAGCGTCTGTAAATCATATCAATTGGACTGTTGTTTTTCGTCGATTCGTACGTTGAGTTATTTGGAAAATTATGTGTGAATTTGTCAGCATGATCATAATCATTATCATGTACTGCATATGTGTAAGTCTAAAAGAAACGTTTTATTTAAAAAAAATTTAAAAAAGAGGAGAAAGATCAGGACGGAAAAGGGACAAAAACGGTCCAGCCGCTGATAACTTACTATGTATGACTTTTGAAATGTTTCTTCATGTGTATTTTACATGTATACGTGTGTGTACGTACGTATAGGCATATGTATGTATGTGCGTATTTGTGTGCCTCTACGTGAATATGGTTGCATGTGTGTGCACATGCATGCGTACGTTGGCGTACATCTGTATGTACGCATGTGTTTATTGTCATATGTATGTGGGTTGGTGAGGGTTCCTGTAAGCCGTGGTGAAAGCAACCCCTCTAGAGAAGTAAATCTTAGATAAAAAACATAACGCGGGAGACCAGTACCCGCATTAAGCTGGTCTGCAGTTTGGCTTGTTGCTGGCTATCTTGCTCTTTCTTGTTGCTGGATGTCAATATTTTGAACCGAGAGAGAGAGAGAGAGAGATTTAGCTGTCGTACAAAGCTAAAACTCTGTAACATCATCTGCATATAGATACTCCCTCAGCCATGGAAAAGTTGTGACGCGTGTAAGCCTAAAATGCTGGAAGCATGTAATGATTGATCTGCCATCATTATATGTATATATGTATGTATGTATGTTCATGTACAGGTGTATGCATATGTGTGTATATCTATGTGTATATGTGTATATGTATGTATACATGTATGTGTCTATGTATACACGTATATATATTGTTTGTATGTATGTGTATATGTATATATGCATGTGTGTGTATGTGCATATATGCATGTGTGTGTATGTATATATTCACTACAGAAAGAGATTTTTTCACGTTTCCTTTTCTCAAAATATACAACATCTGCTTGTAAGTAATTTTGAACTGCCTTAATCCTGCAATTCGGTTTTTTATATCCTTACCAAGATGCGGTCTTACCATTTTTAATATTAATTTTTCCACTTATTATTACATTGCTATAATAATAATGATCTGCAAAACAGAAACTTTCAATTAAAATTAACAAAAATTCCTGGGAAAATAATTGGTAAATCCATTTCTTCCTTCTTTCACTCTTGCCCTAATGATTTTGCTACTGAGTATATATATATATATATATATATATATATATATATATATATATATATATATATATATATATATATATATATATATATATATGTATATATACTCGGGTTTTTTATATTCAAAACTAATGGACTAATGAATTCAACGAGGTTGTTAGATAGTGCTCAATAAAAAGAGCTGATAATACTTGTTTATTGTTATATAAACATGCTCACATCCCGCTGCTACAAATATCCACTTGTTTCAATCAAACAACAGATATCATCAGGCAGCGACTTGACTATTCAAAAGTTTAATGAATAATATATATATATATATATATATATATATATAAGTGAAATTATCTCTGTGTGTGTCTGCCTGTTTACATTTTCCTACCTAAGTACTCTATTAATTTTCAGTCTAAAGACTCGAGATTTTACATAAGAGGCATTGAGATTTGGAAAAAATCTTTTTAATCGGTTTCTGGCCAGGAATTTGACTGCTGCATTCAGTGATATTGACTTGCTCTTCTTTTTGGTGCAATGTGGCAGTTGTTCAGAGAGTGGGATTGTCTCGGCGCAAAGGCTTTCCTCACTATAAAAACCTTCAACCACAATCATTATTTGATATGTAATGGAATACACATTTTACGATTAGTGTGTATCTCGATATCAAAAAGATTTGGCTGTAGCCTGAAACGGCAAACGGTCATTCCATAAGGACTGGTGCGGATATGGGTGTCAATGGAAATAAAGGCTCTGAAACATCAAAGGTCTGGGCCGGCAGGTGTTTAGGGCAGCACAGCCTGGACCTGGTCATCAGCAGATTTGCAGGGTTGTAGAAAGTTCATAGAAGTGACCGCCCGGCACGTTCTGCTAGTGACGCTCATGTCTGCCACATTTGAGCCAGAGATGTATTATGTAATGTTAATTCTCGAGAAGGAGTTTGCTGCCTTCACCATATATATATATATATATATATATATATATATATATATATATATATATATATATATATATATATATATATATATATATAATTGGCTGAAGAAAGCTTGATATAGATATCTAAAACTGTTCTAGTTATCTGGCGTGAAACCGACGTTGTCAATGATTTGTCTCATCTAACCACTTTGTGTACACAAAATACAAAGTATAAATACGCTCTTATATTTCGGATTTTCCTTTTAATTGAGCACTATGCTGGATTTCTTTTTCCAAAAAAAACTAATCATATATATATATATATATATATTTATATGTATATATATGTATATATATATGTATATATATGCATATATATATGTGTACATATTATTTATTTGTATTTATATATATGTATATATTTATATATTGTGTATATTTATGCATATACATAGATAGAAATTTTCTGTTTTTAATATTGTACTATATTCATGGATTTTGGGTTGTTGTTTATAGCCCAAGACTGACTGATGCATTTGTGCAATTCTTGACAGGCGGCTTTTGCACATAGCCACGTCGTTGTAAAACGGAAGACATAACAACAAAAATGAAATAAAATAAAGTCAAATATCTAAAAATATTTCACAGTGCATGTTTCCGACGAAAAAAATACCTGGATTCTAATCCAATAATCGATACTGCAAGTTTCGATTTTTGTCATTGATCAAAACATATCTGTTTTGTGAAATGTAATAAAACAAACTATCAAGAACCAAAATAGGAAAATAAAAAATGAAAAAAAATAAAACCTGGCAACCGACAAAAGCTAAATGAGAAAAAGATTAACAAAATAAAGACTGTGACAGATAAAAAACGCAAATACATGTATACTTAAATATACATACACGCATACGCATGTAGAGAAGAACACACATTTGCACCACACACAGACACACGCACACAAACACATATATAGATATTATATATATTTGTATTTGGCTGTTTTTGTGCTTACACGTAAATGTCGTTATAATTACGTATATATTTTCTCCGTTAAAATCCTCCGCAATGAAAAAACAGTTAGGAAAAAATGTAGACAAGTTTTGTCCGGTCGCTTTACAATTGGAAATGTTACTTGCTACATTTTACTTCAAAAGAAGCTTTCAGAAATCAAGGGAACCCATGCCATGAACAAACATTTGACCTTCTGTACAGAGATATTTGAATATTTGATTGCAGTACACTTTACACTTTCAAAAATTAGTTCGATATTTAGTTAATATATTAATTTCTCTCTTAATCGTGGACCAATTAACGACGTTATAGTATATCCTTATTTTAGTCATTCAGTCGTACTGAGTATGAGGACAAAATTTACCTAGTCTAGCAAAACATCTATCTTAGAGCTGTTATTATAGGCAATATCAGTTAAGGAAGGTTAAGTAATTCTCATATAACACTGATTGAGTAGCTATGCAAAGAGAGTGTTATTGGGTTTTGGATATTATGTTATTTTATATATTGAGCCAGGGTTTACTTTAAGGAGAAATATCAACTTCCAAACTTATTCTTACCCCTCCTATAAATCGAGACCTGATACACTCGAGGATAAAATCTCATAGAACCAAACATTCTATCTGTTTTTTAATCGTCATATTATTTTATAAAATGGAGATAAGGCATCCTGCTGGACGCCAAACATACAGCAACATTTTCATACACTCCAACTGAAGAATGTTTTAAAGATTCTTACCGTCCCTTTAAGTGCAATTATTTGAACATCTTTGCATTTGCTTCACCGGAGATATTTTGCAGGTAGTTTTGAACATTCTTGTTCCGTGAGTCCACTTGTTTCTTGGAAATATTCATAAGATTCCAGTTTATGTTCACGAAGTACATAAGACTGTTATTACGTTATCCTTTCCCTCTGAGCTCTGTTTAACGAAAGGTGATTGGCGATAGCATCTTCTACTTAGATGCCGTCTTTCTATAGGTCTTATTCCACTATGTCTAGGCTAATCATTCTATTAAACTAGGCATAGTATATAGCTGCAGCAATTACATAGTAATATTGTATGGTGGATGGCTTATTCCAAATTGTTCTTTGTG
>NC_136494.1:78303578-78351078 GCF_053919585.1 Euprymna scolopes
TAATGATTTTGCTTTCTCGAATATCTTACTAAACAATTGAGAGACTCGGTGAGGCTCTTATAAATAACGATTTTATTTAGCGTAAGTATATGCATACATACATACATGCATACATACATACATATATATACAGATGTACATATACATACAGATATACAGTGATGATCATATTTATTGGCACGGTAAAATAAAAGTTAAATTTTGTCTAATAAATTCTAAAAAAAGGATTAAATTAAAGAAAATAACAAAGTATATTATGTATTTTTAACTGGCCTTTCCGATGCAGCAATCGGATTTTAGAAAAAATAAATAACAAAGGAACAACAAACATAATTGCAAAAAACCCTTGTTCAAAATTATTGGCATGATTTATTTAATAATCAATTGTATAGCCTTTGGCCTTGATTACCTTCCTCAGTCGCTTTTCATAGTTTACAATCAAGTTGTTGCACTCTTCAGTAGTAATTTTAGCCCACTCTTCCTGACAATAATCCTCCAATTGAATAAGATTCTTAGGCTTCCTTTGCATTACCCTCAATTTTAATGTTCTCCATAAATGTTCAATTGGATTAAGGTCTGGGCTTTGTGATGGCCACTCCAAAACATTAATATGATTGTCCTCAAGCCATTTCTTAGTCAGTTTAGCCGAATGCTTTGGGTCATTATCTTGCATGAACCACCAACGACGACCAAGTGAGAGCTCTTTAGCAGAGTCTTTCAGGTTTTCATCCAATATTTTAACATAATCTTCTTTTTTCATGCTACCTGTGACCTTAACAAGTCGCCCTGGTCCAGAGGCAGCAAAGGATCCCCAAAACATCAAACTGCCTCCACCGTGCTTCACTGTGGGTATGGTGTTCTTAGGCAGGAAAGCTTCGCCAGATTTTCTGTAAATATAAGCCACTTTATTATGGCCAAATAACTCTATTTTCGTTTCGTCAGTCCATAGAACACGTTTCCAGAATGCAACATCTTTATCAATATGACGTTTTGCAAAGGCTAGCCTTGCTTTCATGTGCATAGGCTTCAATAAGGGAGTCTTTCTCGGACGACATGCTTTTAAACCAGCTCTCTTCAAAACTCTACCAACTGTATGTCGAGATACATTCACTCCAGAGGTGCTCTGTTCATCAACAATCTCCCCAACAGAGATCCTTGGGTTTTACTTGTCGAACAATTTTCCCTTCATCTCTTGGGGAAAGAATCCTTTTTCTCCCTCTACCCTCTAAACTCATAACGTGGCCTTGCGATTTGAACTTGTTTATTATGGCTCTAACAGTGGATTTGGGAAGGTTTAGCTTCTTTGAAATCTTATCATAGCCTTCCCCATTGGTATGGCATGCTACAACAAGCTTCCTGACGTCTTCGCTGTGTTCTTTAGTTTTAACCATGGCGATTGAAAATTATAATTTAGTCACTTATAATAGTTTAAATAAATCGCTATCTAAAAATTATCTGAAAAAAATTATTCACTGAATTAGCGTTAAAATAGCATAATATGGCTATAATAAAGTTCAGAAAGCACGTAAACCGGAAATTGATTGATATAATACTGATACTAAAAGAAAAAAAAAGCCGTGCCAATAATTTTGAACAAGGGTTTTTTGCAATTATGTTTGTTGTTCCTTTGTTATTAATTTTTTCTAAAATCCGATTGCTGCATCGGAAAAGCCAGTTAAAATACATAATATACTTTGTTATTTTCTTTAATTTAATCCCTTTTTTAGAATTTATTAGACAAAATTTAACTTTTATTTTACCGTGCCAATAAATATGAGCATCACTGTATATATATATATACATATATATTACAAGACTTTTTTTAAATTCAAAGACTTATATATATATTTTCCTTTTTTATAACGTTTCTTTATTTCATCTGTAATTTCTTCACTACAACAATTTAGTTAATGGAAATTCAACTTTATGATTTTATGTGTTCGTGAAAATCTCCTTTCTCACAAACTCATTAGATGTTACCAAGAAAAAGGTTAATTTTGCACATGATAAACTCGGTGTTTTGTATTTGGGGAAAATAAATTCTATCCCCACACTTCACCATCTTGGGTACCGTTCACTTTGAGTTTTAGTAGAAATAAACGGTTATTCAGTTTTTATCATCACAGTCTCAATCCGTTAAACGAAACCCGTATACATTGAAATTAACAATTTTTTCTAAAAATAAAGATTTATCATATATATATATATATATATATATATATATATATATATGTATAATTTTCCATTTTTCCAATCTAGTTACCCCGAATAGGGAGCGCCATATATTGTTTTTAAAGCATTATTATAAAATGATAGGGGTTTAGTCGTCTACGACTCATCAGAGTGTGTGAATCTCGCGAGATTCGAAATCGGGACCTCATGGAAGGTAGTTTCAACTTCTACTACTGGGCTATCTCGCGCCACTGTTGAATATATCGCGATTTACGTAGATGTTATTACACACACACACACACACACACACACACACATATATATATATATATATATATATATGTGTGTAAAATATGATATGCAATCCCATTTGTTGTGTGCAAAAGCAAACCGATTTTCGCTTTTAAATAAATTAGGTCAATCAATGAGACATTTTGATAGTGTATCATGCGAGCACAATTGTTATCCCTTAAAACCCCATTAAATAAGGTAATACTGATTTTTAATCTGTACCTTTGTTTAGATTAATATATTTTTTAAATTGGAATTTGGAAAATTTAAGCTCGCTTAATAGTCTAATGCTTTACCAAGATGCAGCATTTTTCTTCTTATGATAGGATTCTCAGCATTAGTATTAATGTTTATATACCATCTTTCATTTCCAGAAATCACAATTTTGTAAAGTTAAATTTTAAAAAGATATATAGTATGTGTATTGTGACCGCATATTAAAAAGTATGCCAATAGTATTAAATGACGTAAATATTGCATCTTCAACCTTTTACTTTTCCAAATATTACAGGTAAATCTGGAAAAGTGATGCATTTATCATGCATTTATTTTTTAATGTTTCTTGTGTTTTTGCGTGTACTTTATGTATATCCATCAAATCCTTATCACCTCGTTTTAGTCGGGCTGTAATTCTAAGTTGTTTTAACGGAAAATTAATTCTGATTTGAAAATGAGCATCTGGAATATTAAGATATTGCATGCTAAAAGTATTACTTAGTAAAGATGTACTAAATTCAAAAGTATGACATTCTAACACTGCATTTCATAATATCAATTACTACGTTAGCTTATTAAACTCTTTTATTGGTTTCTTCGCATTGTTTATCGTTTAAAAAGAAGCAGATGAACTCCAACACAACTAGAATTTTATTATTGAATACGCAGTTAAAATAAACATGTATATGCTTCTGTACGATCTCGATAATTTCCCAAAAATTAAACACTTTTAAACGCACATTTGAAATATAAAAGTTGTAAAACATAGACCAACAAATGGCACATTAGAACAAGTTTATTCCGTCCGGATTTGCCGTTATTTTTCCAAAATTAAATAGGAAAAGAAGATAAGTTTAGATATACAACACTTAAAAAAAATCATAACCTTAATCTTTATATATCATTTCACAAAAACAGTTGATGAACTATTCATCTATTATTTAACGTGCAGATCTGGTGTTCATTGTACTTATTAGCTAATAAAATAACTGAAATGTCCCAAAGCAAATAATATACTTACTGCTTCACTTGATATTGAGAGCTTATTTAAAAATGTTTCAGGTCCACAAAACAATTCATATCACCCATTGGAAACATACAGCACAATTACCTCTATGTAATATTAATCCGTAAAAAGCAAAAGCTATACTATTTCATAATTACAACACTTTTGAAATGTATATTATACCATTTGTCAGAAGGTTACCGCTTGTCAGAGTATAGAGAACATTGAATGTCGTGTAGACTGTAGGACAACGCCGATATCGTCAGTAAAATGGAACCTCGGTATGATCTTATTGTTAACGATAACATTTCAAAAAGAAATTGTTCATATAAATTTGAAGACTACCACGTTGTATCCAGCTTAAAAGAAGCACCCCAGTATGGTGTTCCACAGATAGTCGCTTCTTGGGAAAGAAACGCTGCCTATAAAGATTTTGGTTTCATTTAGGCATATAGAGAATAAGGTGATTTATTGGAATTTGTTGAAGCTAGACGAGTATTTGCTGTAAATGCTTTGCAAAGATAGCATGGATTTAGTTTCAGACAAGAATCTGCAATGACAATTACAATAGACCATAGATAGGTTCGCAACATCTCTTCTGTGAAAATCAAGGAAGTAGGGAGACGAAAAAAAACCCAGTTTTCACCCACTGCGCCCATACAGCCCAGACGTGGAAACGATACTTGTTAAAATGTGTCTTATATACTTATCATGTAATAAAATGCACACTTACTTAGATGATTACATTATTTTAAATGATTTAAATTTGGAAGCAATATTTTATTCAATAGACATGAAGAATAAAATCAAATTTAAACCCTTTTGTAAATATGCGTATTGTTAATCGGCCTAAATTTTCAATCTAATAATGTTTAAGTTACCGATCGTCGATAATTCCATCTTGTTAATTTTTTGTGACTAAACAAGAATTATTTCATTATAAATAAAGTAGCATATCAAAATCTCTCTCCATGAAATTGATTTGCTCTTAGCCACAAGGGATCGTAATCATCAGGATATTACTAACTAGTATAAAGAGAGGAAACGCTGTCAAAATATTTTAAAGTAAAATAGAATAGTACATTGCATTTATTAAATAAATCAAAAACAACTTATAATGAATAAATACATATCTAAATATCTTTACACAAGTCGATTAATAAATACACGAAACTATACAATAAACATCATAATTGTAAAAAGAATCTCGCTAAAATTTGATTTCCCGCCATTCCATCTGTTTTCCCACATTATTTTTATATTTCTCGACATTTTCTACGTCAACATCTTTTATGTACGAGTTCTTACTATTGTTTTAATGAAATCAATGCGAAAAGAGCAAAATCCGTTTAGGATTGAATTAAATGCATCAAACAATCTGAGGTTGACTGTTATGATTAAAGAACGCAGTGCTTCAAACAATTTCGACTGTTATGATTATTGAATTACAAATCAATAATTCTAATGATGTTTAGTCCAATCGGTAGTGAAACGGGTGTAGAAAAAAGTACGAATTTGACTTAAGCTATAATAAGAAAATAATTTTCATGAATATTGAACAAGTGATATTTATTATGTTTCAAACATGAAGTTTGTTTATCTATTTTTATCCTTATCTTTATAATTATTTAACTTTAAAGATGAGGATAATAATCGGCAAAAAAATGATTAAAGCAATTATGAAGCCTCATCTCTAACACGAACTCTAAAATAATAAATAATTAATTTTGTTTATACACAAATAATATATATATATATATATATATATATATATACATATATGGATTATATGTATTTATGGGTTATACATTTAGCAGGCTCCTTCAGTCTTTGACAAACTATGGATACCCACGTGAAATTGTTGTGGCAGGAGGGGCGCAATCTCCAGCCACACCTCTATTGAGAGGACATTGTAAAATACCAGTGGCAAGTGAAGTACAGGACGACAGGAAACAAATGCTGAGATAAGCAGAGATCACATACAGCACCCAGAATTCCCAAATGGTCACCCATCTGGTACTAACCAGGCTCAACGTTGCTTTACTTCGGTGATCTGACAAGAACCGGTTGTCAACGCGATTATCCCGTATATATATTTTATATATGGATTTTGTTTTTTTCTCCGTTCTACAGCATATGTTCTAAATAACCTCCATTTAGCTTTTGTTTTTGTTTTTGGGTCACCCTGTATATGATATATATATATGGATCATATATATATATATATATATATATATATATATGGATTATAGATATCTATACATAGATTATATATATCGATAGATAGATTATATATATATATATATATATACACACATAGATTATATATATCGATAGATAGATTATATATATATATATATAGATTATATATATATATAGATAGATTTTATATATATATACATAATATATGTTTAATTATATGATAATCGTTTTATTTTGTTTACTTTTAAGAGCAAAATAACTTTAATTTCATAGCATCACGAGTAATTTGCATTCAGATATTAGTTTATTTTTGTAATATATGTGACGAATAAAAACATATCTCTCCTTTATGCATATGTGGTTGTGTATGTGATTCAGATGAATAATCACATAAGTTTGTATGATGTTTAAATCCGTTGCATTCTTGCTTGTATAATATACATATTTAAGCTGATAATATAAACTTTACATTTTCAAGTTTGACACACTCAGGTACCAAAAAATCTATATTGAATCAAAACTGGGGATTTTATATCCAAGTTCCGTTAACTAAGTAGAATTAATTGTATTCGATATATAAATAAATATTCAGCTAAATAACGCTGATTGCAGAAAAATGTAATTCTACATTTATAAAGAAGTAAGCGACTGCAACAAATAAATACCATATCAACAACCATAGAAAAATAAAGATTAAAATGTCTATAAGTCTGTCTGCCTCCATTTTTATAAACGAAAAGCTACAGAGCGGCACGAGGCGAGTCTAATTATCGCATTTTTTGAGACCTGTATTTTTATGGTCATTATTTGGTTAAATAGTTTCTAACGAAAACGCTCGGACTAGTTCATGATTTGAACGTCATAATTGTGAAAGGAAATATACACTATTTTAAGGAGCTAGGATAAAACTCAATATGTCGCTCTGTTTGTCTATTTCTATTTTTTTAAAACTTCTCCGAAATAGAAAATCATTATTCGATGCGGGGAGAATCAAAAGACTGCAGTATTTTGTCCACCGTATTTTACTGGTCCTTACTCGTTTAAAATAGTTGCGAACGGAAATGGTCAAAGCAGTTTACGATTAAAAAGCCATTGTTTTTTCTTTCTTTAATTCCCGTTAATTTTTTCAAATGTTACAGTAGGTCTCTGCCGTTTTTACCTGCATACACTCTTCGTTTGTTTGCCCCTTTTTTATTCCTAAAGGTGTAACAGCTACTCTAATGGTATTCAGACGGAAACTGCCGCTTTTAAAGAGTCTGTAACACTGCTGACTGCTCTCTCTACCGACTGACGGACTGACTATTTGAGAATATCCGGAAAATATGCTCGGGTAGGTTTGCGATCATTCCCCTCAATTTTCCGATTAATGTGCATCACATATAATTATGCAGGAGTCGATAGGTCAATACGAAACAGCTGGCTATCTGATGCAATTTAGTTTTTCTCGATGACACGCGATGGCACATATCCTAGGTTTTAGGCGTTGTCAACGGGATAATTGCCCGGTTTTTATGATTTCCTTTATCATCAGTTCAAAAGATATTTAACAATTATTAAAACATTATTATGTCACTTAAATCTCAAAGGGAGTAACAAGACGAATATGATCTCATCACTGCGGTCAAATGGTAAACTCCTTCCGAGTTGACATTTGCCTTTTGTTCTCAATCATAATAACATTCCCCCTTTTTGTGGAAAGGCAAATGTTTTAATAATAATAAAAATATTAAGACCCAATCAAAATAGCCGAGTATCAAACACACGCACGACTCCATCAGCGCGATCAGCTATATTACTCATTGATCAAATCATAATTGGACTGGCCATTAACTCTTTTTTCGTGGAACTATATCTTTAAACTTGTTATAATGGAATGACCTAGTGCCCTTACGTACAATCATATACAGACAATGCATATATAATCTTCAGGGAATAAGAGAGTTTGAAGCCGTCGAGGAAGAAAGACTCTCGACTCATATCTATTTTGTAAATAAAGCTTTGTATTAACTTTAAATGAATGCCATGTGTTAGTATTATCTAAAGAAAGATATATCATTGGACGACGAAAAATGTGCGTTTAATGTTTTGGAGAAATTAGAAAAAAAAAATTTCTTTCAAAGAAGAACTCAAAGTGAACAAAAAAAGATGTAAAACTGAACTAAAGAACGCACATAGTCGGAAGAAAAAGAAAACTATTAAGCCTAAACAAAAGATGGGAATAATGCCTTAAAACTTAAATGATAAAATAATTTAACCAACTGAAAAAAGATTTTCAAATTAATACGACACAAAAAGGCAACAGAAAACACACGGAAAGTATTTTTTCCAAAAGAAAAAAAAAACACGTAATTCAGTCTATTTATTTTCATACTGAAACAAATGAGAAAGAAAAACATTTTTTCTTTGCTAATCCATTTCAAATTTATTTTCTTCCAATAAGAAAAAAATAAAAACGAATAAGTGAGACTGCAAAAAAGGTGTGTACGTGAGCGGTCGCTTTTATTTTCTTCAATTTTTTTCTAAATAATATGTGCCTTTTATATATAAATTCATTAAATTTATTTATCACTTTTATACACTTAATTTTGTTGTTGTTTTATTCCGTGCTTAAAAGTTTAATATGGAACAAATAACTGAACTCACAAACACCAAGAAGTTGGCACTTTAAATACAACAAAACAAACGGAATATGCACAAGAAAAACAAAACATAGTGAATTATTACAAACTATATTAATGATGCACGTAGAAAAAAAATTGCCAGTTTACAACTGAAGGATTTTCAAACTCTCTATCAGAATTTTTGTATGAATCAACAAATGATCTGGCTTTCACACTTTATTTTTGAAGATATGAAAATATTTATTTATTAACTAAACTAAATGGTTGCTTAAAGATGATAACTATCCGCACTCTATAATCTAGAACAGGTTTTCAAAGTTGTATCGGGAAACTTATTTATCACAGATTGATTTTTCAGAGGAATATTTGCAGGTCAAATTCCAAGAAGATTGTTCAAAATACCATGACTATAAATACGCATAAAATTTATTCCAACAAATTTTGGATCACATATTAACAGGCCTAGATTGTGCAATGGCTTACTTAGACAACATTCTCATTAGAAGCAAGAATGTTGACGAACAAAAATCTATATTCCTGAGGTATTCTAGAGAAGATCAAACTAGGGATTCAAAGTGGCTCTCGAAAAATGTGAATTTGGTACGGACAAATTGAATATTTAGGACAAATAATTGATCGGAAATGTAGATGACCTAACTCAAATAGGACGGAATCAATTAGAGACATTCCTAGACCGGACAATGTAGTTAATTTACAGTCATTTCTTGGTCTAGCGAACTAATATAATTCTCATATCTCAAATATGCATGCATTAAGAACACCGCTGAATGAATTATTGAAAAAGAATTAAAAAAATTGGCACAGGACAAAAGAATGCGAGGAACCATTTAAAAAATTGTTTGTTATTGGATCTAGTTTTGGTACATTACGATCAGAAGAAGGAATTAATTGTAACAGCAGATAGGGACGAATGTAGAAATAAATTAACGTCAGATGTAGAAAATAGTTCTTCAAATGGTGTACGCTATGGAGAAATTAATACGTCCATCCATGGAAGATCATTTGTTTTGTAAACGGACCATAAACCATTACCGTCGATTTTTGGTTAAAAAAAATATTCCTACAAATACCGCGAACGGATTGCAGCGATGGGGCATCATTTTGCACAACTACAATTTTATAATGCACACTTAACATCTAAAAAAATTACACACTGTCCAGATTTATTCTAAGTAAAACGGTCTTGCTCGAAGAAACAGTTATTGTTAGAGAACTACCTGTAACGCTCGAAGAAATAAGGAGGTACTGGGGCTCCAGTAAAGCGATAACGTTAAGAGTAAAGCCTTAAAGGAAGTAATCCGAATTAAATCAGGAACGCTAACAGTGATATGGAGGTGAAGTATACTAATTCTTAGAAATAAAATTTCTAGAAAAACTTTAAGTAAAAAGTTAAAAACAACATGTGTCAAACAGAAGTCTCAGAAGTCAAGGGAAATCCGGTCATAATAATAAAATAATATTCAAAATTAATCTCTGCATGTTGTCTGTATGGTAGAAATGTCTCTTCTATTTATAAATCATTCGAATATATATATATATATATATATATATATATATATATACACGAACATACACACACACACACACACACATATATATATATATATATATATATATATATATATATATATATATATATATACTAGCAAAAGAACCCGTCGTTTACTGGGTTCAAAAACAGCCTACGGAAAATGGACTCTGATTTATGAAAGTATGATACGTTATGAAAAGGAAGGGTGGTATATTGATAGCTTCTAATTTGGGAGTATCAAAACCAAAGCAATATATGATGAAAGTAAAAATAAAATAGATGCACCCCATAATGTATTATACCATACCTGTTCACACTGAAACACTTATCACAATGTTCTGTGGATCTATATTAAAAAAAAAAACTTGTTAACCTTTGTGACATATTTCCATTCTATGGGGGTCAGGCGACAGCGAACACCCCATAATGTTATTAAACCATATTTCTTCAACCTTAAACATAATTATCAAAGTATACTTACGCAGATAGATATGAAAAGTCCTTATTAAATTGTGTGCCTATTTCCATTCTATGGAGGCCAGGCGCGAACGCAGACCCCACAATCTTTTTTATACCATCCCTATTTAAGTTAACACATACTTATCAAGGTATTATTATGTACATCTATATAAAAACACTTATGAACGTTTTTTTTTAATTTTTAAATGTTTTATTTCATTACTTTGTGGACCAGACGCGTACTCAGACTCCACAATTTTAATGAATCATCATTATGCCAGATCATACATACCCATTCCTGTGTCTCGATACATCTTCTATCATTATATGTGATCAGTTTTCTATAATAGTCAACCATATAGGAGCCTATTTGTGACAGACGTTCAGCTTTATATATATATATATATATATATATATATATATATATATATATATATATATATATATATATCAGAGGCCAAAACTAAGGGACAACATTTTAAAACCTAATATTTGTTCGAAATAACAATTGTGAAAGCTGACATTTTGACAACTGGTAGCCGTTATCATCCATAACAACATACTAAAATTTGAATTATTTGCAAATGATACAAAATAATTAGAACAATTGTTTTTCAAAATAGAAACGTCAGAAAGTAAGGGACAAAATTGAGAAAAACATGTAAACAGTATGCTATATTTCAATTTTTTGATTTACTTTAAAGAATAATCTTACTTAGTCATTTGTAAACGTTGCATCAGACGGCACGATTGCGAACCGCCAAAAACTTTATTACTGTGTGAGACAAGCTATTGTGTAGCAACACAAGTAAAAGCCCACAATTTGAAAGATTCCGGAGAAAGTGAAACTCCCAAAGTGTGTTGTAGGCAGGGTTGTTGAATCCTACTAAGATACTGGCAAAATAGTTAGTGCTTATAAATCCGGCAGACTCCGCAAAACTTCGACAAGAAAAGATCGAATAATGCAGTGTGTATCATTAAACGACAGTTTTATCTTGCACATAAATTAAAACCGTTATGAAAAGTACCTCATGTTTTAATGTGTCCAGACAGACTGTTTCTAGACGACTGCAACAAATGAGGCTATTTAATCGAACCCCAGGGAAGATACCACTTGTTAGTTCAAAGAATAAGAAGGAGAGACTAGAGTCTGTAAACAAGTATGTAATTTGGACATCTAAAAATTAGGCACAGGTAGTTTTCAGTGATGAAAGCAAGTTTTATTTATATGGAAATGATGGTAAATCAATATAAAGAGACTTATTGGTGAAAGATTAAGTGCAAAGTGGACTAAGAAAACTGTCAGATTTGGGGTGGAAGCCTCATGATATTTGGAATGTTTTCTAGCAAAGGTACAACGCCTCTTGTCTGGTTACAAATTCGTGTAAAAACATTGTTCAAGATCGTGTTGTTCAAATCATACAGAATTCAGGTTTCGATAGGGCTACCTTTATGCAAAATAATGCCCCATGTCAAAGGGCAAAGTTATAATGAGTTACCTTAACGAGCAAGATTTCGAAATTATTGATTGGCCACTGCAAAGTCCTGACTTAAATCCAATAGAAAATCTTTGGAAAAACTTAGGAGAGAAAGTTATGGAAAGAAATTCCACTAACATGGAGGATTGAACTTTCAAGTAGAATGGTCTAAAATTAGTAACGAGTATTATTAAGAAGTGATTCGTTATTTTACTCGAACATATGCAGCTGTCATTGAGAACAATGGCTAATTTACTAAATATTGATTTTACATGTATTTCCATAGTTTTTTCTTAATTTTGTCCCTTTCTTTCGGATGTTCCTATTTTGAAATTTTTCTATCCTTTACATGGATAAATGATTACAATTTTGGTAAGTTATGATGGATGATAACGACTACCAGTCGTCAAAATTTCAGCTTTTCACAGTTTTCGTGTTATTTCTAAGAAATATTAGGTTTAAGATGTTGTCTTTTAGTTTTGGACGCTACTATATATATATATATATATATATATATATATATATATATATATATATATATATATAGGTGCATGTTTTAATTCAAACATCCATTGTTATTAAACACAGCGTGTCTTTGTAAATTTATTGTTGTTAATATTTACTAATTTATATGGTCAACTTATAGCTTCTCTATATCTCAGTCCCTATCAAAAATTGTTACGTTTCCAACCAGTTTCCCTGACCAGGAAGAACAACACACATCACTTCTAGATCTGTTTTTGACCACAGTTCCCGATGATCGTATAACGAATGCCGAGAGCCCACTAGGGAACGCTGACCATGCAGTGATAATGGTTGAAATCGCCCTACACTCTAGACCCAAAACTGAAGAGCCAGTGCTCAAAACAACGAGATATTATAAAAAGGCTGACTGGGAAGCAATCAGAGATCTTATCAGTGATACCTCATGCGGAAATATTTTTCTTTTCCTGCTGAACAGTGCGCAAATGAGATCACCGAATGGTTCACAACTGCAATCGGAGCGCATGTTCCCATGTGAAAATTTTAGCAAGCCCCACTCTCCCCAATGGTTAACTTCGACTGGCGTTACTGCTGTTGCTCAAAGACAGAATGCATGCCGCAGATTTAACCGACATAAGTCCAGTTTAAGCAGACATAGAAGCTAGAAGTAATTTTAAGAAAGAAATAGCGACAGCTAAGAGAGAATTTACGGAAACCACTAAAAAACGCATTGAAGCACAAAAACTAGGCACTCTTGACTTCTGAAAAATCTACAACAGTGTAGTAAATAATGAGTAATCAACAATTCCCCCACTAATCAACAATCACGAGGTTGTTTGCTCAGCAACCGAGAAGGCTAACATGCTTGCCAGTCGGTTTGTCTCGAACTCCACACCGGATCCCTCCAACCACCACCTACCTGAATTTCCTATGCGGACAGACGCCACGCTAGACGATCTGAAAATCACCCCTGCTCAGTTGCATTCTATCATAAAAAACCTTGATCCTTCAAAAGCATGTGAACCCGATCTTTTCCCAGCTGTGCTATTTAAAATGTGCGCTGCAGAAGTAACTCTAGTTCTCTCCAAACTCTAAAACAAATGCCTTAATGAATCTTGCTTTCCGGGCTGTTGGAAAACTGCTTCTCTTGTACCAGTATTCAAGAATTCTGGTGAAAGAACTCACCCATTAAATTATCGCCCCATTAGCCTCCTACCACTTTTTGGCAAAATATTTGAGACCTTAATTAACCATGCTCTAGTCCATCACCTTACAGATGCTTAACTTCTGACTGACAAACAATATGGATTTAGACAAACCCGTTATATAGCAGACATCCTAACTGTAATCTCTGAACGTATATACCATTCACTGGACAAAGCGGGGGAGGGCAGAACGGTAGCTCTAAATATATCTAAGGCTTTTGAAAGGGTATGGCATGAGGGTCTCCTCAGGAAAATGAGATCATACGGTATCACTGGTAGAATACTTAGTATAATTAAATCCTTCTTAGATAAGAGAAAAATCCAGGTTGTCCTCGACGGGCCTAAATCGAAACAACATGATATCAATGCGAGAGTTCCCTAGGGGTCTATCCTTGGACCTCTATTGTTCCTGATAGTCATAAATTACCTCCCCGACAAAACTGCCTCTGAGATGGGTATATATGCTGATGACACCACACTCTATAACAGACACGACAGGAAAACAAATGAACACATATCTAAAGAAATGGCAGAAACACTAGAGGATGACCTCCAATCTGTGGTGGAATGGGGACAAAAAGGGATGGTCACGTTCAATGCCGCCAAGACTAAACTAGTTTCATTCAATAATTACAAGAAACCCTCTCTACCACCTATAGCAATGGCCAACGACTCTTTATCTGAGAGTACATCTTTCAAACTCCTTGGCCTTACGTTCACAGGAAACATGAGTTGGAACAATTACATTGAAGGCATCGCCAGAGCCGCTGCAAGGAAGGTTGGCTCTCTCTACTGTGCTAGAAAATGTAAGTATGGGTTTATGGAGATCATTAATGTAGATCAGGAAGAGAGTTGGGCTCAGGATAACCACTTAAGGGACTCCTGCATTAATACTGTAAGCTTCTGAATCCTGCCCATCAACTACTACTATTATGAGCCTATCAGAGAGAAATGATTTAATAAATGAGAATACATTTCACGCCATACCTAAGCTGGAAATCTTGTGAAGCAGACATTTATGCCACACTCTATCAAAGGCTTATTATATGTCAAGAGCAATTGGCCTAGAAAGGGCGCCTTTCTTGAGATATTCATTATCCTATAAGATATAGAAATTAACACATCTGTTGTAGATCTAGCAGATAGGCAGCCATATTGCATCCCACTAAGAAGGTTATTTCAGCTGAGGAGGTGTACTTCTTCTTTGTTCAATATAAATTAAAACAACTTACTAACCTTAATTCTTTAATGCAGGGCATACTGATGTTATTTTCCTGGATGTAAGGAAGCAATTCTCCTTAAGACAACGCTTAAACAGTTTTGCAAGTATGGGAGCAAGTTCTGGTTGAAGCTTTTCCAACACTATAATTAGAATGCTTTACTGAAATCAAGGTTCTATATTAGCTTGAAGAAATCACGCACAGATACTTGTATGTCGCGTAGTGTGTTGCCTGTTATAAGAAGAAATAGGGACGGGCGATGGCCTTGTTCACATAGGCTAGAATTAGCTTCAAAGTACTTGGCAAATATTTTGGCTTTATCTGATGCTGACGAGATGACCTCAGATCAATTGATGATGGATGGGATAGAACAAACGCTTCTGTTCATGATCCTGTTCGCTATTTGCCAAAAACTGGTAGGCACCAAGCCGCCGCTCAGCTACTTCGGATTTAACGGACTGGGCATATAATTCCCTTGCACTTTTTAATTTTTCTTTTACAGTGGTTGGTGACGGTCCCAAAAGCAGCTTTAGTCTCAGTGCATCTATTACGTTAGTAACTATGGGAAAAGTGATTTCTGTGCGCAATGGCAGCAACACATTCTGGGGACAACCGTGGTTGGCTGTTGGATTATTGCTGTAATTTTTTGGAGGGTATAAAACGATCTATACCTACATATAATCATTCCGTCAAGCCTAATATTATTAAGGACACATTATTTTTAAACATATAACGCAGAGGTAGATCAGATATAAATGTACGGAAGCTATCCCAGTCAACAATAGAGTATCGATATACTGTGCGACGAAGAAGTACGTCTTAGGACTTATTACATGTCATTTTTATCTTAACTGATACAACCGAGTGGTCGGAAGATCACACAGGAGACAGAACAGAAGATCAGCATAGCTCAGGGCAAGTTGTGAGAAAAAAGTTTACAAGTCTTGCATACTGATCGTTCATACCGGGCACATGAGGATGGACAGACGGACGTGGTCAATTTTCTCAGATATTCTCTTAAAGATAGTAAGTCCGCTGTTGTGGGACGGATAGAGAGTAAATATAAATGCGGTGGTGACGTCCCTCCAACATGGAAAACCATCTTTAATGTAGGCGCATATGACATCCCATTGGCGATCTTGGTGGTCAGATCTGGATGTTAAGTTAGAGTATCCTTTAATTATGAACTCATCTAGGGAAATCGTCGGTCCAATGTTAGTTTCACTTTTAATGTATTCATTTCAGAATTATTGTATCTAATTCGCAATTCTTAAGTAACTTGTGGACACTTAAAAACAAGCAGGCCGGGACTTAATTCCCTTTCCCTCTTCTTGTCTTCGTCCTTCTCTTGGTTTAGATCCATATTGGCCTCGCATAGATGCTTCTACAGTTGGTCTTTGAATCTAAGTAGCGGCGATCTCAGGGTCGATTTTCTACATTTAATTGAGTGAAGAGCGCTCGTTTCACCAGTTTAGTGTCCTCCGTGCGAGCCATATAGCCAACCCATCTTTGTCGGTGTTTCATGATCAAAGTCTCGATGGTCGTTACGTTGGGTACCCTCGAGGACAGTTATCTTGGATACATAAGTGTTCCACATAATCCGCATGATGGTTAGCAGATATTTTCTGGTGGAGCTGTTCTAGTTTTTAAGGTATTTACTGAAGATGGCCAAGGTCTCGCACGGATATAATAGGGTGGAGACAAGTACGGCGTTGTATACCATCAACTTTGTCTGGATGGTTAAATGCTTGTTGTTGAAGGCCCTGGGAGCAGTCTTCGAAAAGCGGTGTGACCTGCCTGAAGCCGTTTTTCTATATCTTTCGGGCAGTTTGCTTGAGTAAAGGAATGCTGCCCAGCTATGGCTAGTGCTTGATGTATTCTATGGTGGTGTAATCCATGGTACTGTTGAAGTCTTGCACAGCTTCCCCTGGTGGTTGTTGTTCCAGTATTTTAGGCTTGTTCTTGTTAACTCGTAGGCCAAAAGACGAGTACGCGGCGTGAAAATTGTCCACAAACTGCTGAAGTTCATCTGGGTATTGGTCCACGGTGTGGTTGTCGTCTGCATATTGCAATTCTATCACTTTAATAGTGTTGGTCACTCCACTTGATTTTAATCTGGCCAGTTTGAAGATTCCTCAATCAACCCTGAACTTGATATCTATCGCCGGGTTGTTTTGGGGGGCTTCGAATATCATCAGGGAGAACAGGTTAAGTGCTGTTTTAGCCCGCAAGTGATCGAAAGGTGCTCTGACATGTTCCTTTGGTGGATCACTGTAACTGAAATCTCGTCGTCCAGGGCGTTGATAATGCCCACAAATGGGTTAGCAACTCCAAACCAATCCAGGACTAACCACGTTGCTGTTATTGGAACACTGTCGTTCGCTTTCCCAAGGTCGTAGAATATTAAGAATTTATGTTTTTGCTGTGATCCAGGAAACATATCTTCGGCTACGTCCTGTGGTCTCTTAAATTCTATACAGGCCAGAATCTTCCCTGCTGTTGATAGTAGCGATATCCCTCTATAATTACCAGCTTCTCTTTTATCTCCCTTTTTGAAGATTGTAAAAAGGGGAGCATCTTTCTAGTAATTTGGGACCTGTCTTTCCTCCCATTATTTTAATATAAGAGAAGAGACGTGTCTTACTAGGGAGACCCTCTTATGTGAAGAGTTCTGTAGAGATTTTGTCTGGTTCGGCAGCTTTCCATTTGTTTTAGTGCTACATTAAACTCTTCCGACGTTGGTGGAAGAGACATTCATGGACGGAGTTGATGTTGTGACACGTTACTGAAGAAGTCCTGATGGGCTAAGTAGTGTCTATTGAAAGGATGTTGGCGTGCCCAACTCATCTTTTCATCGGTTTCTTCTTTCAGGATTGCGTTGGTTGCTGGCATGAGACTCCCTGCAGTAGATCGTTTTTGTCCAATTTTTTCATAAGACTGAGTATACTAAGCTTTTTTAGTGGATATTCGAGCTTAAGGAAATAGAAAAGTAAATTTGTATCACGCGGGGTTGAATTAGTATTGTTTTAATCAGTTGACGAAGGATTGATTAGCGTTACCAAAGAAGGTCAAATTGCACTAAATACTTTGTAAAGCAAACAAAAAGTAGCAAAAATAAAAAAATATATTGTAACTTATATAGCATACTTTGGGATCATTTCCTGTATAAGCATGATAAGGCAGCGGGCACGAGTGACTATTACGAGTAGATATACTTGATCTAATAAGAAAGAAAAGCAACAGGCATGTTTATTTGGGGCAACTAAAATGACGAAATGTGCTTTTCCGAATTAATAAAAAAATAGATTGAAAATGCACATAAACAATTTATATTTTACAGGCATGAGAGAAAATAACATTCAATGATTTATTTTTTATATTCTTTTATTATTAGTTTTGTTCACCGTAATACCAGAAATCTGAAACAAGATAATGAGAAAGGCAGAAATAAAGGGGATGGATCTTATAGCCAATGAGAAGAAGCTAGTAGAGTGAGAAAAGTTATATTGCCTTATAGCATGTCTTTTATTGTAGACTGATTATATGTAAACACATTGAGAGACATATACTAGAGAAATGCACGCAATATTATAATTGCAATTTATGTGAGCGTTATGATCTTTTCCTTTGATTTCTTTTTTCAGTTATTTTTGTCACAAAACATTCGCAGTAGAAAGAGAAATAGAACAATTAATAAAAAGCGAATTAATGACAAAATATACAAAAATGGGAATACTGATAAAAGATAAAATGATTAATAAAATTGTTCTAAATAGGCTCATGTATAGTAATAAAAACTGATCACTTATAAAATATTAAAGCACAGTTCTCCGGTTGATGTGGAGTTCATTGTAATTTTATGTTGCGTTTATTGCCATATGATCCAAGGAAATCAATAGGCGCAACACAATATAACAGAATAAGTTTCAATAAAAAAGAAAAAATGGCTGGTGTTAAACTCCTGACAATAAAATTGTAAATATCAGACGTTGCGAGTTAGCACAGTAATCAAATTTGATTAACTGCAGTAAAACCGTTGATTCTTTCCATATGAATTCTTTTGAGGCAAACAAAATGTGATAGTGTCTATGCACCTTGGATTTAATTCAGGAAATTTATCCATAGATATTGTTTTAAATAAGAAGTGACTATGTGAATAATATTTGAAGCTGAGAAACTTCTTTTGGCAAATAATTGGTTTATTATTCTACCGGATAAAATCGTAGACTTGGCTGTATAAATGTGGAGATGGGTGTTGCGAAGACTAATGTGATTAGAGATAATTTCATATAAAGTACCAGGAATTTCCTAAGTATGCCGACACTTACTAGTGTGACGCGATACTGAACAGATGTATGCAATATATGTTAAGAAACAAAACTATTCAATACGCTATAGTTTCCCCGCCTTTATCTGGTAAAAATGTTGTTCGCATAATATATTTTAAGTAAGAAATAAAGCAACTTAATAGTTTGGATCTAGTTACATGAGTTTTGCCAGTCCTTAATAAAGCCTACATTATTATGACCATCAAGCGGGAAGTAAAATCCTTGTATAGAACTACATATAAATGGAAGTGAATAGGCTGAGATATTAGAATGAATGCATAAATATATATATATATGTGTTTGTTATATATATATATATATATATATATATATATATATATAGAGAGAGAGAGAGAGATAAAACTGTTAACATACCTATAATATACCTTTATATGCTTGATTATTAATGATATTAATGCCATTCTTGACATTACTATTTTTGCGTGAATTTTACGGAACTGCTTCAGACAACTATTTATTTATATTGTTTTCAGCATTCTAAATTCGGAGTTAAACTCATAGGAAATTCTTAAAGAGTCAACAAAGTGTATTATATGATTAAATTATTGAACAGTGAGCAACTATTCATCATTATCTTGAAAAATAAGTCAACAAATTGTTTTTTACAGATGAGTAAAAATCGCACTTTACGAACAGTCATGGCTGACAAATGTAGTGTTATAGAGTGAATTTAAATGGTTTATACATATACGGTTGCGTGTTTTAAAACTAGCAAATCTTAATAAGAAATGACTCTGAAAGTAATAATTACGATGTTTCTCCTCTCGTTCAAGAGCAATGAATTCCTATTTCGTTATCCAAAATTCAGAAATATACAATTTTGATAATTGACAAGACGAAAATAGGAAATATATTTTTTGGCCAACGCACTGAAAAGGTGCTCATAAAGTTCACTTGTATATGCAAACACAAAAATGCCCCTGTTGCACAAAGTCGTTTCATACGAAATTATCTCAGTGTATAATGAGTATTCTTCTTCTAATGTTTATAGCTTTTAGTAATAATTCTTCATGAATATCTAACTGTTTCATTGTAGTTCAATATGAATGGATTAGAATGGTGAATAATTTTTATTTTCATGATGGCGTGTCATCAGCCTATTTTATTGAAAATACCTAGCTTCATTTACATATACTCACTTTTAAATTACATATACTCAGACCACAAGAAAATATGTTTTCTAAAGCAATATAAAAAGCATTGTCCTATTTTTATATTGAATTTTTGTTTCATTAAGATTCCGATTCTTTTAAAATATCTAAATGTTAAGCTATAACGTTGTTACATTATTAGGTCGTGGAGTTTACCATAAACATATCCTTTAACACGTGCATATATTTACGCTTCCGTTGCGTGGGGTTTATCTATAGATTTTATTTTATTGTGTGTGTTTCTAAACGAATCAATATATTTCATTACATGATTAATACTTACAATAGAAAATAAAGTTTTAAACGAAGACACATAAATAAAAGTAAATATTGATTTGGAATCAGAAAATAGACACAAACATTTCCTAATCTTATACCGATCCGATTATACCAGAATGTTTATCTTCCGATCCCGAATTTTGATTGAAAACCCCCTTATACTAGTATATATATATATATATATATATATATATATATATATATATATATATATACACATAATTGGTTTTATTTTTTGGGAATGAGAAATCCAACAGAGTTCCTAATTACAAGGAAAATCGGAAATTAAGAGCGTAGCTGAATCTGAAAAGAGTTTGATATGGGTAACTAAAACGGCCCCTTATTATCGGGAATGAAACCGACGGTACTGAGGACTTATCTAAACTTTCAATAAACCAAACATATATATATACATACATATATATAATATATATATATATATATATATATATATATATATATATATATATGCATGCGCGCGTGTCTGGATTACAATATATGTAGATCTTTGTGTCAAGCTTTAATCGCAATCTTTCAGATCTATTCACGTGCAGATGAAGCTAATCCATTTGATCTAGTATCAGCGAAGTCTCAGGTTTTTTGATTCATGATTTCCGTTGTCGTTCTCTTTCGTCATGGTGATAATGCTATTCTAGAAATAGAACACAGACAATATAGTCTCGTCAATATTTTAAATGTCTCATCTCGAAATAATTTATTTTCTCTTGTCTATATTTTATTTACCACATTTAAATTTAACTGTTTCGTAAATTAGTTTCTACATATATATATATATATATTTATACCCATTTCCAAACAGATATAAATATTGAAGTATTTATATACATGTAGCTATCTATCTGTTTCAATGACTTCCTCTGGTTCTTTGTACATATATCTAAATTACTTACGATTATATGTTCATGGATATGCTTGTGAATGTATTTTCTTCTTCATAATTTCGTTATACCTGTTTCTATATAGAGGAAAATATAAATCAAATAATATCCCGAGAAATAGAGTGAAACATATTGAGTTGCAATCTACGATTTTGTTTATATTTTCTCCGTGCTGGCTGCTGTTTGAACGTATTTTAAAAAATGTATTATGTAAACAGATATTATTTAAAAATTGTAAATTTATAGGAATGTATATACTGCTATATTATAGGTAGTATAATGTGATACCTACTTGTTTTAATTGGTAAAGTTCATATCCTGTTTAATTTCATTTGTGCTTTTTGCTATATCGGATGTTTAAATCCAGTTTGTAAATTAATTAAAGATTCTGCTTGACTGAATTTTTATGTAAAATAAAACACTGCGCCCATTATGATTATTTATTAATTGGTTATATTAGCATTGCATTTGGAACGCTTTACAACGCTTACAGGTCTACTATATTCAATGTTGCTAGATATAAGAGGTTCTCTAGTTCGTAAACCGGTTTGTACTCAATGTTTTAAGTAGCCAGGCTCGGATATGACTTGGAAAGTTATAAACATGCCGCGACCGCGTTGATAAAGACAAACATGTCCATCGAGTACAGTTAAATACGGTCAGTAGAAATGCAATAATGAACAATAGTTTAGTTAAGCTCGTTAGATACATTAGGATAGTGAACCAGAGGGGCTGAAGAGGGGACACACTCTCAGCAGAATTCGGGGTACTCTCAATATCATTCCAATAAACATCAATTTTCTCTGTCGTGGCGATTGGCGCAACGTGTGCTCCTCCTTAAAAACAGACCCTACTTATATATATATATATATATATATATATATATATATATATATACATATATATATATGTATATATATATATTTATATATATATTTATATATATATGCATATATATATGTATATATATGTGTGTGCATATAGAACAAATTTGTGGATGTATATATATGTATGTATATATATATATACATACATATATATACATACATATATACACACATATATATATATACATACATATATATATACATACATATATATACATACATACTAGCAGGCTGTCTAGCGTTACCCAGGGAATCTACTTTCATCTTTGCCTCCATATATAACGTCATACGAGACATCATACATGGCGTCATATATAAGGTATATGCCATAACGTCGTCGTAAACACACAAAAAAGACAGGAATACGTATCTATAATATATATATATATATCCCTGTGTTTATATACATACATATACACACATATATATATGTATGTATATATATATATATATATATATAATCAATATGATTATCTATAAATGAATCTCTATATTTGTACATTAAGATTTCTAGCTGTCTATCTAAGTTTTTATATTTTTGATTTACTCCATCTAAAGTTTTATTGCTGTCTATCCCTCTCATTTTTTTATGTCTCCTATTATCTCGTTTAGCAATAATGTCTGACAAAATAATGAATGCATCTTTAATTTTCATATTCGCACCAAGCAACTCATGAATATATTCCATGCAAATGGGAGTGCCAGTTAATGAAGTCATGAATAGAAAACATTGATTGTTTGTGTGGAGAAAATATTGATACCCCCGGCACTTTGTCTTTGTGTTTGCAGACAATTATAGAATCAGGAAGACAGTTTTTATTCTTTGACTAATATTTCCTTTGTTTGTGGTTTTCACGGATACAACGAATAATAAAATAACTATGCACAATTTTATAAACAAACGGTATAAGAAAATACCAGATTCCTATGTAAAACTCAGATTATTTATTTTCCCAACAATTAAAAGCTCAGTAAAATTCAATTTGAAACAGGGCTAAGGTGGAATATTACAAGATTTACTTGGCAATGTGCCTCAACTTTGCTTATTTTATCGCACGTAAATAGAATCACATAAGCACATATCTTAACACTATTTTTCTGTAAGAAAGTTGAGTTGTTCCTATAGTGTAAATTTCACGATAACATATCTATTATAAAAAAGTGGGTTTAAAACTCCCAGAATTCATATAAAAATTATCCACGAGGCTCTATTGAGTCTTAGATAACATATATAAATAGTATGAATTGCCAGACATTATTATGTTGAAAGTTCACTCATTTGTTAGGGTGTTAGTATGCATACAATTGCGAATTTCTTAAGAATCCCACCTGGTCATTCTTTACAAAACAGAAGTCATATAACTGAAATAAATTGTTCTATTTAGAATGGCATGCATAGTTCTAAATTCGGGAGAGACGTACCCTGGATCGACAAGATAAAGTAACAAATACCCTGGATATCTTAGCACTAAGTGAACCTAACCTACACTCCTCTATCCCCTCTAACCACTTTAACATGTTTGGATACCTCCCACTCTGCCGTAAGGACTCTGACAGACACATGCACGGACTTGGAGTTTACATTCGTAATACCCTCCTCCTGACTAGAGAATCAAACCTAGAAACAGATGATCAAGCCGTTATGTGCTTTAGACTAAACATGCAACACAATATTAGCTACTATTATTTTCTCTACCGCTCTCCCTCGACTAAAGACTGCACCATAATAAACAAAGTCTCTAACAGCATAGACACGGCACTGTCCCTCGAAACTAGCGCACAAATACATGTATTTGGTGACTTTAATGTCCACCACAAAAACTGGCTTGGATTCTCTACTTACACAGATGCAGCGGGCAGCACAACTCATAGCTTTACTATATCTCACTCCCTATCAGAAATTGTTACGTTTCCAACAGTTTCCCTGACCAGGAAGAACAACACGCATCACTTCTAGATCTGTTTTTGACCACAGTTCCCGATGACTGCATAACGAAGGCCCACAGTCCACTCAGGAATGCTGATCATACAGTGATAATGGTTGAAATCGCCCTACACTCTAGAGCCAAAACTGAAGAGTCAGTGCTCAAAACAACGAGATATTATAAAACGGGTGACTGGGAAGCCATCAGGAAACTAATCAGAGATACCCCATGGAGAAATATTTTTCTCTCCCTGCTGAACAGTGTGCAAACGAGACCATTGACTTGTTCAAAACTGCAATCGAAGCGCATGTTCCCATGCGGAAATTTTATAGTAAACCCACTTTCCCCAATGGTTTACGTCGACTTGCGCAACTGCCATTGCTCAAAAGCAGCAGGAATACCGTAGGTTTAACCGACATAAGTCCAGTTCAAACAGACTGAAGTATATAGAAGCTAGAAATAACGTTACGAAAGAAATAGCGACAGCTAAGACAGAATTTAAGGACACCACTAAAAAGCGCATCGACCCACAAAAACTAGGAACTCATACCTTCTGTAAAATCTACAACAGTGTAGTAAATAATGCGCAATCAACAATTCCCCCACTAATCAACAATCACAAGGTTGTCTCCTCAGCAACCGACAAGGCTAACATGCTTGCCAGACGGTTTGCCTTAAACTCCACACTGGACCCTTCCAACCACCCTCTACCTGACTTTCCTTTTCGGACAGACGCCACGCTAGACGATCTGAAAATCACCTCTGCTCAGTTGCATGCTATCATAAAAAACCTTGATACTTCAAAAGCATGTGGATCCGATCTCATCCCAGCTGTGCTATTAAAAAAGTGCTCAGCCGAAGTAGCTCCAGTTCTCTCCAAATCTACAACAAATGCCTTAATGAAGCTTGCTTTCCGGTCTGTTGGAAATCTGCTTCTGTAGTACCAGTATTCAAGAATTCAGGCGAAAAGACTGACCCATTAAATTATCGCCCCATTAGTCTCCTACCACTTTTTGACAAAATATTTGAGACCTTAATTAACCATGCTCTAGTCCATCACCTTACAGACGCTAAACTTCTGACTGACCAACAATATGAATTTAGACAAGCCCGTTCCACAGCAGACATCCTAACTGTAATCTCTGAACGTATATACCATTCACTGGACAAAGCGGGGGAGGGCAGCGCGGTAGCTCTATATATATCTAAGGCTTTTGACAGGGTATGGCATGAGTGTCTCCTCAGGAAAATCAGATCATACGGTATCACTGGTAGAATACTTAGTATAATTAAATCCTTCTTAGATAAGAGAAAAATCCAGGTTTTCCTCGACGGTCGTACATCTAAACAATATGATATAAATGCGGGGGTGGCCCAGGGTTGTATCTTTGGACCACTATTGTTCCTGATATTCATAAATTACCTCCCCGACAAAATTGCCTCTGAGATGGGTATATAAGCTGATGAAACACTAAAGGAAGACCGCCAATCTGTGGTGGAATGGGGACAAAAGTGGTTGGTTGCGTTCAATGCTGCCAAGACTAAACTAGTTTCATTCAATAATTACAAGAAACCCTCTCTACCACCTATAGCAAAGGCCAACGACTCTTTATCTGAGAGTACATATTTAAAACTCCTAGGCCTACCGTTCACAGGAAACATGAGTTGGAACAATTACATTGAAGGCATTGTCAGGGCCGCTGCAAAAAAGGTGGGCTCTCTCTACCGTGCTAGACAACTACTCACACCCGAAAGTATCCTGTACCTCTATAAGGCCACCATTCGCCCATGTATGGAGTATTGCTGTCACATCTGGGCTGGTGCATCTGCTACTAGTCTCTCGCTCCTTGACAAGGTTCAAAAGAGAGTCGCAAACCTGATAGACCCTGAACTGACATCTAAGCTTCAGCCTCTGTCCCATCGACGAAATAGTGCACCCCTCTGCCTTTTCTACAAGTATTTTAGTGGTGAATGCTCTGACAAACTGCAATCACTTGTGCTCCCACGACATGAGCCCCCTTGACAAACCCGACAGGCTGCTAAATCCCACCCCCACACTGTAGATATCCCTAGATGTAAAAGTTCTTTTTACTCCAATAGTTTCTTCCCCAGAACCGCTAGACTCTAGAATTCTATTCCAGGTTCCTGCGTCCCCAACAGTACCGACGTGCAGAAGTTCAAGTGTAACGTGAACCGACATCTTGCTGCCCAAATCCCTACATAGTTCCCCAGTAGTTGTTGCTCCTGCTAGTAGCCCCGTACACGAAAGTTGCAATTTGCCTTGTTTGGGGTGAAAATGTAATAAAATAAAAAAATATACACCTAATGACGTTAAATGATTACATTTGCTGAAATATTATGCGAGAAATGGTCACACTGAGAGCAATCCTCTGAATAATTCAGGTATTGCACATGTTAACTTGCCAGATTTAGGACACATACGTAATAAATTGATTTGTCTGTCCAAGTCTTTATATATGAGCTGCGTATAAAAACATAGGTAAGTGTGGGTGCATTAAGTAGTTATAACTAAGAACAAAACAAGGTAAGTGTTTGCATTATTATCCAACAAAATACAGTAGCATGGTCTTGTCTCCGTCATACTTACACCGTTTATTCCCCATCACGGCATTGCGCAAGCTAATATCGCTATGAGAACCTCCATAGTTTCTATTGAGGAATTATAGCATACTACTGAATTACTCTTTTTATTCATGTTATTTTACTGTTTGATATATTTTTTTTTTAGTTTTCACAAACTCTAAGTAGCCATGAATGAATCGGTTTAAAATTCTGAATATTTAAAATAACACCGGATGGCTAGTTATATATAGAATGCGATAATAATCTGCCTTGTAGAATCAAACATTTTCAGAATGTGAACTAAAGGGGGAAAACGTGCATTTATTTTAAATATCTAATTCTTTAAAATGCTCCGGCTATTTATTACTTAAAATCTATCAAGAAGATAATAAGGTAGCGGAAACTCGTAGATATCCTTAGTTATTCACAATAGTTCTAAGGCCCCTAAAATTCGTACTAGAATAGTACGCAATAATCCCTGGCAGAGTAACTGGTAAACTGCAATTGAAAACGTTACATTTCTGAAGGTTCAAACGTAAGTGCTGGTGACACTTAAAATTCAGTTGCGAATTACTTAGAACTTCGACCCAATAATTATTGTCGGAACATGAGCATGTAAACCCCTGCTTTAAATAAAAGGTTCCGGTTAAAATCCTGTGCAGATTGCCGAGTTGTACATAAAGATGACCGAGTTCGTCAAGATACATAATAAGAAGTTCGTCGGTTATTTCGATCGAATCGATATGAAAGCCACACTCAAGATGAAAACATTCGTCTGAATAATCCAAATAATCCAGAGAATAAGGATTGTTTGATAGAAGGTTCACGACAATGTTTGATTCGTTTCAATATATGTGCAAACCTCGAAAAATATTCACAACCTGAAAATGCAATGGATATTATTGCTAATCTAAAATAGTTGTGACAATTTATTTGAGTCCATCTTGAGAACAAAACAACAAAGTGTGCTGCTTCCGAGTTTGAGAGAGCTTTCTGTTATCACCACGCTGAAACAGAATAAAACAAATCAGAAAATATATAGTTGGAAAATAAAAATGGAAGTAATTTAAGAGATACATAGACAACGATCAAAGTGTAGTATCTGTTCTTCAGATGATGCACTCCTATTTCTTGTTCTCTTTCGGTGGAGGAGAAATCCTTCACGACTGAGACAATTTTTATTTTTGTACCTTTTCTCCACGTTAAAAAACGACCATGGTGTCTAACTCTGTCCCGTGGGGAGGCATAGTAAATAGGTACATAGACAACGATAATAAAAGTAAAATATAAAATCCCTGGTTATGATTAACCTTAAAATTGATACTGTTCATTAATAACTTGTTAAAAACTTTAGTTAAAAACATAAGAGTATTTTATTATGTTTATGAACCTTTATGCGGGCGACCATACACTTTATATTTTGATTTTAAAAATATAGCTTCATCATAACTTGGGGATCACATATACAATGTTTGAAGTGTAGGCGGAAGCATTATACATGGGCTCTAGAAAACAATCAAGTTTGTCACTGCAAATATGTGATGATAATCAAGTGTGGAAATCAAATTGTGATTTCTACACTGCTCTAAACTTATGTTTAATTTAAGCAAGAATGGTGGAAAAAAGTTTTAACGAACCCGCATGAGTGTTATAATAGCAGTTTCTCTCAAATAATTAATTCATTAATCCTTCCTGTTCTGAATGCACAAATAAAATATTATAAAACATTTTTTTTATAATCTAAATGCAATTTCACGTTTACTCTTTGTCTTACGCTACTTTTGAAAATGATTTACAAGCAAAAAAACAAACCAACAGTTAACACATAATAGCAATAACTTCAGCGAACCATATAAACAAGCTCTGAAAATCGAAGTGACCGATCACATTTCCTATGCATACTAATACTTAATTAAATAACCATCTAAACTCGCTTAAAATCACGTTTACTTCAGAAGCAACGATTACATTGTTACCTTCTGATTATTCCTTAGAATGCAAATGATTGAGCTTTAAAGTATTTAATCATAAAATAAGTGTTTTACCCAACAATAGAGCGCAATATTTTATCTAGTGTATATATTCACATTTTTATAAAATAAAATAAACTCTTGTCAAAGCTTGGAGGCCACTCGTGAATACGGGTTAATGAGTGAATAGTACTTCTAGAGACAATAGCGTATTACTCCTAGTGGGAATTTCAGTTTGATTATTTAAAGGAGATAGTTCAATAAGAACTTGTTTACAAGAGACGCTTATATTGCAATCAGCTGGAATGAAGGCCATGGAAAAAGTTAGTTTAGGTTGGTTCTATACAAAAGAATAAAACATGATCGAAGTTTTGTGAAAATTCACATAACTTCGATATTTAAAAGAAAGTAACAATAATAATCAGAAATCAATTATGTTGTGGCGGAATTAACTCATCTTACATAAAAATAGATTATTCCAATCTCTATCAATATCGTAAAGCGTAAATCGATATCCGGTGGATCAACCTAGGGCGTATCTCGATTACGACAGACAAATCACCTATTGCATGATCTGCTTTACATGTTATTACTTTATTTTGGCGTTCTGTTTTTCCTTGCAACCCTTAAAAGTAGCGACGTTTTATTTCGAACTCACAGAGGTCAAGCGAATTTTAAATGTCCCCAGTATTCAAAAGAACTCACTGTGGAAAACTTAATTAAACCACGCAAGTGTTCAGAACATGACTGTGGGAAGAAAGGAAGAACTCACGAAAACCAAATAAGTCCGTGAACATTAAAGTTTGAATAACTTCTGGAAAGTAAGAAAATTTTCATATTTTTTCCTCTCTTTGCTCGGCGCTGTAGCGACATCTTGGCATATCCGTTAATGCAAAAGAGGGGGAAATACTAGTTATTCGTGTTTTTCTTTCTCGCGTCAAAAAGTAAATGGTTTTCGGTCTTTTTCGTAACGCTCAATAATTTTCTTTCTTTTTAGAAAAAAAACAGTTGATTTTAAAAACATTAGCTATTTTTATCGACCGAATTATTTTTCTCGTCTATGAAGAAAAGCATTCTTTTCCGAAGAAATATGCATACCAAGGAATTTAAAACTGTATGTGTAACGTTCTTTTGCAAAGTATCAAAGGAAATGAAATACTGCCCCCATTTTCCCCAGTTCTAAGATACTAAAACCTGATTTATCTGAACACGGTTTCGTTAAATTTCTGACACTCATTACCTATCATATCAAAACAGAGCCTTTTCAAAGTACATTAGAACAATTATTAAAACTGCAAATTGAACAGTTATTTTTACACTAAAAAGGTCTAATGAAAGATAACAATTATGTGAACAAAAGAAGTGCTCAGATGACGGAAAACAAAATAACTAATCAATTCAGAGGCTCAACAATAAAAAAAAATCAACAGGACATGATTGCGCTGCTTACTGAAGTCATACAAAATATGTCTTTCAATGATTTTTCAGCATTTTTACAAGACTCAATATGGAATGAGATTGACAATTTTTTCTACAGATCTACAGAATGTAAATCTTTTTTTTTTCAGTATGAAGTTTTTTTTTATTGACTGCAAACATTGGCCGGACCAGACACATGTTCGTTTACTGTTACAGAATCTAGAGACGGCCGAGCATTACAAGTCTGTGGATTTTATTTTACACCGGAAACCGTCCGAATTCACTTTCGCTGAAATTGTGTAACTTTTTCAGAACTATTTATTTTTTTATTTAATAAGCGTTAGTCATGTCTAAATTTGCATAAGACTGACAAAAATGATTCCGCAACGTACGCAGCCATGAAAAAACAAATATTGCGACGAATTCAAACTTGTAGACCTTAGTGCAGACAATTTTAAATGTTTAGTTTTTGCACAGGATTTAATTCCGGGCGAGACGCGCAAATTAGACGTGTTCTAACAAAATTAGAAAAGAACCGAACTTAACCCTACAAAAATTAACAGAAGACTGCAAGAAAATAGAAATTATTAAAATGCTTCGTTGAATATCGAAGCCGGTGGCGTGTAAGTAACATAAACATATACTCAATTAAGAAAACAACACGTAAAAAACCCAAGTTAGGGAAAATACATATATAAGGACACGTAGCTATAAAAGAATTTGAAGAAATAAAAATCCCGCCTCTGTGTAATCGATGTAGTAATTTACCTTTGGTTTAGGTCTGTCAATATATATCAAGAAAATATATTAAGTGTAAAAAAATAATATGACACAAAGATACTTTTAATCGGTTTGGATCGAAAATTTGTAGGTACCAATATATAAATGTATGTATGTATGTTTGGATGTCTGCCTAAAACTTTCGACAGAGGCGACGGATTTTTACAAGATCAATAGCGTTTGGATGTTCGACTCTTGAGGCGACAAATATCAAAAAATCAGCTTAAAACATTAATATCTTCACCTGAAACTAAGCACTTTTCTACATAATTAGAGAAACTTGAGTCTTAGACTCCTGGTTCCTTGGCTAATGTGGCTAATGTGGGCTGCGGCGTGCTTTGGGCTATGGAAATAATTATATATAACCTCTCACATTCCATATATATATATATATATATATATATATATATATATATATATATAACTTATCGTTATAGAAATATTAGTAAAGGTCCATTGAGAATAATAGTAACTGTGCAAGAGAAAGCATCTATAGAATGAATGTGGGTCGTTTTAATTGTACCACTGCAGCCCTCATGGCTCTTCAACTCTTTGAGTAAAATAACAAAAAAAAAAAAAAAAACAAAAAAAAACTAGAAAGCTATGTTTTTTAAAACAAACTTGTACCACAAAGTTCTCTTTGTAAGCTCATGAAAAAACATCGTATATTGTTGACAAAAAGTGCATTGAGAATTGTGTTTACTATGCATAAAACTTAATATCGGAGCACAAATATAGCTCCTCAACAGTTTGAGTTAAAAATAGAAGACTTTACTTTTGGAACGAACGTCGTATATATATATATATATATATATATATATATATATATATATAATATATATATATATATATAATATATATATATATATATATATATACATATATATATATATATATTAATATTATTTTTTCCTTGTACACACTTTTTTTCTGAATTATTCCACGGATTTCTGCGTTTGGATTATTATGGACCATCTTCTTCCAATTACTGGATTTCTTTGGATTTTACTTGTACAAATGGAAACTCTTTTAACTTTCTTGAAGTTTTACATTTGTATTTTACCGTCACTGGATTTTTTGTCTTCCACCAGCCTATCCATTCATGTATAATCACCTTTTTATTTACCATATTCCCTCTGCTTAACTTATTTTGTTTTCAAGTAAAATCTTTGACTTATTTGTTGTTTCATCAAATACTTCTGCATGCAAAATCCGATCCTGCATTTTGCTAATTCCTACTCTCTGATTAGAAGGAGAGTATGTCTTCTAAACTCCGCGGATTAAGGACTATCCATTTATCTAGTCTTTCCTTTTCAGATTAAATATGTTTTTAACTCATTTCAAAGTGTTTTTTTAACATATTTCATTAACTGCTTGCTCATATATATATATATATATATATATATATATATATATATATATATAAGTAATAACTGTCTTGCTCTCAAGTTAGCGTCATTATTGTTATAATAATAATTATTATTAGTAGTAGTATTAGTAGTAGCAATAGTATTAGTAGTGGTAGAACAGCAGCAGTATAATACTATTATTATATACTCACTAGCAGTTTTCACATAGGCCATAATAAAAATATGTCTTTGGTGTTCTCTCATGTCTGCGTGACACAGAAGTTTTCACTTATTTTCAGTACTCTCCACCTATTCAGATAACATTTGCAAATTATTTGGTGTAATAGCAAGAGCCGCTTATGATTGAGTTGTCATAGACAATGATTTGCCTGCACAAGGTTGCAGTTCTCTTCGCACCCATCCAGTAGAAATTTAGTCAGTACTTTATCTCCTTGGTCTTTCAGTCCTCCGTGACGCTTCCGCCGTTTTTTGCAAGTCGTAATGACTGTACGGTTATACTGGTTGCGAATTTATTTTTTTGGTTCACTCCGGTTGAAATTTCTTTATGTTCAGTTAGAGGTTGTCGCTCATGTATATTAGTTTCCCCAATTAAGTATTTTCCTTAAGATTTCAACTGTTTTCAACAGTCTTAGTCTTTCCGTTATTTCCGGTATCTCTCCGGTTTTTTTTTTTTCAAATCATTCTTTGTGTTCGTACAATTATTGATATTGTATTAATTTTCTTCGTGTTTTTTTATTCGTTTCTGTTCTCTTGCAAGTTTCGAATACTTATTTTTCTGTTTCTTTGATCGTATACTGTGCTCTGCTAGGAAAGCAAAATCTATAATTTGGCTTTTACTTTTTCTTGTTAATAAAGACGCCTAATCTTCTTGCCTCTTGGTAGCTCGATGTCCGATGGTTTTCCTGTTCCTATATATAGGTTTGTGTTTGAACCGTTTGTCTGTATGCTGAGATCTGCCGTCGTCTGCAGATCACCCAGTGTATGGCTTTCTGCATATAGTTATGCCTATACTTATATTACATTAGGAATAGTTTGCGGCATTAACATATTTATTTTTTTTGTTTCGTCTCTTTACCCGCATAATCTACATTTAGTGTTTTCTTCTGTGTTATATATTTTAGCTTTTAGGCGCTTAGTTTAAATCGTGTTCTACTGTGGAGCTGTCAGTAGAATACTGTTTTTCTGTTCATGTGTCAAATTCTTAGCCTCATCCTCGTGTTTAAATGATTCTCGTCTCTCGTCATTCTGATGAAAAGTTAATGTGGCTCTTCTCTTCCAACTTATTTCCATTTTGTTGTTACTGTGTGACACGTATTGGTTTTATTGGTGGGTTCGCTCGCTACAGTGACCGATCTGTCTGACTCCTGTACTTTTTCAGATAATTTTGTGCCGTCTTCGCAGTCTTTAAAGTCATACACCCGTTACACCCTTTGTTGCTTTTCAAGTATATTTAATCAGTATCGTAAGTCATTGTGCATTTTCATTAATATCCGCGTCTTTTAATCAAGATGTGTGTTCTTTTATTTTAAGCGGTCCAGCATACCTTATTTGCGATACTACCAAAGTGTTTACCCATGTTAGTAAATTTCTATCGCATAGTTTTGCTTCTAAAAATGTCTCGTTTTTCTCAGGCACACATTTTCTAATCTTCCCTTTGTCATTCATGTAGATTAATGGTGCCTACTTCAAACATCCCTAGGCATCTGGAACTGGCACGGTCACCTAGAGCTTTCATTTTTTCATTAAAAAATCATTGCAATGTACTGTCTCAGTATTCTGATTATGTTTATCAGCTTTCTTTTGGTTTTAAGCAAAAAGTTCCAGGTTATCCACATAGCCGAGGCAGTTTAATCTTGGTTTTCTGCCTGTAAACTTGTATGTAGAATTACTTTTCCAATATATGTAGTTCAGTGAGACCATGTCTATGATCAATCGTACTGGTGATAAAACAGTAATAATGATAAATTATTATCATCATTATTATTATTATTATTATTATTATTATTATTATTATTATTATTATTATTATTATACAATTAATTCGTTTTTACTTTTCGGTTAATGCATTATTCCATCGTTTCTCATCAAACTGGATATATATATATATGTATATATATATATATATATATATATATATATATATATATAAAGCTGAATGTCAGTGTGTGTGTGTGATCACGAATAGGCTCCTATATGGTTGACTACTTAAAAAAACTGATTACATATAATCATAGAAGATATATCGAGACACAGGAATGGGTGTGTTTGATCTTGCAGAACGGTTGTTCATTAAAATTGTGGGGTCGGCGTTCGCGCCTGGTCCACAAAGTATGGAAATAAAAAAAGATTAAAAATTAAAAAAAAACGTTTACAAGTGTTTTTTATATAGATGTACATAAGAATACTTTGGTAAGTATGTTTTAACTTAAATAGGGATGGTATAATAAAATTGTGGGGTCTGCGTTCGCGCCTGGCCTCCAGAGAATGGAAATAGGCTTTAATAAAGACTTTTCATATCTATCTGTGTAAGTATACTTTGATAATTATTGTTCAGTTTGAAGAAATATGGTATAATAAAATTATACCTCCAAAATAGAATGGAAATATGTCACAAAGTTTAACAAAGTTTTTAATATAGACCCACAGAATATTGTGATAAGTATTCCAGTGTGAATCGGTATGGAATAATAAATTGTGGAGCTTATCTTTTTTATTTTTACTTTCATCATATTTTGCTTTGGTTTTAATACCCCCGCATTCGAAGCTATCTTCCTTTTCATAACCTATCATACTTTCATAAATCAGAGTCCATTTTCTGTAGGCTGTTTTTGAACCAGTCAACGACGGGTATTTTGGCTAGTATATATATATATATATATATATATATATATATATATATATATATATATATATATATATATATATATACAAGGGAGTAAAAAATAAAATCGATAGTTTAAGAGAAGTCTTATCGGGAATAATGCAAGCTCTATGAGTTGCATATGAGCTGGTACAGAAATTAAGAAAATAATATATATATACACACACACATATATATATATATATATATACATAATAATAAGGCACTTTTATTTGTTTATTCAATAAAGATTATGCATCAGTTAGTGGTGTAGGATAAGTAAAACACTTTATACCATGGTATTTCAAAACCTAATGCTTTTCATCAGAAGAGAAGAGGAGAAGTTGGATGACATACCAGGAATGGGACAACTAGCGATAGCTACACTTGGGGCGAAAAAATGTGCATGAAAGGAGAATTGTAATAAATTGACACTCTTGGGGGAAGAAAATAGGAGAATTACAGTGATCTATGCGATAGATGGGGAATATTGTTTTTTATAAAAGGAAAGTAAGTGTATATTGCGTATGCCATGGTCGATTACATAGATGTATTATTATGTGTATCTAAACTATCGGAAAGAATAAGGGTAACGTGATTGAATGTGGATGTTTATTTAATCATATAAAGAGATAGGTTATCATTTTGTATCGGGCTTACTTAAAATAGGCGAGTTATATTAAATCTATCTATTAATCTATCTATCTACCTATATATATACATATATATATATATATATATATATATATATATATATATATATATAGGTGGTATTAGAATTACATCTTTATATTTAAATAAAGTATAGATTATTAGAAATAAGTAATATAATAAACGCATAAAAAGTAAAAATGTAAAACATAAATAAGATAATATATAAATTAAAAAAAAAACTAAAAATAGAAACATTTTAGAATAAAAGAACAGAAATACAAACGAATTATGGATGGAAAAATAAAAAAAAAATTATAAAAAGTAAACATATAAGCAACAGATATACGAAATATTACGTAAAAGAGAATAACAAATAAATATAAAATATGTATAAAAAACAAAGTAAAATAAAATGAAAGGAAATAAAATAAAAATACGAAATTAAGGAAAAATAACAACCATAGAAATACCTTTTTATATTGTTAATAAACTCAAACTCCGCAGTGTTAGGTAATTAGTTTTAAAATCTAATTAAACAGTTTATTCCGTGAAGCATGTAGGGGTTGGTGATAGAATATTGAATTCTTTTTAAATAGTAAAACCGGAAAAAGAATATAATGTAGGGATGCGTCTACGCTACTTCGACAGAAGGTGGGTTGAAATGCCAGTAAAATTCGGTGTGTGTGTGCCTGGATCAATATTATCATATAAATTACTAAGACATGTGATAGGTCAAATAATACCAATAATCGTTTATGTAAATCTTACAAGTGTTTCTCTTAAACAAACAAAATAATCAGAAAACTTATAGTTAGTATGTTAATACGAAGCCATTGTTAAATGAAAATAAATGATTTTTTAACACTCTATTATGCCGTTTGAATTCCAATTCATTTAAATCATTTTCAGAAACACTTCGTTGAATTCATCCGATAACTCTGCTTGGATTTTTGAAACGAAATTAAAAAAGAATTTCTGAGGTAATAATTACCTTAACTGCAATTTGATTACACAACCTTACTCCTCCTCCTCCTACTGCTCCTCTTCCTCCTCCTCCTCAACAACAACAACAGCAGCAACAACAACAATAACAATAACAATAATTATAATAATAATAATAATAATAATAATAATAATGATAATAATAATAATAGATAAAACACTAGGAACCAATAAATGCAGATTCTTTTGCCAGGTGAAACATATACCACATAATAAACGAATACAGAAAACTAACACATGGAGAATTAAAACTCACACACACACACATGATTGCACGGGAAAAGCAGTTCATTGGGAAGTTATAACTTCCATCTCGACCATGCGAAGAAATAGTACTAACATAAACACCGGAGAGAATAGCGGAGAAATACAAGAACTGTATCATTTTGGAAATGGAGGTACAGACAGACTGATTCACCGATAAAAAAATGAACAGATATCATTATAATTACTAAGAAGTAAGTAAAGCTGTAGATTTTGATGCCTCTGCAGACAAGAGAGTAACGATTATAGGGACATAAAATGAAGCAAATACCTTGAACATGCCGTATAACTGAAAGGAGCATGATACATGAAGAAACTCTATGTAATACCAATAATCCTATAGTAGGAGCTAGAAATAGTTGCAGAAAACAATTTAAAAAATGACAAAGAGGAATCGGATGCAAGATGTAGACTGGGACCATACAAAAGACCGTAATGCAGAAACAGCGGAAATCTTAAAAAAAAACTCGCGACTGCGCTAACTTATTTACTTGAAGGACAAATGCAAACCGACCATAAGGAACTTGCAGCGGAAGAAATTAAAAAATAGTTAGTATCTCACAAGAGGGTTAAAAAACAACTGAAAGAGTACACTTACAGGTTATCTACCCCCGAATTTAGTGTCCGTCTAGCATCTCAATAAATAATTTGGGAGAGTCTAGGAATATAAAAAAACCGAGAAGAGAGGGCAGAAACCTCACTTCAACTGGACTATTGCGTTTGATACAAAGGGTCCATCTGAGTTCAAATCTCATCGTTAAAATCATTAACTCTTTTATAATCTTACAAAGGTAATGATTACAAAGAAATTGTTATGTGTTTGAAGAAATTTCTTATAATGGCTATTGATTTTGAGTATTAAATAACAAATAAATAATACAACAAAATAATCGTCATTATATGAAGTACACTTCCTTTGTTAAAGGTTTAACATGGTTTTAATGGCAGACACATAATACCAATTATAATAAAGTTATTACAACAAGTAGAAAAATAACGCTTAAACAGAAATCGGCAAAAATCTTGCAAGGAAACAAAAAAACAAGTGTTTGTTTCGTCATTTATTTTAGTTCTTTTAAGTGAAAAAAAAAAAAAAAAAAAAAAAAAAAATTTTCATCGATCTGATGAGATTAGATTTTTTTATTTTGGAACCTGCATCATGAACATCGATGAAGAAAAAATAAATCAAAACTTCCCCGGACAAAAGAGGTACTGTCACAAATCGATATTGCGATTGATTACTGGAGTGATTTCTAGAAAAAATATTTATCGACAGGAATCAATATTCTTGGCTTAAGCGAAACGGTTGTTTTACGTAATTTTTCTAAAGACAACTTCTGCGGATGTTTGTATTCTTTTACAGAAGCAATATAAAAAAAACTACTTTTAATCTTTCCAACACAACATTAAGTGATGAAGTATGGTAAGGACTTAATCAAAACGGAACACTGGCGTATCGATCAATACACTCTATTACATAAGATGTTTCAATATTCCTGTACAATTTGCCATTTATATCATTGGATATGACCATGCGCCGGAACTACTTCTTAGTCTATCGTCGTAATGTTGCATTCCTTTTGGGAATATACCAATAGCACGTCTACAGTTTCAAATTTCGATTAAGCCAACTAGTAACAAAATCATATCCATGCCTTGTAAGAGTCATGAAATGCCGGAAACATTTTTTATTATTTTAATAACTACATATCTCTCACTGCTTGTTTTGGAATAGCCTACCTCTACTGTAGTCATTCGTTTTTAACGATATATACATGCATTTACATAATATCTAAACAATCATCTTCTTGTGAATTCCTAATTTAGGGTGATATCTTCGAATATGACCACTAATCACAAACGAAAACCTCACGTCTCCCAAGTGATATGTTTTATCTGAGGCTTACAAAATATGAAAAAAACACGAAAAGCGTACGAAGAGATATCACATGATGTCAGTTTATAGATATAACTAAACCAAATGATTAAGTAATATAAAATAAAACAATATTCATAGACTCTATATATGTAACAGTAAAAGAAAAATCATAGTTCATTTGTTTATACTGGGTTAATAAAATATATATGTAATACTTATACAGGAACATTAAAACAATGCTTCAAAGCGTACAACATTAGTTTATATTTTTTCCATCTGATGAAAACTTCGTTATCAAGTACAATAAACCTAACTATATTAACCACGAGTTAAAAATAAGTGTTAAAAGAGACGAAATTTAATATAGAGATTTCGAGAATGTTACCAATGTTAAACCCAATGATATAGCTAAAAAACGATCTTTTATTAAAACTATTTAAACCTCTGAGTTGCGCGAGCTAAGATATAATACGAAATGGCGTTAGCAATGAGTCTGATAGTAAATTCTCGATAAAGTATCAAGTTATTTAAAAAAAAATTCTTAATATCTTTTTTGTGATGGTATAACAAATAAAAAACAACATGAGTTATATAAGGCCCCAAAAAGGTGATGCACCGTTTTATAAACGGCAAACCTCAGTAACACGTGCTTTCCTACATTCTAAGGCGACAGACTAATATTTGTTATGAATAACAACGAGGAGTGTGTCAAATGTAATACTTTCAATCAGATGAATAAGAGAGGATGGCAAAGTGCATTGTTATTATGATTGAACTTACGTAGTCGTGTCCTAGAAGTTCCGTCTGCAAGTATTTGCGCTGTTTGATAGGTAAAGCAACCGCTCCCATGGACGGCCTCAGAAGGAATGTGTTGTTTACTTAGTGGGCAATTATATAGAAATGGCGGTGAGTATCAAGGAGCATAACTCTTGGCGCACAAAGGTTCGTTAGTTTTAATAGTATCAGTCCAATGCTCGTAGGCCTTAAACGTTTTGAGTTAAAAATATAGGATGTCCGAAAAATTTCTTAGTGTTTTGTCCGAATGAAATGAAACTTTGGTCATAACTATTTATTATATTCAAACATCACATCAAAACACTAGGGTCTTTAGCCATTTTTTCTCCGTTCTACAGCATATGTTCTAGATGGCCTCCATTTAGATTTTGTTTTTTGTGTGGGGGTTTCACCCTGTACTTTACTTTTAGAACAGCACTCATATTATATATTCTTGCAAATATTAGTTTAAACATTATACAATAAGCATAAATAATTAGCCAATACGAAAATTTGTAATCCATTAAATACATATGATTTATTATAAGGGATAGCTTCTTTGTGTTTGTAAATAAAATATGCAATTTAACAATTCGTTTTATTTGTTTTTTTATGATTACAATACAGATACGCGAGATCGATTTAAACTGAATGGTCAGAAGTTAAATCCGCCAGAATTTAGTGAGAATATCAGAGACAATGAGCACAATAAGACGAATAGTTTAAATAATCAGAATTATCAAACTTTATCGAAACACATTTTGATTGCACCATTATAATAAAATAAAAGGATAAGATTATTTCAGGAAAACGATTCTTTAAAATTAAATATTGAATATTAAATTATAAAATGATCGAATATAAAAGTAGAATAGCGATATATTTAATTTATATCGCAAATATGCCACCTGGCTTTCTACTCTCGTAGATGTTCCCGCGAAGTACCCACTGTTTTCTGCTTCTCCTATTGTCCAAACATGCAAGTATTTAAATATAAACAAGTAAACAGACATCTCGACGCTCAGAAGCCGACTTAATTAATATGTAAAATTATTCTTTTTATTTACAATAGCTACTAACGTCTCAGTAGCATTATGCGTTTATAGAATAAATAAAAGTCAAAAGAGATCATACGTATAATGCATGTAACATAAGTAATCAAATGAACAAAGTTAAATAGTTCATAGCGTAGTTAACATCGATTAATAAATTCTGCAATTTGGCTTCCGGTAATACCAAAACGTACAAAATACAATCGAAATCGTAAGATATAATCACTGAAGAGGGATCAAAAAGAGCCAATGTGATAAAATTTAAATCTGAAAACCTAATTCTAAAAAAAGGCTTTCTGGAAACTTCATTATTAAATAAAATTTATTTTTCTAATACAGGTAATATTCTTTTTTACAAATAGTGTAAGTACAATATCTTTCAACGCATAAGCGGCATAGGTACAAGATTTGCGCAAATGTTAATGAATTCATCATATATCTGTTATATAAGACGAATGCTAAATCACAAAACCATGTTTGTTTAGCCTAGACATTGCAACACCCGGGATTTCATGAAATATTGAGTTTTAAAGATGACTTTTTAACTTAAAGGATCGTCTTATACGCCGATAAATACGATGTGCGAAATCATATCTATTATGTTCCTATATCTTATAATGATATATATTAATGTTCATGTACACACACTGGTATTTTTATATGCCATTAGTTATCATTGAAACACCAGAAGATGTTCTTCAGTCACACTCATTTTTTTCAGTTTTTATATTTTATAATCATTTTTCTCGGTTTTTATGTTTTATAATGTATATATGTTATTGTATATATATATATATATATATATATATATATATATATATATTATAATGTATATATTTTATATAATATATATTTTATACTATATTATATAATATTAATATATATAATATACTATATATTATCATATATATATATATATATATCGTATGATATATTTATATAATATATAGTATTATATATACACCTGTATATTATATAATATTATATACAATATATATTATATAATATAATGTATAGTTTATAAGTTATATAATATATAATATATATTATATAGCACATATATATTATATAATATGTATATATGTATATATATAAATATGTATATATATTTTTTTACACAGGCATCACCACATTACCAAGGCCAAGAGGCCACTCAAGGATAAGGATTAAAGAGCGTACAGTAGCAATTGGACAATATAATTACCATTAGTAATGAAAATTCGGTAAATTTGTTAACCTATATGGAACGGCACATCAAGAACTTATTTACGTTAGACTTAAAGACAACCACGTTGTAGTCAGCCGGAAAGCAGGAAAACGGAAGACAATTCCACTGGCGTGCAGTTCTAAGAAAGAAGCTTTGTTCATGGAATTTACGTTTAGGTTTAGGAACAGATAAAGAGTCGGGGAAATTATTGATAGTGTTTTCAGATAGACGAGTGTTTCTTGTGAAAGTTTGGCGAGGGGGGCATAAACTGAAGCTCAGTCGAACACATTCCATGAAAATAACGATACATCAGTGACAAACACGCAACATCTCTCCTGTGAGATAGAGGTTGCAGGGAAGAGAAAAGGACATCTCATAGGAGGCTACGAAGTTTATTTTGAACTCTATCAAGGCAGGACAAGTCCTTTGTAGCAGCTCCTGCCCAGATATGACAACAGTATTCCATCCTTGGACGTACCTTGCTCTTATATATAGAGAGAATTGCATCAGCAGTGAGATATCTACTGGATCGATAGAAAGATCCCACCATTTTTCCAGCGGCCTTGGCAACAGATTTGATATACGTGTTCCATTTAAGATCAGGAGTAATAGTCAAGCCCGGAAGCTTTTCAACACTTGAGGCCTCCTGAAGACGAGAGAAATTCATTTCAATTCATGCCAGATGTGGATCAGAATGTTGATGATGTAAAGAGAGAAGCTTTGTTTTAGATGCATTAAAAGTAACCAGCCACTTCTTTCTCCATTGTACCACGTGCTCAAGATCAGAGGAGATAGAATCGGTGAGAACTTGGTCGTTTACTGCCTTAAATGTGCTGCCATAAATGGTAGTGTCATCAGCATAAATGTCTACAAATGATGAAAGGGTGTGATTTGGAAGATCATTAATATAGATGAGGAAAAGAGTTGGGCCCAGGATGGGCCCCTGAGAGACACCAGCATTAATACTGTGAGCTTCTGATTTTTGCCCCTCAACTACTACTCTTATGTACCTATTAAAAATAAATGATTTAATAATTTAGAAGACATTTCCATCTATACCATAGCTAGAGATCTTGTGAAGTAAACCTTTATGCCATACCCTATCAAATACCTTAGATATGTCAAGAGTAATTGCCATAGAAAGGTTGCCTCCGTCGAGAGATTTGCTTATCCTATGAGATATAACTGCAAGCACACCTGATGTAGATCTAGCATAACGGAAACCATATTGAGTGTCACTAAGAAGGTTATTTTTGTTGAGATGGTTGATTACTTCTGTATTTAACACAGATTTCACCAACTTACTCATGACACACAGGAGACTTATTGACCTGTACTTCCAGGGGGATGAGCGATCACCTGAATTCTTAAATACAAGGCATATTGATGAGATTTTCCAGGGTGATGGGAAGCTATTCTCATTAAGACAACGTTTAAACAATTTTGTAAGTATGGGCGCTAGGTCTGGTTGAAGTTTTTTGAGTACTATAATTGGAATACCGTCAGGGCCAGTTGCTTTAATGGAATCAAGGTTTTTGATTAGCTTGGCAACATCACGTACATATATATGTATATCACATTGCGTGTTTTTTGATACAAGAGGAACTATTGGGGGTTGGCGGCCTTGGTCGCAAAGGGTAGAATTGGCTGCAAAGTTCTTGGCAAAGAGTTTGGCTTTGTCTGATGTTGACGAGATTACCTCAGGTCCATTGATAATTGGGATAGAGAACACACGTCTGTTCAGGATTCTGTTTGCTATTAGTCAAAACTGGTGGGAACCAAGCCGCTGCTCAGCTACTTTGGACTTGACGGATTGAACATACAACTCTCTTGCGTTCTGTATAACTTTCTTACAATGGTTGCTGGCAGGCCTGAAAGCGGCTTTAGTTTCTATACATCTATTAAGTTGGAAGCAGGGGAGAAAATGATTTCTGTGCGCAATGGCAGCATCACATTCTTGAGATAACCATGGCTGGCTGTTAGGTTTTTGCTGGAACTTTTTCGAAGGTATGAAACGCTCATGAATACCTACAATTAACCATTCCGTCATACTATAGAGAACACATCCTTTTTAAACATGGAACGCAGAGGTAGATCCGATATAAATGTACGGAAGCTATCCCAGTCAGCTTTAGTGTATCAATGTAGTGTACGATGGAGAGGTACGTCTGGGGACTTATTACATTTAATTTTTATCTTAATTTATACAACAGACTGGTCGGAAGATCAAAGAGGAGACAGAACACAAACTGAACATAGTTCAGGGCAAGTTGTGAGAAAAAGGTCTAGTAGACTCGCATACTGGCCGTCATTGTCGGCCACACGGGTAGGTTTGTGAACAATCTGAGTGAGGTCATAAGCAATGGAGAAATCATGGCAGAACTTCCCCTAATTATCGGTCTTGTTTGAGTGGGTCAACCATTCGACGTTGTGAACATTAAAGTATCCACATACGTGAATGTTAGCTGAAGGATAAGCAGATAGGACTCGGTCAATTTTCTCAGATATGATTTTAAAGAGTCTCTGCTGTTGTGGAGGCGATAGAGAGTAAATATAAATGCAGTAGTGTGAACTAATGTAATCCACACGCACATATAGGGTAAGTTAGGATTTTCACTGTAGATGTCCTTACCACATGGAGAGCCATATAGACACATATTTTATGCCCATGGCGATCTTGGGGTCAGATTAAGAAGTTAAGTTAGAGTATCCTTTAATTGCGAACTCTTCTAGGAAAATAGACTGTCAAATGCCAGTTTGGCTTAAAAATAAAAGGTCTGGTTTAGTCTCCTGTAATTGGGTTACAACCTCTGGAAGGTTAGAACGTAAACCCCTGATGTTGGAGAAGGAGACGTGGTAGCAGAGGTCTACGTTGGAAGTTGGAAAACCCGGTTTAATCGTGTATTTTTTCTTGAAACTTGTCAGGATGGAATTTTGGAATTTGTGGACTAGGTCGTCAGACTTACTTAGAACAGGACTAAGAGGAGAAACTAAGAGAGAAAAACAAACGAATAATTTATTTTGTAGAACATGATAAGGTAAAGCCGTAACAATTACCACCTAATATGGCATCGAGAGGCCCCACCAAAAGCTACTGCATTGTCCAGAATCCATTCACCAAATGGCAATACAGCAGCCCCAGTACTTGGCACTTGCTGATAGGACAGGCCCCTTAGTGGTTAATCCAAGATTCGCGTCCCTGACTATCAGGCGGATAACGTCAGCCCAGATAAAGCGTTTACCTCCAGCACCCTTACTAGTGACAGGGCTACAAGGATAGGCATAGAAACCGAAAATTTCCGCCATCTCTGCCAACTGTTCGCGCAAAATACTGCCAACCTAGAAAATAGCTTTTTCTTCTCTCCTCTCAGACAAATCACCCATTAAAAATGAGGATTGAGGAACAAATAAGGAGAAGCGAGAGTAACGGGAGCTGCCGATAACGTCCACAATGCGTTTTCTACTCTCCATTAAAAATCCACAATGCGTTTTCTACTCTCCATTAAAAAAATATATTAAAAGTCCAACGGACGTGTTTAAGGGAAAGTATAGTAATTGCGAGATAAAATGAAAGCAGGATTAAGGGGTGGGACTAAAAGGATAATTTAATTATATATATATAAGTTGCGTCTTATGTCGACATATTGTAAACTATTGGATATTGTTTGGCGTAGCTCGGTTGCAAATACGGTTAAATAAAAATAACGGGACTTGGGTGCTATCTCATCGTGTTATTAAATAACACGTGGTAGATAATTTTTAAAGATCGGGCACAGAAAAAATGCCAGGTGGTGAACGCGAACTTGCAAAAAGTTTAGTTCGTAAGCAACCGGATCAAGAAGACACAGATGTTGTGACCTTGCAAATTGAGCTTTTTAAAATCGAAACAGCGAGTCGACCGTTCACGCATTTACGATTTACAAACAGCCTCGCAACCTATGTTTTACATGACACTCTTCAATCAAAAACTGCATTCGACATAAAGTAATATACGAGGTTTTTTTTTCTAATTCTTCTAAGGTGTCAGAGAGATACCTCTGTCTAAGGGTGCTACGTCGCTGGCGAGTTAAAGCGGATGACGAAAGTTTTTAGCTGAGATACAACCAAATAGACAACTGAAATATATATAATAGATAAAAACATGTTAATAGGATATATTTTAATCATTTATAAATGTGTGCCCCTTAGAATTATATTACATAGAGATTCAGAACAGTTTCCCTTCTCTCTACTAGTATATTTTACATGGGAATACACTTTTATTTTTTATGTAGAATCCGTGAATTTTCTTGCCAAAGTTAACACACACAGATACACACACATACACGCGCACACACACACACACACACACACATATATATATATATATATATATATATATATATATATATATATATATATATATACTAGCTAGTTGCCCGGTCGTACAATACAGTTTAACATGATATTTCAATTCATGCAGATTGCGTATGTATTATTATAGAATAAATCCTTTATTTAATATTAAATATTACGAGGACTAATTTGCCAGTGAATCAATTCGCAAAAAAATAAATATAAACTGTAATAATAATGTCTTTCATAAAATACCGTCTGTGTTTGTCTACAATATCACGTCAATTGATATTTGAGGATTGACGATTTTTAAAATAGTCATTCTTTTCTCATAGATGCAAGAAAAGTAATTTTACAGGGGAATATCTTTAAGGTTACACCGGTGTAACGTAAAATATTTTTCTGTAAAGAAAAATTATTTATAAGAGAGGAAAGGCTATTTTTAAGATCGCTATGTTTCTATTTTTATTACTAATCGAATGGATTTCTGTATAAAATATATTTGAGAACCCTACAAGAAATATGAATTACATTTGAGTAAAATTTGCAAAAGATATGCTCAGCCGTTCGGAACCTATGCAAAAGGAACTGTCGCACACACAAAGTGACTTTTATATGATGGTGATGATGATAATAATAATAATAATAGTAATAATTATAATAATCTGGGAACTTGGGGAGGCTTAGTACCACTCACATTCCAGTATAAACCAATGATCACTGCCAGCGAGAAATCAATGGTAAGAGGCTGTTGCGATGATGCAAATTTATTTGCAAATGCAATCGAAGGAGGAGGAGAGAGGTGGACGTCTGGTGACTATTGTTGTCACTCAGCTTCCAGAGAACACCACGGGTCTCCAATCACATCGTTTGCTGACTTGTGTGAAAGCTCCAGGTGAGCCGATAATATTAATATTAATGATGACATATACATATATATATATATATATATATAT